>NW_024871350.1:347500-947500 GCF_019054845.1 Dipodomys spectabilis | reverse complement strand
ACTACATTGCTGGTATCTGAAGGCAACCTCCAATTCCAGGTCCACAACTGGTGAGATTTTCTTCATGAACTTAGTTGCAGCAATTGATTGGTCAAACAACAAATCCCATTCAAATTTGTTTTACTAACATCCTAGACACAGTCTTTAAATTGAGGTTAGAAAGCAGGCAAGCAGAAAATGGATAAGAAACAGTAAATCTTCATTGGCCCACTTAAGTGTGCAGACTTTCACATCTAACAAAGTTAATGCATTAGGTATATACAGGTGCAGCAAAATAATCCATTTCCAGAAGTGGAATAAGCTCTGATATGCCCAAATGTATAAAGATGATTTTCTAAACACTACATAAGTGAAGGTTTCTAAATTTCATGAAACTGCCACATAATATGTTGAATCTTTAGACAAATACATATGGATCTTTTGGATCACATCTGTTGCCTTCATATAGGTACAGACAAACAGCACAAAGAATCAGTTTGTTAAATCTTCCACAAAGAACATATTCATGGACATGTTTGCTTTTTAAAATTAGGAAATAAGTATCTCAGAGAAAGGTCTATTTTTAAGTAAGGATTTTGTTTCATAATAAGTGTGAACGATAAATGCGAACTACATAAATGTAAAGGGCTAGAAAATTGCATTAGTATTACATTGGTTAATTTCTAACAGTCATATGAAATTCCTATTTTTAACTGTTTTCCATTCATGAGATTATATTCATGTATTTCATATGATTTCTTTTTTTAAATTTTATTTTATTGTAAAGATTCTGTACAGAGGGGTTACAGTTACACGAATAAGATAATGAGTACATTTCTTGTCAAACATTTTAACCTCCTCCTTCTCATATGTTTTCTTACTACCAAATATATAAAATTTTTCCAATGATCTAAGTATTAATGGAAGTAATGAATTATGAATCAGACTCTTCATATTTAGGTAGTTTCTTAAATTAGTGTAAAGATTTATGAGTTAAAAATTATGTCTAGAATATCTGTAATATATCAGTAAGTTACAATTATTATATTTATGGCCTTTGCAAATAGCAATTAGTAATGCTTAAAAAACTTAAAAGTAAATTACTATCATAGTTATACACTTTTAGAATACTTCTAACATATAAATGCATAACCTTTTCACAACTAAACATATAAGAAATCTGCTCATATTGAAATTTGCACTCTAAATGCAATTGTGTTGTTATTCTGTTTTGAAGTCACGTGAAGTGTATTTTTCTAAAAAATATCAGTGCACGTTGCTTCTTATGTCATATTATAACAACAGTTAAACTTATTCAGCCTCTTTGAATAGTAACATAGGATTTCATTCCCACCTCCTCCAGGGGTTATGTATTAGCAGATTAACGAAGTATGCTTTTTACCATACCTTGCATAGCAGCACTATCATGAGGAGTCCCATTGCTTTCTATTTCAATATCTGGAATTCCAGTATCTGAAAGAATTGGCAATCAATATTTAGATGCAACTCTATATTTTATAATTCACATTAAAAGTAGTAGTTTTGGCTCACACGTGTAATCCTAGCTATTCAGAATACTGAGATCTGAAGATCACAGTCTAAGGCCAGCCCAGAAAGTCTGGGACTTTTCTTCAATTAACCACCAAATATAACCAGAAGTGGAGCTGTGCTCAAGTGGTAGAGCACTAACCTTGAGCAAAAAAGCTAAGGGACAGCACCCAGGTTCTGAGTTCAAATCCAAGACTGGCATATATACACACATAAAAGTGAGTAGTTTGGTCCTATGGATAATGCCAGGCCCTAGGTAATGTGTGTGTGTGCGTGTGTGTGTGTGTGTGTGTGTGTGTGTGTGTGTGTGTGTGTGTGTGTGTGTGTTTAATAGTAGGAAAAATGAAAAATAATGATAAACTGTAGCTGAATTATACAATTGAAATATGTACTTCCAGGGACATAGTAAATACTGATTTATCCCATTTCTTTATGGTGAATTTTAGGATTTTAATCCATCTATAAATACACGCTAAAACCATCAGACTGTCCTGACTGTAGAATGAAAAAAATGATGAATATGATTGCAGAAATGGAAGTGAATTTATAAGTTGTGATGGATGATGGTATTATCTTTATGCTAAGTGCAAGTGTTAACCAAAAATTATGGTTTGTGGTCTTTAAGTAGTCCCAGCTTTAGGAGCAAATGCATTACTATTGTGCTCTTTAGATAAGCTACAAAAGCTAGGAATCATCATCTGAATAGATTCTGAGTGTATATACTTATTGGAAAGTATGTGAATTTACTTGCACATTTAATTCACATTGGGTCAGAATGAGGTAAAATATTGCTACCTGTTTTCCAGTTCAAAGCCCATGGAAATTCCCAATTAACCACCAAAAGGTCAGAATGTACCTTTGGCTCAAGTGGTTGAGTGCTAGTCTTGAGCACATAAGCTCATGGTCTGTACCCTGAGTTCAAGCACCAGGACTGGCACACAAAAGCAATTCTTAGCAAACTTTACCAATCACATTCTCTTATTACATTAACATTGATGGAGTCAGAATAAAAGTAACCAGCATCTTAGTGTTGATGAAAATCAACTCCAGCACATATCAACATTAGTTAACATGGATAGATCTAAAACACTTACATTAGTCTAACTACTTATACTAAGTCTGAAAATTTTTCTATTACTTCTAGGTTTTTTGTACCAACCGTAATTGAGATTATTTGGGTTTGCTTAACTTTAAATTGACTTTTAATTATTTCTGGACAAAGTGTTCATCTCACCCCCTTTCTCTTTTATTTTCATTTTCCATATTTCCTTCCTTCCTTCCTTCCTTCCTTCCTTCCTTCCTTCCTTCCTTCCTTCCTTCCTTCCTTCCTTCCTTCTTTCCTTCCTTCCTTCCTTCCTTCCTTCCTTCCTTCCTTCCTTCCTTCCTTCCTTTCTCTTTCCTTCCTTCTCCCTCTCTCCCTTCTTTCCTTCCTTCTTTTCCTTCCTCCCTCCCTTCCTTTTTCCTTTATTATTCACCTTTAAATCAGATTTCTCTTTGTTTACATAGAAAATGAAAAGTCACTACCTTTCAACATCCTCAGGCCACTGTCATTATTAGTAGTTTGCTTAAGTGCCTGCTCCACTTGCTCCCGACGCTTTGATTCAAATTCCAAGGCTTCCTGCAGTTTTCTCTTGGCTTTTTTCTCCTTCTTCAGGCGCTTTTGCATGGTAGCTGAAATGTGGAGAAGTAATTTACAAATTCCTCATCAATATAACAGTGCTGCAGGTTTTGATGAATTATAAACCACTGATACAGGTGTAGAAAGAGAGAGATAGAAATGTACCTGTTGACATAAAAACAGATATTTTTGGTCCCAATTCTCATTTGGTTCATCCATGGGAATTTTGTTCACTGCATCAATTGCATAACCAAAAACCTCAGTTTAAGTGCAAAATGTATATGTTCTGTAGTATGCATGCACTTGTATGGTGATGGCTTGCAGAAGTATTTTCTACTTTGATACATTGCATGCATTTAATGACAGTATTAAATATTTTATATTTCTCTTAAATTATTCTTATTCATTAAGTAATTGCTCTTCATGTTTTAAAATAAAAACCTTGAAAATATATTAGGTTACATAACATGGTTATTAAAACAAAAGTGGATGGTGTCTATTTCTCTCAAATACCAGCAGTTTTAAAGGCAAAGATTAATGCACCTATCAGTTTCTTCTTTCTCTCCCTTGTATACACACACTCCACACACACATGTACAGAATATTTTTCAGCAATGATTATATGACGTTATTAGAATGTCACTACAGCAATGTCTTTGACAATCGAGAAAAGTCAAAAAACAACAGCAAAGCCAAAGAACAGCTTCTATGCCTCAATTCTAAAGGTTTTATGTTTCCATTATAAACTTTAAATTGTGCTCATGCAAGATTATTTCTAAACTCTAAACCTTAAATCTATGACATTTCCGCAAATAAGGTTATTGAACTCCATAAATATACTAGTTTATAGCAGTTCTAAGTGGATATGGTATTTTCTGAATAAGTTTTAATTAAAAAATAAGATTCTGAAGTTTTGGCAATAAAATAAATTATGTAACATATGAAAGAAATTTGGTAGTACTGGTTTTGAACTGAATTCTAAGTTTGCTGGGCAAGAGCTCCACTGTTGAGTTACTACTTTAAGTCCTAGATTTTGAAATGTTAAAAGCATTCATATATATTTAACATATTTTAACTTAACTGATTTGTAGGCTAATTTAAATTTCAGTTCTATTCATCTCACAGTCACTGTTTTTTGTTTTTTGGTTTTTTTTCTTTTTTGGGTCCAGTCGTGGGACCTGAACTCTGGGTCTGGGAGCTCTCCCTCAGCTCTTCAGCTCAAGGCTAGTGCTCTACCACTTGAGCTACAGTGCCAATTCCAGCTTTTTTCTTTTTGCTTATGTGGTGCTGAGGAATCGAACCCAGGGCCTCATGCATGCAAGGCAAGTGCTCTACCACTGAGCCACCTTCCCAGCCCAACATCGTCTTTTTCTTTAACTAAACTTGAGCAACTTGAAAACAGTAAGTTATAAATACATTGCCATAAACTTCAAACAAAAATTCCTGTCTCACATAGTAACAAAATTGAATGTAGAAAGAAAATATGGTTCCTATAATCATATTAATATCATTCAAATAACATCAATTTAAGCAGATATCTAGATTTATTAGAATAATCTCAATGTTATTACTCTTTTCCTATTTTATTTGGATATTTTAGGCATATAAAGGTGTTTCATTGTGATGTGTGCACCCATGTATACATTACAACTTGGTAAAACATATTTCCATTGTTTAAACGAGATATCTGAATTTATTGACATTAACGAAAAATGCAACATTTTTCATTATAAGCAATTTTTCTATCTAGTAGAATCAATGATGCAAAATGCTCTACACATTGCATCTGCTGAAAATTACAATCTTGTACATTGTAAACATTATCAAAACCAGCTATATTTTAAAATGATAATAAAGGTAGTTTATTTAGACCCCAATATATGGAACATTTCACTTGAAATATGTGACATGTAAATGATATGATAATGCTACAAGAGAAGTAATATCATTTCCAT
Source organism: Dipodomys spectabilis (assembly GCF_019054845.1). Lineage (NCBI taxonomy): Eukaryota > Metazoa > Chordata > Mammalia > Rodentia > Heteromyidae > Dipodomys > Dipodomys spectabilis. The sequence goes on along the minus strand of NW_024871350.1, from coordinate 942,400 downwards.
GTCATAGAAGGAAATTCAATCTTTAAGATTTACCTAGTCCTTAAATTTACCTAAGATCACATAGCTAGAAGTTGGTAAAGGCTGAGGACTAAAGGTTTCATATGTGGTTATCTCCAAGCAAGAGGACCACAAAGTTGTTTAAACCAGCACACAACCAATAAGGTTTCCTGGAGCTCTGTATTTGTATGCTTTTCAATGTTTGTTCTGCCAAGGATATTATTCTATATGATATATGTGTTTCATTCAAGCAATACTCTGGCAAACAACAAAAAATTAGCAAAGTAGAATTTTTTTAATGTGTACCATGTTTTGTTCAATTAAATTAAAAGGTCAAGTATTCTTTCTATATACATATATATTGTATATGTTATTATGGAGTTTGAGTATGTAATGTTTTATATATTACTAATATATAATACATATGATAAATATGTACACAATGTTCTTTCCATTGTGGAAACATATAGTTTACAAATTAGTATTTTAGTACAGAACTTTTTTATTGTAAAGATGCTGTACAGAGGGTTTACAGTTACATGAGTAAGGTAATGAGAATATTTTTTTGTTGAGCATTGTTACCCATACCTTTTTTCTCCTATTATCCCTTCCCTCCCCCACCTTCACCACTCTTCCCCCCACCCTGCCCCCAAGGCTGTGAAGTTTATTTCCAACATAGAGTCTTATGAGTCTCATTGTTACAATGGGTCATCCTGTGTCCTTATTTCAGAATTTTGTTACTCACTTCTCCTCCCCAAATTAGATAAATGTATATACAAAATGCAGGGTACCAAAATCAAATGCAGTGACAACAGGGAGTTTTCTTTAGTTTCTTTTATATATTCTTCCCCCTATGGTACAAATTAATTTTTAGTGCATAATCCAGTATGTCTCCATTCTCTGCTCTGTCTCCATCTATACATCCACTATCCAGTATTCATCATTACAGTTTGCATTATTTCCTTGCTTCTCTTCTTACACTGTATCACCTGGAATCATTTACTTCATAAAACTCAAGGACTCTCTAATAACTGTATATAATCTCCAATATATGAAGTCGTTTCTCTTTGTGCCTATACTGATAACTCTGTCTAGAATACCTGTACATCTCTTATGTTCATATGTCCTTATTTAGTCTATTGATCTTTTAATATGCAATCATAATATTCAATGCATATCCCATGAAACTAGGGAAATTGAAGGCAACAGTTGGGTTGGGAGGGATGGGTGAGAATGATGATAACATTGACCAAGATGCATTGTACTCAAAATGACATGTTGAATGGTAACTCCTTTGTACAACTACTTAAGGATAATAAAAATATATTAAAAAAGATAAAAAGCATCAGGAAATATATCTTTACTATCTACATTCCCAGCAAGCTAACCAAGCCTCTCTATATATATATCCCTACAATGTGCACAATTACTTTTTACAAATTTATCTAACAAACAAACTGGTTCTGTCAACCTTCCACAATGTAATTCCCTCAAGGATTTACAGTGACTGAGTTTCACTCTATAATACAAGAATCTAGTACAGGGCCTAGGAGAAGAGTAATTCATGTATAAATATTAATACTCATAGACTATTCCAGATCCAGGTATATTTTGTAAAATTGAGAGAGAATGATGAATAACCATGTTTTCAAATCTGCAAGGGACCCAAAATACAGATCTAATTCTTTTAGCACAGAGACAGCATTCAATTATAACCTTGTGGGTTATACACAGGATTTGATTTGTAGATAGTCATTTCCTCTCAGTATTTCTAAGCTGCACCTGAGAATATTTCCATTACTATTTCAATACTAACAACATGACATGCATTAAACTTACTTCTGCTTTGAAGCTCCACTGCAAGCTGTCTTTCTAGGTTTTCTCTAATTTCTCTCTCTCTGTAGAGCTCCATTCGCAGCTCCTTCTTTTCTTGCTGAATCTGCTTCTCCTGGATGCGAGCATTATCCAAGGCCACTTTCAGCAGACCCTGTCAAAGTACAGCAAACAGCATGCAGTTCATCTTATCTGTTTTAACTTTGAAAATATGGAATAATTTATGTAGGTGCTAATGTCTTGTATTACATTTATTTTGTTTATAGAAATATTGTTGACCTGAATGTTGGTCAACAGAGTCTCCACAGAGGACAGACTATCAGCAAAAATGAATGGTCCAGGGAATCCAGGGGGCAAGGCCTGCCCAGGAGCCAGCTGGATCTTGTCCAAGGGCGACTTCATCATTGGAATTTGAACTGGTCCCTCTTCTGCAAGATAAAATTAATATCAAAAGAAGTTTTTATAAATTATTAGCTCAAACATTTCACCAGGTCACCTTTAAAAGGTATCTATATAAATTCTGTTCCTGAAACAAAATGATGCACATTCACAATATAGTATACCTATTTTTCATCTGCCTCTATTGTTCTTATATGATTCAGTCAAGAACTCAAGAATATAAAAGAACAAAGGTAATGGGTAGGAAGAAGTTTTGTGTATATATAATTGATAAAATTTAAGATATATACAAATGACATGTATTTTTATAAATATAATCACATTCCTTTTTTGGAAAACCAGAAGGATTTTTTTCCCTCTTTGTATTTACCTATCTACCCATCTATCTTCAATTATTTTAACAGCTGCATTGAGGAATAATTTATACACAAGACTTCACTTACATGAAATTGATCCTCTGTAGTAATTTTGCATTTTTATCTGACCATCACAACATTACAACATACCTATTGTTAAAACTTTGGGTCTCTGGTTTTCACCTTGGTATGCATTATTCTTCATTCTGTAATGCTTTGCCCTTTAGATATTGTATACAAGTGGAATTATAAAACATGTAGTATTTTGTGCCTGGCTTCTTTCACATGAATTTGTACATGCTCTGTCATGCATCAGGAATTTCTTCTATTTTCATTGCTAAATAGTATTTTATCCCATGAACACACCACCTTTTGTTCAAATACTATTTGGTAGGAATTAGGATGTTTCCCAAAATATATGCAAAGTACGAAAAAATAGGCTTATTTCTAGTTAGAAATTTCAGTGCCTCACAATATTTGAAATTTTTATTACCTTTAAGTAGTTGTACAAAAGAGTTACAAAGCATTTATGAATTTAACAAAGCATTTTATGAATACAATGCATCTTGATCAAAGTCCCTTCTTTCAACATTCTCAACCATTCCTTCCTACCTACCCCTTCCCTCATTCTTCTTATATTTGTAGGATATACATTGGATTTTTGTCTGCATTTTCCCCTTTCTTATCTTCATTGGCCCACTTCTTTCCCCTTGACCCCACCCAAACCTTTTGAATGCTGTTTTCCTGGTTTTTTTTTTTTTATAAACACTTTGTTTATAATTCCCTACCTTTTATTTCTCTACTGAGTGGAGGAAACAGATTTGTACTACTAGACATCATCAAGAACCAGTCTGCAATGCTTGGTTTTAAACAATATATGAAAGAATACATGTAAAACTGCTTTGTAAGCAGAAATACCATAACAAGACCAGGAAACATAAAAGGCAGAAAATATGTTAGGGATTTTATAATTATTATTGTTCACTAATGTTTAATAGGAATATTCAATTCTTACTTGATTTAATTGGAAGTCAGATCAGCATGCATTGTACTTACAAACTGTCATTGAATTGAAAACCCTTTGTAGAGCTAGTTAAGAATATGTAAGATAAAATAAAAAATACAAAATAATTTTAAAATCTTGGTTTTGGTCTGGCTTCTGCAAGGATGCAAATATGGATTTACAATATAGTTAGAATACATTTTTTCAGTTGCAATCAGCCTTTATATGTGGTACAGTCTTGAACCCTATTGATTTTACAGTCACCATATTTTGCTGTGGGATTTCTCATGTGAGAAGTTGAGACATGCATTGTGGGAACCTTCATTTAGATTACTTGATGGAATAGAATTTTCTCTGAATAAAATGCATTTAATATACATCATTTTACTATTTCCTATTGTTTTCAAAACCAATAAAGATAAAAATGCTGATTAGAGAATCAACAGTTTTATATTATGTAAATCCCAATGTTAGAGTAATTTTCAGTCTTAAAGAATTTAATAAAATGGATAAATGATACCATTACATTTTTTATTGTAAAAATACCGTACATGGGCAAGGTAATGAGCACATTTTTTATCAAACATTGTTGCCTCCTCCTTTGTTTCCCCTTACCATCCATTCCCAACCTCACCCCCATTCTTTACTATAAGAACCTTTGATAATTTTCTTAGGAATTGTCTTTTAGAAAGTTTAAAAAAAGACTTTCTGGATCACTGATACATAAGCTTCCTGAAAGTTTCATTTACAAATTCTGTAGTTATATGAAGTTGGAATTTAAAGTTAGCTCTATATTCAGTGAATTCTTTTGATAATATGTTTTGTATTGTTTTAGATAACCGTGTTTGAACTCAGGGCCCTGGCATTTTGCAGGCAGGTACTCTATGTATGACTTGAGCCACAATCTCAGCATTTTTGTTTCTTTCCTTCCTTCCTTCCTTCCTTCCTTCCTTCCTTCCTTCCTTCCTTCCTTCCTTCCTTCCTTCCTTCCTTCCTTCCTTCCTTCCTCCCTCCCTCCCTCCCTCACTCCCTCCCTCCCTCCCTTCCTTCTTTCCTTCCTTCTTTCCCTCCTTCCTTCCTTCTTTCCTTCCTTCCTTTTTCTTCCCTTTTTAAAAAATAGGGTCTCTTATTCCTTATGTTAGGACTGACCCGAAATGCTACCTACTATTTATACTTTCCATAGCTGGAATGAAGCCATAACTTCTCTTTCTTCCATCCTCCTTCTTCCCTAATTACTTCCAATGTGACTGGTGGATTTGGAAGACGTAATGTATTATAGTTATAAATTATGTGACTATATTCACCTACATGGTTTCTTTGGTATATTTTCTCCTAATTTTTTAAACCTAAATCCTAAAACACATTTCTTAGCTAGCAGCTTTACTTTATGTGTGTGGAAGGGGGGGGGGACTTGAACATGGGGGCTGGGCACTGTCTTTGACCTTTGTTACTCAAGGCCAGCACACTTGATCCACAGCTCCATTTCTGTTTTGTTTTGGTTTGGTTTTGGTGCTTAGTTGGCTATAAGAGTCTCACAGACTTTCTTGAATGGACTGGCATCGAACCCTAATCCTCAGATCTCAGTATGACAAGTAGCTAGGATTATAGGAGTGAGTCACTACTGCCTGGCAGCACTACTGTTTTAAAAGTATAGTTCTCAACAACTAGCCAAACAATGTTATGCTTTAGTTGTTATTATTTGATATCTACATTAGGGTATGATTTTGTCTTCTCCATATGAGTGCATTAAGAATGAATCAAATGACTTTATGATGATTTATCAGCATTTATAATAACCAGAGCCTCTAGATCTTTGTATTACTGATTATACATCATATTGTAAGAGTTTATATAGGGGGCTGGGAAGGTGGCTCAGTGGTAGAGCGCTTGCCTTGCATGCTCAAGGCCCTGGGTTCGATTCCTCAGCACCACATAAGCAAAAAGAAAAAAAGCTGGAAGTGGCGCTGTGGCTCAAGTGGTAGAGCACTAGCCTTGAGCTGAAGAGCTGAGGGACAGTGCCCAGGCCCAGAGTTCAGGCCCCACGACCGGATCCAAAAAAAAAAAAAGAGTTTATATAGTATTCAAGATCTACTTTTACAAAATAAACTGTTACACAGTCAGAACATTGACTTCATGCTGTTTCAGGGATAGCATAATATTTTCTTTGAATGTATATTTTGTATCAGACACAGAGATCTTAAAATTAATGGATTTATTATTATACACACATACACAACAACAGTAGTTAGAATCTTAGAAGTCCTTTTCCATAAAGGAAAGAAATATATTCAGTATGCATAAAACAAAATTATAACTACGTTAAAATTGCTAGAAGTCTTCGATTTGATGATGAATGAAATGATGTTATATTGGCTGAAAGGAAAATTACTATTGACTATGAAGATGGGTTGCATGGTCTATGGATTGTAATGTTGCTGTACAGTAGATTGAAGTTTCAAAATAGTATTAGTCTTCTTTAAAGAGATAGACACAGCTGAATTAGGTGTCGCTTGCTGCAGTGAAGAACAAATGCAAAAAGAATCATATTTCATCAGACCTAGTCAACACCAGGAACATAAATAGAAATATAAGAGGTATGCAGGCAATGATTCATTTTGATAATCTGGCCCAAGAGAGACACATAGAGACAGCACACAGATCTAAGCTTCTACCAAAAGACAAATAGGACACAGAGGGTGGGAACCAGGATGACAGTGCAGCAGAGGTCACATCGATTTTCAGCAGCAGTTTTCACACAGATGAGATAACCCTGGACTCTATTTGGCCCATTGTTCATATCCTACCTGTCTCAAAAGCAATAAATTTCCTACTCCTAGAAAAAGGGCAGTAAAGAAGAAAGATTCTACTTATGACTTCTTATGATTAAGTTTCTGTGCTAACCAAACATGCTTTTCAGACCAAGGTCACATTGCATGTTAAGGTCTGTAATAGCCATAAGCTAGCAGAAGGATATTATGTTTCAGTGTACATGCATGGAACCTGAGGATATTCATCATGTTCCTTCCCCTTTGATTGAAATCCGCTACAAAAACGAATGATAAATCTACTAGAAATTGATTTCAATTTTCTAATGGGTCTTCCAATATCCAAATGGCATCTAAGTTTTGCTCAGAGTTCAATTAAGTCACTGTTGTGTAGAAGTTTATTATGCAAAGTTGAGAAATCCTAATTGGCAATGAAACTGAAAATAGGACAAAGAGCTGAAACATAGACTGTCAGTGAAATAAAAACATTCCTTTGTAACCACAAGAGAGTTTTGGTTTTTTTTTATTTTAAAAGTCTAGCATTCAAAATGTGTATATTAATACCCTTATCAGCACCTATATCGAAATGATATAAACCAAAGGCAGGGACACTGCCATCTATTCAAGAACACAAGCAACCTTTCCATTTATTGAAGCAAAGTGAAGATGGCTTTTATTGAGCCTGTTTGTTAAGCCTGCTGTACTTTCTAATAGCACTTGGGAATCCACTTAGAGAACAGGCTCTTTATTTTAATTTCTTGCTTAGGGCCCAGATGAATAGATTTAAAAGTTGACAAGAACATAATTTGTAGGGGAAAAAAGGATAAATATATGGTAAATACTCTGAATGGAAAAGTGCCCTTGAAAATTAAAGTGAAGGCTGCTAGAGACATTTTATATGACTCCACTGTTTATTTTCCCACTTTCTTGTGGAGTTAAGTGTTTCTTCTTTCCTCTCAGCTTTGAGAATTGTAATACAAGAATAGAAACAGAACACAGCTGACTCACTGAGTAGTGGGTGGGGGGGGGATGCAGCTACCTACCGGGTCATCAGTTTTATTCTTTAACAAGTAAATTATATTCCATTATTTGATTTGAGAGCTTTCCCCTAAATACAGCTGGCCCAAGGGACTCTCCTTTGTCGATGTCATTAGTATTACATTCAGCACAAGCAAGACACCTGCTTCCCTCTTCCAAACTGAGGAACAATAACAGCAACAAAATGACCAACTGCTGTGTAGTGAGGTGACCTGCATGAATATAAGGAAGTGTGCATAGTCTCAGTTGAACAATGACTCCTCAAGCATTGCCATTGTCAAATGTGGAAAAGAAAAAATTTGATCTCCTGTTACATTCTTTAGGGAGATAAGAATATCACAAGCAAATGGAAATAGCTAATAGCAAAGAAATAGGAAATAAATTGAGATAGAATACTGTGAAAACCTATTCCAGTTCTTTTTTCTTTGAATCCTAGATTAGAAACAGCATAAAGTCTATTTTGTAAATTATAAATGAAAAATTAAATCACTATCAAGTATTATATCTAATAAAAGGCATACTTAGTAAAATGCCCAGCATTTCTCATTATATTATTTTGGAAAAGGTAACTACATTACAGAAGTGAGCAATGAAGCATGAGTTGTTACAGGCATAAATCGCTAACTGCTCCTAGACATTCAAAGAAAGACGACTATGCTCTGGAGAACGTATTCACATTACACTATCCACTCTCATCACAGAAGGGTATCCTCAGTGTTCTTAAAATTTTTACAGATTATTAGATTGCCAACATGAAAGTCTTCCCCACTCAAATTTGTGTTTTAAGAAACATACCTAAACAATGCTAAACAGATTTCAGTAATGACATGATTGTCAGATACATTATTATGTGCTCAGTTTGAATTTCTAATAGAGCAAATCATTTTAAAAATAGATACGTGCAAACATATTCGATGGTTTATCCTTATAAAAATGATTGGTACATTTATCTGAAATCCAAGTTTTAGAGAGATGTTTTATTTGCTAAATCTTTAAAAGCACATCTCAGAGCCTTTAAAATGCTAACTGTAAATACCCTGTATGGCTCATTATATATTATACACTTGTATCAAAACTGCACGCTGTATTTTTAAATGTGTAGACTTTATGCCAATTATTTTTTAAACGAATTCTAAATACTCATTTGGGTTATAAGTTAAGAAAAACAACAAAACCACTGATGAAGAGCCAAGGATTCTGGAAAGCCAATGAACGCATATTGCTTTGGATCCAAATTTTGTAATTTGCAAGTTCCTGGGAAAATTACTTAACCTTTCTATGTCTCCATTTCCTTATCTACCTCTTAGGGTTGCTATCAAGATTAAGGAGCTACTCCACATAACATCTGGTACATTTCATTTTTGCAATGGGTCCACCTGTATCCCTTAAACAATTTGTTTTTTTCCCTTCCCCTCCACAAATTATACCAACGTCATATACAATGAAAACAGGGGTTATACCTTGGGGAGGGACATACAAAGCAACAAAGAAATCATCTTATAAATATGTTAGAAACAATAGCAAGAAAGAAAAACAATTTGAGTCTTCATCTTGGGGTTCAGTTCACCTAACATCAACTTGTCTGACTGTTTCTGCTTGTCTCAGACATATGCTAAAGGAACTTTACAACTTTGGCGAGGGAGGGGGAGGGGGGAAGATGGGAGGGCAAGGATGGTAAGGGGAAACAAAGGAGGAGACAACAATGCTTGATAAGATACATACTCATTACCTTGCTCATGTAATTGTAAGCGCTCTGTAAGGTATTTTCACGATAAAAAATACATAAAAATAATTTTAAAAAAAGATTAAGGAGCTACTATTTGTAATGTTCATAAAACAATGACCCAAAGGAAATGCAATGCAGGTTTTTAATGAACAAAAATGGGAAGTTTTGACAATTCGAATGATCTCCTCTTGCCAAATGTTCTCAGGGCAGCAAAATTGCCCCTCCTTAAGAACTGTTGATGTACATGTCTTCAGATGGGAAAATAAAATTGGTCTAAATGACAGTGAAGCCAAAGCCCAGCTCAATCAGTCATTACTTAAAAATGGGTCTTCCCCAACATGGTGCTTCATAAATAAAATGGTAGTTGATGTTTCCGTGGTTAAGTACCTTCTTGTATTCCAATGTACCACTTTGGAAAACTTTCCATTTTTATTCGTTTAAAAACTTGTATTGTAAATTGTAAAGTTCGTTTTTCAACATAGTGTCTTGTTTACAATTTAAGTGGGGAGGGCGGGAGGGGAGAGTGTAGTTGTGGAGATGGGAGGAAAGGGGGGGGGGAAACAAAGGAGGAGGTAACAATGCTCGATAGGAAATGTACTCATTACTTTACTCATGTAACTGTAACCCCTCCGTACACTATTTTTACAATAAAAATTCTATTAAAAACAAAACAAAACAGAAACTGATGGTGGAGGAAAGAGTAAGATCATGCTACTGACATCTCATGGTAAAGTCCAAGAATACTGAGGAATGTGTTAAAAGACAGGCTAGCCTTTCCCATCTACAACAAAATAGCATCTGGCCAAATATCAATATAGATTGAAAACTAGTGCTCTAGATCTATAGAGGGAGAGCTCAATGACAAGTTAACTACACCTTCTTTTCTGCACTGAACTTCTACAGTTTAATAAGCTCAACCAGAATATGAGGCCCATGTAAAGACTTATAACTAACGAATGTTTAGGATACTTTTGTTCTCAGCTCAGGGTCCTAGCCTTCGTTCTTCGCTCAACTGTCATTTTGTTGGTGAAATTAATTATGTCCATACAATTCACATGCAATCTACATTTCTTTTCTCACCTCCTAACATATTTTTTTCTTTTATAAATGATTTTAATTAAAAAATAAAATTTCTTTATTTTTTTATTGTGAAAATACCATAGAGAGGTTACAATTAATGGGCAAGGTAATGAGTACATTTCTTACCAAGCCTTGTTGCCTCCTCCTTTGTTTCCCCTTCCCATCCCATCCCATCTCCCCCCACTCCGACCCCTCTCCCCGCACCCCCCGGCTAAAGTAGTAAAGTTCGTTTTTCGACACAACGCCTTGTATATCTCATTGTTGTAATGGGTCCACCTGTATCCCTATTAAAACGATTTGTTTTTGCCCTTCCTCTCCACAAATTATACCAACATCAAATACAGTGACGGTATAACCCCTGCTCTCTTTATCTAATTTTATTGCATATTATATCCCACTACAATGTAACTTCCAAAAGATAAGGGACTTTTTGTTTTCTCATCACTATCTTCCTCAGAAAAGAAATTATCCTGCATCTACAACCATTGCAGTGATTTGGAAAAGTAGATTGGGATTTTTTTTTCATATAAAAATTATCAAGATTTTTTTTTGTGAGAATACCCTACAGAGGAGTTACAATTACATGGGCAAGATAACGAGTACATTTCTTTTTTAAAAAAATTTTCCTGAGGTTTTTATTAAATTACTCAGAAAATAAACATTTAATTTATGTTTAGCATTACTATTAAAATCATGTTATATTTATTGATGTTATTCTTTATTTTCCTAAATTTTACTTACATATTAATATCAATGGAAAGAGATGATTACTGTTTCACAAGTTTTTATGACAGTTGAATATATGGATGAGAGAGGCATACAAGAAATTTGGACTGAAAATAGATATGTGGAAGCTCTTCACATAAATAAATGATAGTTGAAGAAGCTGTGGGCATGTATGAAATAAACTAAAGAAACCAGCAAGGAAAGATAAGGTATGATTCTGGAAAGCACACAATTTTGAAAGAAAAAATAAACAAGGAAAATATGTAGCTTTTAGTAATAACTTTGTAAACCACAGACACATTTTGTTCCTTATTTATACTCTAAGGCATTTCAGTTAAGTTTATTTTACAAAGTTAAACATGATTGACAATTAATACTAACTGGCTTCTGTCTCAGGTAAGCAATTATTCTAGCCAGGGGTATCTAGTATATGTATGAGTCAAGCAGAAAAGGTCAGATAATGTGATGTTAGGAAAATGAACCCTTAGATATGTATTTAAATGTTTTTTATTTCTTTCATGCATTTGTTTCTAATGCATTTATAAGATTATTTCTTTGTTGCTTTGTATGTCCCTCCCCCACAGTATAACCCCTGCTTTCACTATATTTGATGTAGGTATAATTTGTGGAGGAGAAGAGGAAAAACAAGTCGTTTAAGGATACAGGTGGACCCCTTGCAACAATGAGAAGTACAAGTTGTCATGTCAAAAATGAACTTTACAACTTTGGTGGGGGGGGGGGGGAAGATTGGGTAGGGGGGGCGGGGGAGGCTGGGAAGGGATGTGAAGGGTAAACAAAGGAGGAGGCTGCAATGCTTGATAAGAAATGTACTCATTATCTTGCCCATGTAATTGTAACCCCTCTGTACAGTATGTTCACAATAAAAATAAATAAATAAAAATAAAAAAATCAATGCTGACAACATGACATAAAAAATTTCTAAGTTTAAAACATTCTTCTAGACAAGTTAAAGAAATCCTGAGAACAAGTATTTTAAGAATAATTTCAGAGAGCTTGAACTCAGGGCCTGGGTTCTCTCTCTGAGATTTATTACTCAAGACTAGTGTTGCCACTTTGAGCCGCAGTGCTACTTCCAGTTTTCTCGTGGTTAATTGAAGAGAAAAGTCCCACCAACTTTCCTCTCCAACCTGGCTTTGAACTAGGATCTAGAGATCTCAGCCCTCTGATTAGCTAGGATTATAGGCAGGAGTACATTTCTTATCAAGTATTGTTGCCTCCTCTTTGTTTCTGCTTCCCATCCCTTCCCATACTTCCCCCTTCCCCCCATCCAATCCTCCCCCCACCCCCCACCAAAGTTGTAAAGTTCGTTTTTCGACATAACGACTTGGGATTTTTATACAAGAAAAGAGTTTATATTTTAAGGCTTGTAAACTTTTGAATTATTATATCAATTCTAGTATTTCTACTCAAAAGGAGGATTATGCATAAAACTATAATCTGAAATTAGTCTTTAAGGATGTACATAGAGTGTTTCTGGTTTACTTTCAGATTTTCCAATAAAATAAATTATTATTAGCTACAAATTTTAGGACAAATTGAAATTTTATATTTTGAAAAATAAATTATACAGTTTTCATCAAATGCTTATGATACATTAACTATTATTTTCAACAATTCATAGATGTCGAGGAAAAACAGTGTTTCTAGTCTAAAGATAGACTTTTCCATTGTCCTCTTAGATGATACTAAATTTAAGAAGTTGTACTAAATAAACTGTTCTATATATTTAGATGTTCTAAAAATTAAGTTATAATTGCATAATGATGTAGAATAGACCTATTTTTAACCTAGAATCAAGAATCCAATAGTAAAAGACATGAGTCTACACAAGAAAAGTCACAATTTTCTTTTGTATAAATAATCATAAAGTAAGCAGAAATTCTGTTGAATTGTAGTGAAGAAAAACTGAAAGAGACAATTTGGGCAAAAGTAAAACTAAAAATCAAAGGTGATTGAAAACCAAGCAAACAGGGTTGCAAAAGTAAACACGGCAAGAACATTCCATTTTACAAACAATTTACAATTTATCATTCCTTTAAGGTGTTTTAATGAGGAATGTATAAATATTTATACATGCTTGGAATTTATATAAATATGCTCACTAATAACTTTGCAATTACACTTATTAATCGTGCATGCATATTGATAGCACCATAGAACTAATGATATAAAATAAAACTTGAAGTTCCACAGTATTATATCTATGATAAAAAGCTTCAAGTGGTTTCCTAATAGATTAATATCTTCTAATCAATCATAAATATAATTTTTACTTTACAGAGCTCAATAATTTATTTTTCAAGGCTGAATGTTTTAAAATCTACTTTCATTATTATGTTAAAGAACTGTGGCCAGGCACTGGTGGCTCAAGGCTGTAATCCTAGCTACTCAGGAGGCTGAGATTTGAGGATTGTGTTTCAAAGCAAACCTGGGCAGAAAAGTCCCCGTGAGACTCATCTCCGATTATCCACTCAAAAATTGGAAGTGGCACTGTGCCTTAAGTGGCAGAGAGCTAGCTTTGAGCACAAAGAGGCTTAGGGACAGAGCCCAAGCCTTGAGTTCAAGCCCCACAATTGACAAAAAAATTTGTAATTTTGGTATTTTTTTTCTTGCCCTCATCATTTTTCTCCTCAAAATTTGAAGTTTCATCAAATAAGCAAGCATCTATTAGCAATTAACAATCTTCATCAAATGCACAATCCTATTTTTATACGTTGTCTGTTGCCATAAGATTTTATGCCATCTGATAAACAGGTTAGTTTCTGGTGAAAACAGTCATAAAAAATCATAAGATATAGGCAGGAACAAGGAGAGTGAAAGAGAATCACAAGGTTGAACACTGAACACTGGGCCTTCCTCATTTTCATTTCTAGTTAGTTTTGTAGGGCTTGATTCATTTTACTTTTCTCTATTTCAATATTTATGTCTTACTAATGGCTCTTTATTTACTGAATTTTTCAGTTATTGTACTTGTAGCATTAGAAACATAACTCAGTTTCCCTGTGTATTGGGAATGCTTTATTTCTAAACCTCAATGTCCCTATTTACAAAACAATAAAATCAACTCCTATATTGAAGTTTTCATGTTAAAAATTAAATAGAAACATCTAGTATGGCATTTAAAGCAAGTTCCTAATAAAGACTGGAAGATTCTGAAACTATTCTAGACTTCCAGACTTCTGGACATGGAATATTCCAGAAAGGGAATTTTACTAAATATATATTAGTTTTTAGAATTTTAAAATGAAATTTATCTTTTAATAATATTTCTGGAAAATACACTGCAGCACTTAACTAATGTAACAGCAGCTAATTAATTTTTAGAATAGTATTTTGTTTCTTCTATAACCAAAGACAAACTTGTAATTTTGTAAGCAGTTTGTCTGGATTAGTAAGTAATAAGATAGCTGGAAGACTTCATAGTACTATTATTTGTGTTGCAATTTCCCTTAAATTTAAGTTTCATTTTTTCTCATGAACATTTGCAAGTTTAAAGTTAAACAAGTTTCTACTATGACAATAGGCCATGTTCATTGTCCTAGTGCTGTCTGCTCACTGCCTCTGTGTCAAGTGTTCATTATTCACTTCTCATTTTGCATCTTTCCAGTGTGAATGCCGTATTTTTTTCACACAAAACTGACGTGGCTTGCTGGTCTTAATTACTCTCAGTAGATTCCATCTTACTTTCAGTTAAAATAGTTGTATCAACAAATGCAAAATATGCTGCAGCAAGGCTCTTTCTAAAGTGCTATTAATATCAGTGTCTAAGACAAATTTACAAAAAAAGTCATGCAACAATATAAACTTACCAACTACTATTTCTGATTCAGTCTGCACATTGAAAGAAAATTATTAAGGAATAAAAAGTAAATATAAGATGATGTGTGTTGCTTTACTGCTTAGGCTATAAAATTCCAGATTACTCCTTATAGGATATTGATGAAGTATGTTATGCTCTTCCTACTTGCCTAAACAGTCGAGTCTGTGGACAGAAATTTTTTTTCATGGAAAAATGGATTTTTAATTATTGAGTGGGAAGACAATTATCCTTAATAGTATAACACTGAAAAAATTGTAGCACACAATCTCATGAAAAACACCAATGCTATATAACTAAAAACCCCAGCCATGGTGTGCTGCAGAAAGTCAGTCCACAAAATTGTCATCGCAACTGTCAATTTGGAGGTTCAAATAAGAATAATATTACATAACTGTGTTGAAGAAAGAACCAATTCAAGAATGTCATTATCTGAATACCCACGTTTATTGTACTACCATTCATACCCATGTTTATTGTACTACCATTCATAATAGCCAAGCAATGGAAACAACAAAGAAAATAATAATATTAACAAGTGGTTCTTTCTGGCATTGTCTGTTTTAAAGCACAAAAAGCAAAACGCTGAAATTTCAAAAACTGCTATCAACCGTGGCATATCTACATTTTTAATATTATGCTATCACTAAAAATAGTATTTAAAAAGAAGGACAGAAAAATTCTATCAGTGACATCTCATGGCTATTTAAAGTTTATCACTCTTCCAAATGTTTGAAGTACATATAGGCTATTTTTTCCACAACTGATTGCTTATTTCTTATTCTTACTTCTTACTTTCTTATTTTATATATATGAGAAATGTTTACATTATTTTTTCCTGGCTTACATATCACAAATACATAATCACACATCATAACTGAAACAAACTATATACATGCATACATACATGCATGCATACATACATACATACATACATACATGAATTAGTAACATTATCTTCAGGGAATGAAATTCTCCTAATAAAAATAGAGATATCAATGACTTAGGTCTACTTTGAAAGAAGAATGGCATTAATTTGTATTAATTTGTATTAATTATATTCCTGATATGATGCTGACATTTCCTTCGGTAATCTCTAAATATAGTTTCAAAGTAGTCTACCTTGTTCAAATGGCAAGCTATGCTTTTAGGCAGTGCTGGGATTTGAACTCAGGGGCTATCAGTTGGTCTACCACTAGATCCAAACCCTCCGCCTATTTAGGGTCTGGCATATTAGCAGTCTTTAGAATGTTACCCTCCTAGCTATGCTACCTGCATAACTGGGACCAGAGATGCACACTATCATGCCTGCTTTATTGAAATGAGGTTTCTCTAACATTTTACCCAGGCTGTCCTTGAACTGTCATCTCATAATCTCTGCTCCCAAGGAGCTAGAATTACAGGGGTGACCCACCATATCCAGGAGGCATGGTATCTTTTGCAATATTGTTTGTGTCCAAACACATACAAAGTTTGTGAAGAATGCATCCAGGGAGCTGTAAAGCTGGTGGAAAGTGCACTCCTCACAGCATTTTAGTACTTGGAAAAAATACAATAGTAGGGCAAAATGTTTTTCTGTAAATATCTTAAAAGCCTTATGAAGGCAATGGCTTCCCACAGCACCTGTTTAAATAATTTGAAGAAAAAGAATAGTTTTTACATACCAAAGCTCATTTTTTAAACATTTCTGATTTTCTTAAAGCCTAGGTTTTGAAATTTTAAAAGAATTTAAGGGCAATATAGTCTGTGTGCCACTATGATAATGAATAATCTGGCTGCCAATTTGGAAGATTACAATATTTTCCAAAATGAAGCCACAAAATGCATTTTCCCCTCTGCAGAGGTTTTACTCTTGCTGAACAAAGTGTATTTGATTACTATAATTTAGAAAAGAAAAAAAATGACATTTTACATGCTGTATATTTTTGTGTAAGGTACAAAGAGCCAGAGAAGAAAAAAATGCTCTGAAGGTAGAGAACTTTAGCATTTAAATGAAAGTTTGGAAGGAGGTAGAGTTTTGAGAATATTTGCTTTGGTGTTTATGCTTTCGTCAATCTTCAAAAATTTAGGAATTAAGTAGGTTCCTCAGTATTGTTTGATGGCGGTGGTGCTGACTGTAATGTGTATTCTTGTGTGATCATTCAAGATAGAACAAAAATTTGTTTTCTACACACTTTATTTTAAAAAGGGCATTTTTATATTCATCTTATTCATCTTCATAATCTTTCTCCTTCGGTCTCTTTTTCTTTCTTTCTTTCTTTCCTTCATTCCTTCCTTCCTTCCTTTCTTTTTTTCTTTCTTTCCTTCTTTTCTTTCTTTTGTAGTACTGGGGTTTGAACTCAGGGCCGTGCGCTTGCTAGGCTATTGTTTGACCATTGGAGCATTGCTTCCATCCTGGCTTTTTGATGATTATTTTGCAGATTAATTCTACCTTGTTCTTATTTCCTTGGTGATTAAAATAGTATTCAGAAAAAAAAAAACACTGCCTCTGTTTCTATCTTCAAGTGTTTTTGAAAAACATTACTTTATTCTGGCCTCCCTTTAATTCTTGAGAGTTATCTCAGTCTTCTCCATACTTATCAACAACAGACTGTTTATAATTTATACTATAGGTATTATTCAATTTGATTTTTAAACATTTGAAAAGCTGAATTTTAAATTTGTACTCTATAAACATTTTGTACTTTCTCTTATGAAAAACAAAACAAATATAAGAAAACACAAGTAATACAGCTAATACTTGAGCTGTATCTATATATACAACAACATTGACTATTTTCATTGGACAATTTTGGTATAAACCATTTAATAAATCTAGAGATAAAAACAAATCAAACAAATCAATTTTTCTTGCAAAACTGACATGTATGCAGATTGAATTTATTGTCCAATTCAATTTTAATCACCAAAGGGCATACATATATATGCGTGTGTGTGTGCAATAGTCAAGTGCTTATTTTATATCCAACTTCTTAGTATCTACAAAAAAATATAGTACTTAATTTTTTTCTATATAAAAGTGAATTTGTGTACTACTGAAATATGCCCCAAACTGCGTTTGAAATGAAAAAAAAAATCGTTACTGTTTGTTATCTTTCAGTTAATTCTACAGTTTTACTCTCCTATCCTTGAAAAGTTGTATATGACATGTGAAATACATGATATCAAATTATATAATCTAAAGAGAAAGATAACTTTGAATGTTTTTGGTAACATTCATTTATGCAGGAAAAAAGCCTTCACTTGTCTAGATACAATCAAGGCACACATAAATGTGTGTTACTGCCTTTTATCTCATTACGATCTTTTAGTCTTGTCATTTAAAGAAGCAGGATAGAATTGTATATTATTATTTAGAGTTTAATAGATGTGAGATGGTTTTTATTCACTTTCATCAGATACAATATTTTGAAATTTTTCACTAAAGATAATTAAATGATGGCAGTACATTTCCAATTGAAACAAGTTGAAACAAGCTCCATATATTATTTTGGGATTAAAAGAATTATTGACGAAATGTAACCTTCCTGGTTTCAAGCTTCACAAGGGGTTGTTACACCCTAAAAATTATGATTAATGTATTTGTATTACCCATGCAAACAAAACACAGTCTAAATAGTCAACCATCCTTTAAAAACCTCGGCTGCAATTAATGCAGAAAGCTGGGAAGTCATGCAAAAATAGCCATCATAGATAAGGCTAATTCAGTCCTTTGATGTGGAAGATAAATATACCTCTTGGGAGTCACTGTCTTTATCCATTATTGAAGCCACAGAGAAGCTCTAAATTTTAACCATTCAAAATAATAGGAGCAACATTGTTCTTGCTTCATGAATCAATCATGATCATTACCCATATTGTATATACATATTAAAAGTGACCTAGAGCTACAGAAATTAAGAAGGAAAATTTGGGCCTAAGAAGAAAAACTGTTAAAATGTAAATGTATGACTTTTACGTTTAAATCCAAGAGAATTTCAAGAGATATAAGTGGAAAAACTACCATCATATGTAAGGACAAAAAGAATAAAAAATTGTACTTTGGTGTTTATCCAGAGGAGAGCTGATCTACAAATAAACAAAAAAAACTTCCTAAATATTGTTTATAGCAGCACTCAACTTTGAATATAAGTGGATTTTTTATCCAGGAGCTTATAAGAAGAAAAAAGGGAAAAACATAAATCAGTCTCTAGTGACTCAGACTTACCTCCCCTTTGTGAAGAAGTATAAATTTATTTCACTGGTTTATTGTTTAGGAGGTATGGTTATCTCTTCCCTTTTGAAATCCAGATATGGGTATAACTGCTATCTTTATTAAGTAACAGTGAAGAGAAGGAAAAGAAAATACACCTTCATTTCAAATGTTTGTATTTATTATCAACAAAGATAACTGATTTTTATTAAGTGTAGATGGTATATTTACAAATGATGTTTTATACCAATTGCAATCCAAAAATTGTGACAAGACCTGCAATATATTCAAACAAATTCAGTTCCATTGACAGAGAAGTCAAATAACTTGGTCAGTTATAGGATATATTTCTTTTATAGTGATGGGTTTTGAAATAACAGTAACCACATACTAATTGTTATTTATCACATTCTGGTCAGTACATCTATATTTATTTTATTTTGTAGTATAACTCATACATATTTTGTAGCCCTGGCAGAGTAAATTGAATCTTTTAATTTTCATTCAAAAGTGTCACAGCATAAAATTATTATTTTTTCCATTTAAATCCCTAGAGACATTTTTCTCTGTCAACGCTAGATTTTGGTGACATTGTTTGAAGATTTATTTTTCAACCCTTCATTAAAGGCAATGATGATGAAAGAAAATTGGTTTTGGAGCAAAATACTGTTTACTTCATTAGTAGTAAATTTGTTCACTGCTCCTGTTCATTAAATTAAAACAAAATCCCCAACCTAATAGCCACAATAGCATATTACAATTGGGCATCTTAATCCTGCTAGCAAAAATGTTACTTACAAATATTTTATAAGTGGTTTGCACACAATCTACTGTGAACATTTGAGATGCTACTGTTCCTTTATCATAAAAATCAGTAACAATTTTCATCAGACCTTTTTGGACATGCTATTTTCATCCATCTCCTCATTCATCATTTAGAGTAATTAGTTTGGCTGCCTCCCTATCATGATGATAACCATGACACATGCACTGACTGCTGTGGCTTGGTCCCTGCAGGTTGCAGATGTATCAGCTGTGATATAATCATTACCAAGCACTCACAACCTAATGGGCAGCAGCTTGCTCTTTAGGTCATTCGTGCATGAGCATCTCCATTTCTTTACTTACTATCCCAGCAACTTCTGGTACTGCTTTCTCTGTTCCAGTCTGAAGGGAGAGGAAACAGATCTAGATGTGTATTGTGTTGATTTAAATACTTTCACCCTTATTTGAAATATGTGTCTATTCTTTCACACTCAGCCTCCTCCCTCCTACATTTCATATATATTTTTATTGTAAAAATACTGTACAGAGGGGTTACAGTTACATGAGTAGTGTAATGAGAACATTTCCAATTGAGCATTGTTACCTCCTCTTTTGTTTTTCCCCTACTATCCTTTCCCTTCTTCCCTTCCCTCTCTACCTCTGCTACATGGTAGCAGAAATATTAGGGAAAATTAAGGATATCTATGGTAATATGGAACTGAAATTTTTCTTTCCTTAGCATCTACTGTATATTCTTAGAAAAATTTCTCTATAAGGAGTTGGTTTTATGATGTGACTATCAAATTCTTACATAGAAATAAATCAATCATGCATTGCGTGTCCAGGACTTAAGTATCTTTGTTAGCTAATCTTTAAAAAAAAGTTTTTTATTGTGAAAATACCATACAGAGGGGTTACAATTACATAAGCAAGGTAATAAGTACATTTCTTATCAAGCATTGTTGCTTCCTCCTTTGTTTTTCCCTTACCATCCCTGCCCTCCCATCTCCACGATTACACTCCTCCCTCCCCCCCAGCCAAAGTTGTAAAGTTCATTTTTCAACATAAAATTTTGTACATCTCATTGTTGCAATGGGTCCACCTGTATCCCCATTTAAACAATTTGTTTTTTTCCCTTTCCTTCCCTAAATTATACCAACATCAAATACAGTGAAAACAGGGGTTATACCATGGGGGAGGACATACAAAGCAACAATACAATTACTTTATAAATATGTTAGAAATGATAGCAAGAAACAAAAAAACCACTTGTGTTCTTATCTTGGGGTTCATTTCTCCTAATATCATCTTATCTGTTAGCTAATCTTTTAAAACAATCATTGACAACATTTTGGAGAAGTATATATAAAGAAGACATGACATATGAGGGCTAGAGTAATGGCTCAAGTGGTAATGCAACTGCCAAGAAAGCAAGAGATCCTGAGTTTAAACTTTAATACTGCAAAGAAATAATTAACAATATAAAAATGTAGATGGAATATATGAAGCAACACTTCGAATTCTTAGTATTCAAACTTGTTACTTAATTCTCTGTGCTCTTGTTTTTAAATGATAAATAATGCTTTTAAATTTTTTTCATATATATTTTTATTGTAAAAATACTGTACAGAGGGGTTACAGTTACATGAGTAGGGTAATGAGTACATTTCCTATTGAGCTTTGTTACCTCCTCTTTTGATTTTCTCCTACTATCCTTTCCCTCCCTACTTTACCAACTCCTCTCACCCCCCCCCCCACCAAAATTGTAAAGTTCATTTTCAACATAAGGTCTTGTATATCTCATTGTTACAATGGTCAACCTGTATCCTTATTTAAGCATTTTGTTATATCCCTTATAGGTGGCTCAGTGGTAGAGTGTTTGCCTTGCTTCTAAAATTTTTATACATTAATAGCTTTTCTTCACCATACCCATATAATTGCTATGTTATTTGTCTTACCACTTATAGCAAAACTCCTTGAAAGTATTATCTATACTTCTTTGATTCTCCCATAAACTTGCTTCAATTAAGCTTTTAGTCTCATCTGTTCATAAACACTAGCCCTACAAAGGTGGTTAATTATTCATGTTACTAAATCTAGAGGTCAATATTAAACTCTTAAGACTTCTCAACAGCTTTTGACAATTGCTTTTGATGGTTGATTAGGCCATCCTTTTTAAAATATCTTCTTCATTGGAATTCCAAGACATCCCTTTCTCTTAGTTTTTGTCCTATTTTATTTACTGTTCCTTCCGAGTTTATTTCACATATTCCTCTTCATTAGCCAGACTTATTTTGCAATGACTGAGAGCTAAGTCCTTGGGTTTTGCTCATTCAATTTTTTCCTTATTATCTTGACAACTTTGTCATTTTATGGCTTTAATGTCATCAATAAGCAGATTTTTTTGAAAATCTCCATCTTTAGCCTGTTATCTTTCTTTTAAATCTGACTTGATCTCACTGCTTACTCAGTATTTTCACAAGGTGTTAAGCAACTATTTCAATATTTTCATGGTCATCTCCCTTACTAAAATATTATGTACACACTGATTCATAATGTTCATTTTATAATTCACTTAATTCACATGATTGGTTCAAACTTTATTTTCTTTAGTCTTAACAAATAGGCAATTCATTTTAATTTAACATTGCATGTCTTTGATTTATTTAAGTAAGTGGTAAATTTATTGGAGAAAAGACTATTCTTCCACTTTCTTATATTATCCTTTTGGTGGCTATACATATCATGCTTAATGACCATTGATGATACATGTGACACAAACTGGCTGAAATCCCTGTTGAATTTTTAGTCTTTTTTTTTGAACAAAGATTGGACTTTGAATGACATTTCTGTATTCATCTGAAGCATCCTTATAGATATTGTCTATTTATATTCATAGTAAAATAGGCATTATTGTCATTAAAGTTACAGTGTCTGGCTACTCAAAGGAATGTGGCAGGGCTGACAAGCAGAAAGTGGGTTTGACAAGCTATTTATTCCAGAAATGAAAACTGAAAAATTTCTATGTAACCCATATAAATATGCCATTTTTGTTTAGAAGGAGACAAAAACTAATCACACAGATACTTGCTTAACCTCTTTAAAAGGCATAAACATTATTAATCTGAATGTGTATATACTTTATCTGTGCCCACAGTTTCTTACATTTTCATCTATACTGACATTTAAAGAAGTAAGAAAAAATAGGAAACAAAAACTACAGAATCTTTTCATGTCAGGAAATGAAAGTTTAATTTGCAAAATTAATAATGCTTACTCCTTGGAACAAGAAATAACCCTCTTTTATAGAATTTACTTTTAATGTGCAAGGACGAGGATGGAGGTATGCTTAAACTCTGTAATTCCAGACTTGTTTTCTACAGTAAAGGGTAAAGTCTAAGAATATGTTTTTGCTCAAAGTAAAGGAGAGCTTCCCATTTATGTACTATCCTCAGACACCTTAAAATGTATATTATGATTCATTTATATACTGAAAGGCATCTGGGTTAGTTCCATATCTTAGCCTTGTTTGTGGTTATTTGAGTAAATGCCCAGAAGTGGGATTGCTGGGTCATAGAGGAGCTCTATCCTTAGTCTTTTAAAGAACCTCCACACTTGAGTTCCAAGTATATTTTAGATATGAGACCAACAACAAATCCTCAAAGAAACAACTGCCCAATAAGTAAGTGGGCGAAAGACTTAAAGAGAAGCTTCTCTGAAGAAGAAAGAAGGATGGCCAATAGACACATGAAGAAATGTTCAACATCCCTAGCCATAAAAGAAATGCAAATCAAAACAACATTGAGATATCACCTCACTCCAGTTAGAACAGCAAAAATCAAGAACTCTAACAACAACAGATGCTGGAGGGGATGTGGACAGAAAGGAACCTTACTTCATTGTTGGTGGGAATGTAAACTTGTTCAACCACTTTGGAAAGCAGTATGGAGGTTCCTCAAAAGACTTCACATAGAACTCCCCTATGACCCAGCAATCCCACTTTTGGGCATTTACCCTAATGTTTACAAAAAAGACCACACTAAAGCTACCAGCACAACTATGTTTATTGCAGCATTATTTACCATAGCTAAGATATGGAACCAACCCAGATGCCCCTCAGTAGATGAATGGATCAAGAAAATGTGGTATATATACACAATGGAATTCTATGCCTCCATCAGAAAGAATGACATTTCCCCATTTGTTAGGAAATGGAAAGGCTTGGAAAAAATTATATTAAGTGAAGTAAGCCAGGCCCAAAGAAACATAGGTCCCATGGTTTCCTTTATTTGCAATATCTAGTATAGGTATGAGTCAAGCGGAAAAAGTCAGATAATGT
Source organism: Dipodomys spectabilis (assembly GCF_019054845.1). Taxonomy (NCBI): domain Eukaryota; kingdom Metazoa; phylum Chordata; class Mammalia; order Rodentia; family Heteromyidae; genus Dipodomys; species Dipodomys spectabilis. The sequence continues at coordinate 918,343 of NW_024871350.1, read as the reverse complement.
GATGTTAGGAAAACGAACCCTCAAATACGTATTTTAATGTTTTTGTTTCTTTCATGCATGTGTTTCTAACGCATTTATAAGATTATTTCTTTGTTGCTTTGTATGTCCCTCCCCCACGGTGTAACCCCTGCTTTCACTATATTTGATGTCAGTATAACATGTGGAGGAGACGGGGACAAACAAGTCATTTAAGGATTCAGGTGGACCTGTTGCAACAATGAGAAGTACAAAATGTCATGTCAAAACCAGTTTTACAATGTCGGTGTGGGGGGGGAGGGGGGTATGATTGGGTGGGGGGGAGGGGGGAGGCTGGGAAGGGAGGTGAAGGGTAAACAAAGGAGGAGGCTGCAATGCTTGGTAAGAAATGTATGCATTATCCTGCCCATGTAATTGTAACCCCTCTGTACAGTATGTTCTCAAATAAAATAAAATAAAATTAAAAAAATAAAATAAAAAAAAATAAAGAACCTCCACACTGCATTCCAGAGTGGCTGAATAAGTTTACACTCCCACCAACAGTGTAGTAGAGTTCCCTTATGGCCACATCCCCTCCAGCATCTGTTGTTATTAGATTTCTTGATAATGGCCATTCTAACTGGGGTGAGGTAGAATCTCATGTTGACTAAGCAAAATGAGCTTGAAGATATGGAAACAAGAGGGTTTTGTTGTTGTTGTTTTTGTTTTTAATGTACTATGTGATTTCTTTTTTCTTTTGTGTTTTTTTCCTTATGGTTTATCCTCTGTTGTCACTGTATTTGATTTTGATACACTGGGGATTGTATAAACATGTATCTGAATCAGGGAAGGGAAGGGGAACAACAAAATGGTGAGACAAAGGACAAAGGGTGAACCATGCAACAGTGATACTCACAAGACAGTATGTTGGAAATGAACTGTACAACCTGAGGGGGGGTGATTGGGGGAAGGGAAAGTGAGAGAAAAATGAGGGAGGGGCTAAAAGATTCGACAAGTAATGTACTCACTACTTTATGTATGTAAGTGTAACCCGTATGTACATCATCTTGACAATAAAATTGTATTAAGATGCATATTATGCTGAGGTGGCATATCTGCACTCTTGGAAATTCATAGGTTGATGTATTAATCCTCAGTGTGATGGTATTTCATTCTGGAGTAGGTAATTATGTTCTGATGAAACATAGGTCTAGAACTACATTAGGGATGAATGGTTACTTTCATAATTGGATCAAAAGATAAACAGACTTGAATATATGTCCGCTCTCTCTCCTTCCAAGTAGAGAAACCTGGAAAAAGTCCCTCACCAGACACCAGAATTTGTTGAGGCCTTATTCTTGGACTTCCCAGGCTATATTACTATTAATAATGTTTTAAAAGTCACCTTGTTAATGCTATTCTTGTGACAGCAACCTAAACAAAGGACATAATAGCTTTGTGTCTGTGAAAAAAATTGCGTGATTTGCTTTATCTGCTAATTCTAGTGCCTAGGCCAGAAGACCAGAATGCAATATTCTATAGTCATGAAACATGGATGCTGTGGATCAGAATATGTTTTGTATTGTTTTAGATAACTGTGTTTGAACTTAGGGCCCTGGCACTTTGCAGGAAGGCACTCTCTGTATGACTTGAGGCACAATCTCACCATTTTTGTTTCCTTCCTTCCTTCCTTCCTTCCTTCCTTCCTTCCTTCCTTCCTTCCTTCCTTCCTTCCTTCCTTCCTTCCTTCCTTCCTTCCTTCCTTCCTTCCTTCTTTCTTGTTAGTCCTGGGCCTTGAATTCAGGGCCTAGGCACTGTCCCTAAGCTCTTTTATCTTAAGGCTAGTGCCCTACCACTTTGAGCCACAGCAACATTTCTGGCTTCATGCTGGTTAAGTGGAAATAAGGGTCTCATGGACTTTGTTCTCAGGCTGGCTTTGCATGGTAATTCTCAGATCTCTGCCTCCTGATTAGCTAGGATTGTAGGCCAACATTTTAACCTACTATGCGTTTATTGTGTTACCTGAAACAACTCATGTCTTCAGTATATTTAATCAAAACATGCTCTCCCTCAATACTCAGCTCAAGTCCTCCATTTTTTAAAGAGCCTTTCAAAACTACATAATCCATTCCTCCTACACTCACACATAGATTGCCTCTACCAGTCATTTTCAAAGTAAACCTTTCCTACATTGTGACATTCTCTTTTTTTGTGCTCTTACTTTTCCTAAACCTATTATAAGTTACCAAGAGCAGGGGCTCTTTCTATTCCTATAACATGGAGAAAATTTCTGTATAAATATGGTAGGTTCACAATGAATGATCATTGATTATATTTTACTCAATTGATTTTTGCATATAGTATTAGTACATAATAAGATTATTTCAATAAAGTTCAAAGGAACTTAAAAGAACACAATGGTGTCATATATCCATACTCAGCAGACGCATATGCATTTGTGTGCCTATAAGAATACACATACACTTTTAAAACAATGTCGTGAATGTAGTTGCTTTTCTGGATGAACTCCATGAAAAGAGAAAAAAGCAAATGCATCCCACTTCCACTAGAAATACACTTTGTAGCTTGTTAGTATGATAGTATTGTATAAAATATTAAGAGCAACAGCATTCAGAAATGCCATTGATTATCTTTATTGCTAGAATTACAATCCTCTACCCTATAAAATACCAAGTAATATGATCAATGCCCTTGGCAGCACCATTAAACTGGGCACAAAACTACTTCAAATAACTGTGAATGTTAAACATTAGTTCAGCCTTAAGTAGGCTGATTTTAACAGCCAAATGTGCACTGCAGTCTATCTGAACATTAAAAGCACCTTTCAAACTTAATTTTACATTAATGTTAATGACCAGAACAAACTATTGAAGTCAAGAGGAAAAGTAATTATTTCAACAGATGAAAGGAAACAATAAATGAGGGCTCACACTTTAAAAGGAAGTATAACATCTCTTTTAAAGGAAATATTCTGAGCTCAAAACACCATGAAGACATTTAAGCAGTTGTTTACATAGGAATTATATTCATTTGCAAATACAACTTTTATGGAGAAAATTAATAGCTTTCTGAATTTGAATTTTAAGTAAATCACTATGGGATTATTTGCTTTCAGAAGATATTCATTTAGTTTCTAAATGCCTGTTTGAATCATTTTTACAACATTGAGAAATTGGAATAAGTAACAAAAATTTAATGGTATCAGAATGAGAAAAAAAATCACTAAAGCTTACAATGCCAAAATTCTCTCATATTTGGTGATGACATGCAGCTAAAGGTGGTGATTATTAGTTTTTAAGTCCAATTAATTTAATTGTTTTTTCAATATCTATCAATGGATTATTTTGAGAATGTGTTGAAATGTGAAAAGAGTTGAGTAATGATATAGAAAAAAAATTAGTTTTGGAGTTGTTGTCATTATGGGTATGCTGAAATTACAAGTTCAAGGTAAAAATTTAATAATAAACATGCCAAAATAATAGAATCATGACATGGTATCGAAAAGTACTTGGAAAGAAAATGAGCAGTTATTTGTTAATATAATATACAAAATTACATTTCAGTCAATGAAGGATAAACAATATGGATCAAATACAAATAAATTTCAGCAGTCTATTCTATTAGAATTTTTCCTTTAAGATCAATATAATTTTTAACACTAAAACTAAAATCTGTTATTCTGCAAATTCCACGAAGGAAAGCTAATATCTAAGTAGTCTTGTTTCCCAGCCATTTGTACTTGTGTTAAGTTTTATAATTCCTATTTAAATAGAATGAAAAATGTAGGTACCACTAAGTTGCCAATAAAGATAGTGACGTTATTTTCGGACCCTTGAGTGTATTCTAGTAGCTTACAAAATGGAAATCAAGGGAACTGACCACAATTTAGCTAGGTTCTTGGATTAGGAGGAAGAATAGTTATAAATAAGTTAAGGTTGGATTTGTGGAGCAAACTTGGGTTTCCTCAGTAAAAGATTTCATTCCTGGAAAGCATGGAACTGAGCTGTGTGGTTCGCATACTTCTGCAGAAGCAGCTGATCAAATGCCCAATATCTGTGAACTTACAGTATGTTTTCTTTATATACTAGCATATATATGACTAAATTATATGGCAAGAAAATATGTCCTCCAAGGGATTAGGAATTCTATAAATATCATTTGCCAATTATGATATGACTTTCTAAAGGCAATTCAGCTTAAGATTTCACTTCACACTGAGTGTTTAGTGAAGCCATTTCCAAAAACTAATCATCTACAATGGGAGTAGAAATACACATTGTCATATTTCTGGCAATTGAAAAGAAATAACAACTCTGTCAGTGTCTTTTTATTCTATCATTCCTAACATATATGTATAGATGAAGAGAAAAATGTTTATATTTTATCACATATATTTTATCAGATATATATGTATATATATAAAATGAAGAATAATGGATACTTTGCATTGCATTATATGAAATCAACACTTCTATAAGATTAATTAAGACCAGAATGTAGAAACATGTTTTTTTTTCTTGAGAGGAATATGAATAGAGGGAAGAAGGGTGAGCAAATGCAGTCATTATATGTAATGCACATTATGTAGGAATAGAACAATGTAAATTTTTTCCTTTTAAATTTAACAAGAAGAAAAATTTGGCTTGGAAACTGAGTTTTTATTATTTATTTATTTTTGTAGGTCGTGGGGCTTGAACTCTGGGCTTGGGCGCTGTCCCTGCGTTCTTTAGCTCAAGGCAAGCAATCTACCGCTTGAGCCACAACACCACTTCGGTTTTCCAGTGGTTTATTGGGGATAAAAGTCTCACGGACTTTACTGCCTGGGCTGGCTTTGTATCACGATCCTTAGATCTCAGCCTCTTGAGTAGCTAGGATTACAGGCGTGAGCCACCGGTGCCAGGCCCTGGCTTGTAAATTTAGCAGAAGTATCTTGGAGTGATTTCTAGCTACATCATAGGAGAATGTTCTAAACCAAACCGTGGTTTGGTATATGAATTCAGTCTTCAAGCACTTGTGTTTGTTTTGTTGAGCATAATATTGTATAAGAACAACAGTAAGAGGAATGGTCACCAATTTCTGTGTTAAGCAATTTACACTGATTATCTCAATCTTCATCCCATTAGCATAAAATACTTACTGTTATTCTTCCCGATTTATGGTTGAGGAAATACACTATGACAGGTTTAAGACATGCCCAAACCACACAGCCAAAATCAGGAGTAAATTCTGTTCTGTTTAATTCAAGTTTCTAGGCTAATAATGCTTGTCTCTTAGTTACATGTTGCTCATGGCATGCTAATCTAATCCACCAACAAGTAAAATAGTATTCTGGAAAAGAATAGACAATAGGATTATTTTTGTGTAAATAGGCAAAGGCTTTCAAGAAGAAAAAGCACATTTATTTAAAAACAATGTAAAATGTTTTCTTTCACAAAAGAAGCAGTGTCATGAGAAAACTTGTGTTTCCAGTTTTGTAAACGCTGCATTTTCAGTATTAGGGTGTCAGTCTTCATTCACTCTTTGACAAGGTTGTCAATCAAATAGCAATCCAGTTTTGTAAGACTTTACACAAAGATCAAAGCAATGATACTGCTGAGTTAACATTATCTTTTCACTTAAACACTTTCATACTTTAGCATCAATATTAACTTCAAAGTTTTTTTTAAAGCAAAAAAATATTGTAGGAAATTCAGTATCTCCTTTGCCAGTAGAAAACCTAATTTCTAGATCTATTACAGGTAATTCTGGAACTAAAATGAGAATGCTGAATTGATTCCTTTGTTATAGTTAAAACATAATAAAATGTATTAGTGTTTTGAAAAGTAAAGAATATAGCGATGGTCCAGAGTTTGACCTTGTCACCTGATAAAAATTGTCAAGTGAGACACAACTCTGGCCATCTTTGAGTAAAGGAACTAATGAATTTATAAGTGTATCATTTATACTAATGTAGTGTTTAAAGGTGAGAATTGGGCAAGAAGGAAAGACAGAACTGAACTTCCTGTTTACAATTTGCTAGTAAAAATGACATTTGGTGTGAGGAATGCAGGCAATTCAAGTACATTGTTTACAATTACATTAAGTCAAATTATCCAAGAGCCTCCAAGATTCTTCAAAAGATGTTCTGAAGAGAAGGACCTAATGTTTGAGTATCCTTTAAAGTATTGAATTTAGGATGCTGGATTAGGTCACTTAGTTTCTTAGAGTTAGGGAAAACTCTCTACAATAATTATGCTGTGAAAATGGTAGCTACACACATGTGTATGTAGGCATATATGTGTCTGAACAACAAAAAAAGAGCACTGGGCTCATATGTAGTCACTGACAGAATGTTTCAGTGAGTATGTGTGCTTAGCAATACTCATGACTTCAATGGACATTTTTCCATAGAAAATGAGGGCAGATGAAAGGGTCACTGCAATTATAGTTTTCTACCACTGGAGAACCAGAAGAATCTCACAGACCTTCCTGGGATGTCAAAGTCAATAAGAGCATCTTGTCATTAAAATAATAAATATGACCTTTCAGGTGAAATGATTTTACCCCTCCTCTGATATTATCAACAACATGAAAATGTTTGTCTTTGATTCCAGAATGAGTATTTCAGTGCAGATACATGCTTCTAGAATTTAAATAAAACCTCATAAAGCCATATTACAATGTTCCAGCTCAAAAGTATTAGTAATGTACATTTTCCTAACCATTAGTTAGAAAATATTCAAAATAATATAAGAATCTGATTTATAGATTATTGTTTGAGTCTATTTTTATCAAAAACCCATTGAACTTTTTGCAATATGAATATTTTTCAAACAGCTATAAGCAAATTCTTTGTTTAGATTGTACTGAATGTTTTATTCTATCCAATAAGAAACTATTTGAAAAGCACAAATTTGATTTTAAGCACACTGAGAGTGTTCACTTTTATCTAGAAGGAAACTGAAAATTTTGCATACTTAAAGAAACACAAATATTTACAAAGATGTCATTAATCACAAAAGTATGCAGAACATAAGATCTGTCTTTTTTTGTTCTGCTTTTCATTTAGGGATGGTCTAAAATCTTTTAAGATCTTTTTTATTGTAAAGGTGATGCACAGAGGGTTTACAGTTACATAAGTCAGGTAATGGGCACATTTCTTTTTGAACAGTGTAAACTCTTCCCTTGTTTTCTTCCAGTTTTTTTTCCCTCAACACTCTCCTCCCTCCCAAGTTGTAGAGCTCATGTCCAACATAGTGTCTAGTGAGTATCATTGCTGAATTAGTTCAACCTTTGTTAAAAATCTTTCAAACCTTAAAGAAAAGTATAAGCTAACTGTACAAAGGGGTTTCATTTTGACCTATACAACTTGGATGTAATGTACTTTGATCAAATTCATCTAATCTGTATTACTCTTTCTTAGACCCTTTCCCTTCTCCACATTCTTTTAAAATAGGTTTTGGTACATTCATTGGGCTATTTATATAGCTATTTATTGAGATACATTTGTGTTCATACCCTTTTGAAATCTTAAACCTGATAAGAGAATTCATGCTTAAGTCTGTTTTTAATTTGTGGTTTATTTGTTACTTAGAAATATTATGCCATATATTTAATCTACAAGGAATATATTTTATGATATAGAACCAATTCTAAACTGTCTATATAAATGGAAGATGCCAATAAATGGAAACTCTGGCATGGGGAATAATTTAAAGTAATGAATCTTTTTGATTGTAGAACACATGACAAGACTGTTGTCATTGATTTGCTTAAACTAGAAAAGGCATCCAAATCTCAATCTCTTCTAGTCTATGCCACAAATGACTACTAGATTTACCTTCTCAAAACAGTGCTTTGAACACATCTCTCTAAGATTTATAAGAAAGATATTTACCACTAATGTTGCTTCTATGGTTGAATCTCTACAACTTTTTCATGAATAAGAATCCCTTCTAACAATGAAAATATAGCGGGCTTGCTGTGTGGAGCATATCTTACAAAGACGCTCAGGCAGTGTGCTAATTGAATCATGCCTGCATTCATATCTTCATGTTATTTTTAATAGCTCTGTTAAAGTGGACAAATTTCCTAACCTTTCTGGACCCTAATTTTTTCAGCTCATTCTTCAAACAGAACTCACCAATTTACCATTTTATATTCATTTGCTGATTCCTTAAGTAATTCAATGCAGATAAAAATAACTTGTACCACTGAGATTGTCAGAGATTTGAATTTGCAAAAGAGAATTCACTGAGTGGCAAATAGCAGAAAAGGTCAAATTAAGAGCTGACATCAGTACATTACTCTATAATTCAGCTAATAGTACCAGAAGGAGACATGTCTAAGAGAATGCACTCTAATTATTTACGCAAATAGCTTTTTAAAGTACCCACATACCTACATTTCTAGCAGGTACCCTCTTTTCATGATCCTTTCTAGGAAAAATGCAAATATCATTTGAGTACGTTAGAGAGTTTTCTTTGTGATTTTTTTTGAAATATAGGTAAAACAGAGATATATTAAACAATGACAAAATAAAATACAAATTAAAGCATTACCATAAATACTATTTTAAATGTTCTAGCCAATAAAATAACTCCTCCGTTCATATAGCACCCAACTTATAAGTGGATACAACACACATTCTTGAGCTTGATTTCTGTATTCAAGCCTCAGTGATATGGATTTTTCTATAATAGTAAAATTCTATTGTCAAGCAAATAGCCAATGCAAAATTAATTGTTACAATTGTTTACTGTATGGATTCATAGGCTCCAGGTCAGGTCTATACAAGATTATAAAACTGGTTCTTTTGAATATATGTGACAGTTTTAGGAAAGCTGTTTTGTTGCTTCATAATATAGGTAAGTGCCTCATGGACTTTTCTGCTCAGGCAGTTTTGAACTATGATTTTCAGATCTTAGCCTTTTGAGTATCTAGGCCACTGTAACCCAGTTCATTCAAGAGTTTTTAATCCAGTTTAGTTCAGCAAGAAGAGATAAGGCTAGAGACAGAATGGGAATATATGTGGCGAATGCAGTGGCCTATGGGAAATCACAAATTAACTTGAGAGAGTTAGCATCTTTTCTCATGTCTGTGTTTTTTGACATCATGCTATTATCTTGAAATTGGTCATGGTAGGAGATTGTATAGCACATGCTAAAAATATACTTTTGCTTTTTTATGTATGTGTTTATTGTAGAAATACTTTACAGGGGTTACAGTTATTTGAGTAAGGCAAGGAGTACATTCCAGTTAAGCTTCCTAACAAGAGAGTTACTTGCTACTTCCATTTTGTCAATCAGGTAACCAAGGGTAAGAAATGTTTATCTAAGTTCATTCAGAATTGTTTCTCTTACAACATATTGCTTCGTGTCTTCTCCATTGTCTTATTACTGATTAAAATATTGTCTAACATCTAAATTTGATGTTTTATGTGGTTTAGGGGCATATTAGAAGGAACTAACTGTGCTGTATAATGTGTAATAATGAATCTATTAACTTCGTATGAAACATGGCTCTTCTTTATGACTTTTGGGTAAGAAATTTAATTTCTGAGTATTTTTTCACGATGTAAACAAGAACAGTGAAAGTTCTTAATTTAGAGAGTCTTTGTAAGGATTTAACAAAACAAATGCATATAATATAATGCAACAATGCATAGCAGTCAGGAAGATGTTAAGCAATGTAGGCTACAGTTATTATCATAACACAGAAAACAAGGAACATTTGTTGATACTAAAAAGTTAAGTGTGTTGGTGGAGTGGAAATAAGATCTTCTTGTATTGATTATAGATGTATGAATTACACAAAACTATTTTTTTATTTTTTCCATTCCTGGGCACTGTCCCCAAGCTTCTTTTGTTCAAAGTCTAGCACTCTACCACTTGAGTCACAGAGTCACTTCTGGCTTTTTCTGTTTATGTAGTAGTGAGGAATCAAACCTGGGGTTTCATGCATGCTAGGCAAGTACTCTTCCACTAAGCCACATTCCCTGTCCAAAACTATTTCTTGTGTAGAAAATTATAAAAAAAGAAAAATATTTCCCTTTATCTAATAGTTCACCGTTGTAAAATTCCATTATTTCAATAAGAATATCCACAAGCTTTTGAAATTGATTTAATCAGCATCTAAATACAATTAGGCATTGAAATAACAAGAAATAATATTCCAATGAAATTATAAGACTTTTTCTGTCCACATAAATACATTAGAATGATTTGAAAATGTTTACATATGCAAGCAGAACTACTTTGTACATATGGAATAAATCTGTAATAATTTGAATATAGTCATTATATGAAATAAAAAAGAATGGAAGCATCTAGAAGCATTTTGGAAAAACTTTTTCATAGAAAACACAATTACTTAACATTTTTGAAAGTAGGCCAATTGTTAGCAGTGGAAATGCACACATTTTATCTCAGAAAATACAAAATAGTAGGCTCTCTCCTTTATAAAAATCAGTTTTGCACCCATGTTACACGTTGGTCAAGTTTTTATCTCAAATCTCATGCAGTGTTAACCAGATCTTTTCCATAGCTCATTTGGTTTATATATATATATATTATTCATATTATATATATATATAATATGTACTACCAGAAACTGACTAAACATAGAGCATCCCTATGACCCAGAAATGCCATTCCTGGGCATTTATTCAACTGTCCACAAACCAGGCTACCCTAAAGCTATCAGCACAACCATGTTCGTTGCAGCAATTTCTACCATAGCCAAGACACAGAATCAACTCAGATGCCCCTCAATAGATGAGTGGATCAAGAAAATGTGATACACACACACACACACACACACACACACACACACACACACACACACACACACTGGAATTCTACTCACCAGAAAGAATGATATTGTACCATTTGTACAGAAATGGAAAGACTTGGGAAAACATTATATTAAGTGAAGTAAGCCATGCATGGTTTCCCTCATTTGTGATAATTAAAATGTGCCTATAAAATAAATTCACTGGATGGTAAACAGACAAAAAATACACCAGGATATGATATATCCTGTGCATATAATCATATAAAATAATATTTATTGAAATGAACTCCCAGACATGGAAACGAGGTTTTGTTGTTTTTTCTTTGTTATATTTTTTCTTTATCTTTTGTCTTGTTTGTAAATTCATCTGTTTGGGGGAGAGTAAGGGAGAGCACAGAAATGGTGGAACAAAGGGTGAATAAATTCAGTAGTGATACTCACTGCACACTATGCTGAAAATGAACAATACAAGTTGCGAGTGGGGACAGGAGAGCAAAACTGGGAGAGAGTGAGGGAAGAGGTGACATTGTTTGAAAAGGAATGTATTCACCTGATTTATGTAAATATATCCCCTCTGAACATTACTTTTTCAGTAACAGCAAATATATACTTTTAAAGAAGAAAATATGTAACTGTCAAATTGCAACATTCTTATCTGTTATGCATTTTATTAAGGAAAATATACATAATTACATAGGATGGATCAATTAAAATATATGAAATGACATGCACTTTATTTTTTTTAATTTCTTAAAAATTTTATTGTCAAGGTGATGTACAGAGGGTTTACAGTTACACAAGCAAGGTAGTGAGTACATTTCTTGTCAAACTTGTTACCCCCTCCCTCATTTTTCTCCCACTTTCCATCCACCTCAGCTTTCTTTTTTTCTTTTCTTTTTTTTTTTAGGATCAGTTTTAATTTTGACCAATAGTGAAGCATTGAATTTATTTCTATAGGACACTTGAGTGTTTTGTACCTCTTCTTTTATTTCTTTGATTGTTTTTTGAGACAAGGTTTTGCTGTGGAGCCCAGATTGGCATTTTTTTTTAAATTTTTATTGTAAAGATACTATACAGAGGGTTACAATTACATGAGTAAGGTAATGAGTACACTTCCTATTGAGCATTGTTACTCCTTCCATTGTTTTCCCCCTACTATCCCTTCCCTCCCTACCTTCCCCAAGGTTCTTTTTTTTTTAATTGTGATTAAGTGATTACATAATTTCCCAAATTCCCAAATGATATGCACTTTAAACAAAGTTGGAAACTATTCCATAGGCCTAATCATAAATACATTTGCTTTATGGACCACATGTTTACCAGACAGCCTGGCTAGAAGGTAGGAAAGACGTGACAAGGGCTTGGAGTTTTAAATTCCAAATATACATTTGAGATGTTATTAGCTTGCTTCTTATAATTTTTTTTCATTTCTAAAAATGAAAAAAACTAAAAATATTATTTTATATGATCAGAGGCACATAGACATTGTGTCTTTGTGTTCCTCCCCTAATAGTATCCTCCTTTGGTCTCACTATTTGTAGATGACTAGAGTCTTTGCAGTTAATCTTTTAGTCTTTGAATAGGAAACATCCAGTTTCTCCATTTATTTTGTTTTTGTTTGTTTCGTTTTTGGGTCCGGTTGTGTGGCCTGAACTCTGGGCCTGGGCACTGTCCCTCAGCTCTTCAGTTCAAGGCTAGCGCTCTACCACTTGAGCCTCAGTGCCACTTCCGGCTTTTTTTTCTTTTTGCTTATGTGGTGCTGTGGAATCGAACCCAGGGCCTCATGAATGCAAGGCAAGCGCTCCACCACTGAGCCACCTTCCCAGCCCAAGTTTTTCCATTTATCTGGGAGCTATCTGACTGATTCCAAGAACTAGCAAGCACCATTCTCAAAGATGAGTGGGGATAAAATTACCCCACTCCTCAAATTGCTGTATCTACCTATGGATTTACCCAGAATTATAAGCAGCTATAGCGAATAAAATGAGCTCCGAATAATTATTTGAAAAAAATGTAATCACTTCTCCCTTTCCATCCATTTGCAGTTGAAAGTTTATAATCACTTGATTCTTTTTTTTTAATCTATGTTTGCCTTTCACAAGTATGAGTAAAGAAAGAAGGCCTTTAAAAATATTTTTTTATATCCATGACCTTTTAGTATATGATACCTGAGGCATGAAGAAAGTATGTCAGAAGATGAATAGCAGTTTTCATTTATCTTTCAGTATATATGTTTTCACTTTCTTTTGCTTGGAAGGCAAGGATATTTAATTAACAGATAGATATATCATTTCTCTCTATCCAAATCCATGCATATTAACCTTCATTACCAGAACACCCCATATCTTCAGGCAGAGTAACTGGTTAAAACTCATGTTGAAAACTGTGCAAATGTCCAATATAATTTTAGTTATTTAACTACCAACTGTTTTCCTTGAGGAAAAATGTATTCTGTCAGATAGAATATTGATGCTTGAATTCTACATGAACCAAAATAGTAAAAGAAGAAAAATTGATAGTGTTTTCAGAGCAGCATGAGAAGTACAAATTTCATCAAAGGAACATGTTAAAGATTAAAGTAACTGAACTAGTAATTGGCACTTTAGCTTCTCTCTTCAGGGGCTTTCAATTTCTACACCATTTTAAGAACTATAAAGATTACTTTTTCATACACTTTTTCCACTTGGCATCATTCTCTGTACCTGCCTAATTTATGATGTCAATAATTATATTCAAACAAATAGATGTTCCATCATGTGTTCATAGAAGTAGACCATTAAGCACATCAATATTACAAAATAAATCCATGATAAGAATTCTAAATGCACAGAGAACCCCATGAAATTAATCCAGTTGAGCTATTAAGGAGTTATTAGATACTTTTCTTAGCCTGATATTTGAGTATAGCAAACATTTAGTGGAACAAAGTATACTTACTTCATACTTAGAAATACATTATTTCCTTACAATTATGTATAACTGTCAATCAAAAATGTTATGCTTCTTTGGAATTTTTTTGGAGAGAAAGAAGTTCTGAGGTTTGAAACAAGGCTTCACACTTGCAGGCATTTCTGCTAGTATTTGAGCCATGCCTCCAGCTCCTTTACTTTAGCTAGGACTTTTAGTTTCAATAGGCTCTCATACTTTTGCTTAGGGTGTCTTTGGACTATGATCCTCCTAATCTAAGGTTCCTGCATAGCAAATTACATATGTGAAGTACAATTGTCAGATTCTTTGTTGACACATACAAAAATTTGGGCAGGAAATTAGTTGAGTGAGAAAAGTCAATCTCCAGATGAGCAATGGTGGCTCATGCCTATAGTCCTAGCTCAGGTGTCTGAGATCTGAGGATTGCAGTTCAAAGCCAGCCCAGGCAGGAGTCTCTGAAACTCCTATCTATATTTAACCAGAAAAGAAGCCAGAAGTGGACCTGGTGCTTAAGTGGTAATGCACAAAAGCTCAAGGAGCCACTCTACAACAAGAGATTCAGAAATGCCAATACATACTACTGAGTATCTTATGAAAATCAGTTCCAGTATATCTCAACTAATGTTCCAGCTGATTTTTCATATGTCACAGCAGTGTATACCTGAGAGCTGAGGTCAGTCCTAAATGCCATTTTTACTTTTAGGCCTGGCAGTTCCAATGGAATCATATTGTCAAGTACGGCTGGGATTTTCCTAGAAAATCTACTTTCCTACTAAGCTGTCTTTCAAAGAGTCATGATGTGGTAAAAAGAAGGGTGTTGGTCTCAAACAGTGTTTGGTTATAGATAAAGATCCATCTATAACTAGAATTTCATTAACTGTACAAGCGTTTGGGTAGTTTAATGTACTGAAATCTGACTGCTTCCACTCTAACAACTATTATGAAATAAGTCATGTATATCTTGGAGCTCCAGAAGGGATAGCCTTACAGTGTCTGCCTAAGAAGACTAAATATGTGGCAAGGAAACCAACCATGAATCAATGAAATTAAAATCATACACTATTTCAAATTCCAGCTAAAATGCTTATCTAGGTAATTATGCCTTGAAAAAGAAAAGAAAAAGCTTTCTTCATTAAATGTTCAGCTTATTGATCCTTTTTTTCTATCATAAATGTCTTAAGTAGATGTAGATGTAGAAAATATACTTTCTGGTAAAAGTACATACCATCTGATATATCTAATAAATTGTATATTAGCTACTAATTCCTACTAGCAGTAATAATTCACAGCTTATAACATATGATGATATATTTCTTTTTTCAGACCTTTTTAGCTTTTAAACAAGTAGAACTCAGCTTTCATTTTGGAGAGAATATGTTTAGAATTACTTTTCTATCTATTTTCCTTAAAGTAATAGGAAAGATAAAACTGCATATTGTATAAAAGGAGCAATGTACATCAGCAGATCACAAGTTAGGGCTAGACAGTGTCTGCCTATAGACTAGGTCTATATTTGATTGATTATCTTGATAATATTTCATAGGAAATGTCCAAATTAGCACATTGTTTGTAATTGCTTTTTACTGTTGACAGAAGTAGCCCTCCTGCATGACAGCAACCTATAGTAAATATAGTTAATAGAGAACATAGTTATCTATTATATATTTATAAAATGTGTTAATTATAATACACACAAAATCAAAGGGCAAAGGAGACGAACAGACAAATTTCAGGCTAATATGTAATTTCTGACACTAAACAAAATGCTTCAGATAGGTATCACTTTTTCCCTGTTA
Organism: Dipodomys spectabilis; assembly: GCF_019054845.1. Lineage (NCBI taxonomy): Eukaryota > Metazoa > Chordata > Mammalia > Rodentia > Heteromyidae > Dipodomys > Dipodomys spectabilis. Next base: position 902,870 of record NW_024871350.1, on the reverse strand, counting down.
AAAGAACATATCCAAAACCAGATAAATTTCCCTAAATCAGGACAGGAATCTTATCACAATTAGGGAAATGTCTATGCAATATAGATCAGTGGGATGTTCATTGAGTTATATCTGATCTACATAAGGATATCAAATAAGCAAAAATCATTTTACCTTTATTATCCCTTGGGAATTTTTTGATGGTTGGTCCATTATCCTGATCAACAATAACTTCCTCTCTGTTGCTAGGCATCATAACTATAAATAAGAGATTTAACTGAGTAATTTTCTATACAAAACACCCACGAGAAATGCAGATATATGACTAATATTGTTCAATATTCTACTAATATGGATTTTTATATACTTCAATTATAGTAAAAGTATCTGTGCTTATGGTTGTGCAATTTAAAAATCAATGAGAATGGACATGGTGAATTGTAACCCTTTTTATAACTATTTGAAAATAATATACATATGTATTTTTAAAAATCAATAAGATGGTTAATTATGTGAATTTAAAGTAAAATTATATTGCATTCAGTTGCCAACTTACCATCTTTAAAACATTTACAAAGGTTCCACTTTCAAAATTCATATTCAGATTAGTATTTGCATCCATGATTAATAATATATTTCCAAAAATGCTTCTGAAAAGATTTTTCTCACTTAATAGACAATGAGTGTAAAATAGTTACACACTTAACTCACTGTGGAAGTTTTTGATGATAGCATATATGCAAAGACTGCCAGATTCAAATATAACCTTCTGGTCATTGTTATGAATCTCCACAAGACATGGAAAGGGGTAAAACTAGTTTTCATATGCTATTTTTCAGAGTTTGTGATTTCATTCTCTATAGTCAAAAAGCCAGAAGTTTTATTAAAACATTATACCTCTCTAAAATAAGCTATGATCACTCAAGTCATCCTTTTCTTTTCTCTGATACAAAATCTATCTTTGTAGTCCTGGTATTGAATTCTCAATCCTCCTGATTTTGCCTCCTGAGTGCATGGATTACAGTACTGTACCATCATACCTGCTGGTTTAGGAACCATCAAACCTGTTCCCTTGTAGATAATTTCCTACCCTGATTGGACAGCTGTAGAATGTGCATATATAACCAAATTACTGCTGATGATAATTGAAACATGTATATGTATAAACATATATGTATATACACATATATAGATGTAGATGTATTTGCACATTGCCAGTTCTGCAGCCTTAACCCAGTGCCTTGCTTTGTCATTCTGCTTGCTTGTTCCTGGTTGGTGTTCTACCACTTGAGCTACATCTCTAGTCCAGCTTTTGGCTGGTTAATTGGAGATAGAGTTTCTTAGACTTTCCTGCTTGGGCTGGCTTTAAATCTTGATCCTAGATCCTCCAGATTTTAGTCTCTTCCTCTCCCCTCCGTCTCCTTCCCCTCTCTGTCCTCCTTCCCTGTCCTCTCTCTTCCTCTACTCCCTCTTTCGCTCTTCCCTACCATCACCGGTACAAATATTATTGCTACAGAATAAATGCTTAGATTTTCTTCCTTCCTTCCTTCTTTCCTTCCTATCCCTTTCTTTTTCTTCCTTCCTTCCTTCCTTGCTTGCTTGCTTTCTTGCTTGCTTGCTTTCTTGCTTTCATTCTTTCCTTCTTTCTTTTTTCTTTCTCTCTCTCTCTCTTTCTTTTTTGTACTAGTATTGGGGTTTGAACTCAGGGCCTGAACACTGTGCCTCAGCTCTTTTGATTCAAGGTTGGTACTCTACCACTTGAGCAACAGCTCTACTTCTGGCTATTTGATTGTTAATTGGATGTAAGAGTCTCACAGACTTTCCTGCTTGGTCTGGCTTCAAACCAGGATCCTCAGGTCTCAGCCTCCTAAGTAGCTAGGATTACAGGTGTGAGCCATAGGGGTCTGGCAAAACTTGAGTTAAATTTAATCTCTAAGGGTTTTGAGTCCCAACTCGAATGCTCTGGTTACACATTAGAATCTTCTGAGCTGATACCGAAAAGCAAAGCAGAACACTGCTCCCAGTATTTTAGATGAAGAGAGCAAGACCCTGAGTGTATGGCCTGGGCATCCATAGTTGTAACAGTTCCATAGGTGATCGTAGTACAAAACTAGATTTAATAATCACTGAGTTTACTAGAAATTGGAGACCAGAAAACAATATATAAAATTGACAGGCTAAATGTGACTTAGATGAATGTTGACATGTGATGAATTGCCATTATTCATTTCCAAGAAAGATCTATAACACAACACTTTTCCTAATTCTTTAAGTTCTTGTTCTCCCCACAAAACATCTTGTGGATGATGAAAGCAAGTACTGTTGTAAAAAGCAAGAACAGTTATAAAAACCTAAAATATATTCTGCTAAAGGTAAAGCAGAAATCAATTTACTAAAGGAAAAGGATAAAAAGAAATTTAGATTGTGTAGGTAGAGAAGATGAATGACTTTCCTATATCAACTGATCCATCAACATTATACACTTAACTTCTATACATCTAAGTAAGAGCAGACAGTAAGAGGAAATAAGCAACCAAAGGAAAGCCACATAAATAGAAATGATATCCCCTTGTGTTTCCCTAGAATGTCAAATTTCTGAACTATTTTCCCACATGTTTTGCTAATTATTTTCATCAAGTAAGCAAAAAAATTCATGGTGCTCAAGCAACATACCCAAGATGCTCTGCCCACTTAGTACTAGACCTATTCCTAGACTTAAGGATCTGGCATATCACTTTAACACAATTTTTTTGGAATGGTGTCTATGGTATTAGACGTTTGAGACAATTAAAAATATAGACAATAGCATAGTCAATATCCCAGTTCCAAATTGTTGAGAATGGGGCTTATCATATATAGATTCTGTTTTTAAGCACTCTTAAATGACCAACAGTGTGATTCTTACACTAGAAGTTGCATAAATACTTAACACATGCCATGCCTGGAGTTATTCCCATGAAATCCAGTAATACATTTATAGGAGGAATTGAGGAAAATATTTCTGAAGGTTTGTTTCAATTTATTGATCAAATGAAAACTGAATGTTTCTAAAAGCCACATATATTAAAGAAGTGTTATCTCTTCTTCCAGTTGTTTGTGTGTGTGTGTGTGTGTGTGTGTGTGTGTGTGTGTGTGTGTGTAAGAGAGAGAGAGAGAGAGAGAGAGAGAGAGAGTCTCCTAGGCTCAAAGACTGAGTACAGTTACTGAGTTTTCTTATGTGCTTGAGGCTAGCACTCTGCAACATGCGCCACAGCTCTATTTCCAGCTTTTTGGTGGAGATAAGAGTCTCATGGACTATCCTTCCTGGGTATTCCTACAGCCATCCTCAAATCTCAGCCTTCTGACTAGCTAGGATTACAGGTATAAGCTACTAGCATCTAGCTCCCTCTTGTTTCTTTCTCCAAGATCTATGTCCTAATAAGGAAATTCCTGAAAGGATATTTTCCAATTATTTTTTAGGCAAAATACTCACCCATTCTCTCAGAATGATGATCCATCTGGGAGGGAGAGCTTGACACACTGCTACTGGGGTGAGAGGAGGTCTGGCTCCCAGGGCGATGACTTTCTTCCAGAGAGGGAGCTGGAGAAGGACTCTCTGGGATCCGTTCCTGATACAAAGTAAACACAAAAGGAAATACCATCTGCATGTGCAAGATTTTTCATGATAGTTGTGATATGGCATTCGATTTCTCACTTAATATGAAAGTGTCTAATTCCACACTAGATCATAGGAAATATGTGTCGTTAAATAAAATCAGATTTTCAGATCTTGTGAAATTAACTGAACGTTGTAACAGGTGAATAACAACAACAACAACAATAATAATAATCTACAGAGTAAGCCAGGCACTAGTGGCTCATGACCTGTAATCCTAGCTCCTCAGGAGGTTGAGATCAATGGCAGCCCAAGCAGGAATGTCCATAAGATACTTATCTCCAATGAACCACCAGAAAACCAGAAGTGGCACTGTGGCTCAAAGTGGTAGAATTTTTGTCTTAAGAACAGGGACAGTGCCCAGGAGTTGAGTTCAAGGGCCATGACCCCCCCCCCCCCGTCCCAAAAAAACAAACAAACAAAAAAAAAACAAAAATATCCAAAAACTAAAGACACATTGAGGAGGCAAAACTCATAAGTCATTATCAGAATGAGTGTAGAATGAAGATTATTGCTATTATTTTAAGCTTTAGACTGATGTAAAAATCCATATCAAGGTGTGAGGAGTAATATTTTATCAGATTAAAGAGGAATATCAAATGTGAAAACTTGATAAAAATGGAAAAACTTACAAATGTTGCTACTTAATACTTGTTTAGTTTTACTGCACAGGCAAAAATTGTGGAAAGGATATAATTTCAATTTATCTGAAATTAGGAACGCATGTTGAATTCAACCAAGAAAATGTTTTGATATGCACATGACACAAAGACTCCTTAATATTGATTCAAATTTCATATTTCTAGATACTGAACATTGAATATTTTATATACTATGATCATCCATTGCTCTTAATACATTTATGGAGCTATTCAATACGTTTATGCAACATAAATTGATGAATAAATCTTGATCATTGTGTTAATTTTAACAATAAAATAATTAAATTGCAGTTTTTATGCACATATGCAATAAATTTGAGTAAGTTATAGACATGTTGAAACAGAATTGTTTGTTCTATAAAACATTTAATTAAACCATAATAAATTCCTTAAATTAAATCTTCTAACTATAATTGCATCATCAGAATTATTCCAATAATCATAACATTAATAATTAGTTTAGCAAATGGGTGTTTGTATATTTTTGTATTGATTTTTCATGAGAAACCCCAAATAAATAAATTCCCTAAATAGAAGTTGGATATATATAGTGCAAACATAATAACCTGAGGGTTAAAAGTCATTATTTCAGTATAGTAGTTATTATTTTTCAGTGTATCTCATTTCAGCAGGCAGAAATCATGCCCCCACACAAGCTGTCCAGTTTATATCTTAATTGCCAAAAACTGTGAGTATGTCATGTGACATAGCCAAAGGGACTTTGCAGATTTGAGAACCATAAAATAGAGGGATTATATTGGATTTATATTGGATTCCAATCTCAATACAAATGTTCTTAAAATCAGAAGATACATTGGTAATGCAGCATTGTGAATGTTGAAGATGGAAAAGAGCAACATAAACCAGGAAATGTGTGAAGCTTGTAGAAGGTGGAAAACACAGGTAATACATTTTTTTCTTGGAATCTAATGAAAGGAATACAGTTCTGCCTGAACCTTGCTTTTAGTTTCATCAGACTCAAATATCACTGTAACCCACATAATTATAACATGTACACATATTATTTTAATTGTAGTCATTTGTTACAGCCACATTAGAATACTCATCAATGCACTATGTCTCTAATCATGTTTTTCATTACTGTTTAATATTTCATTAGCACTCAATAACTTTAGTAATACAAGAGCCTTTGTGTATATTACTAGTAATGTTGTATATCAGTTAAGTACAATGGTAAATGCATAGTATATTTTAAAGACTTTATAACTGTTATGTCTTGAAACAATATTTTAATACAGACTAATATGCTAATATATTAATTTATATTTACTATGCAAGAAAATGTCTAGTTATAAAAAATGGATGTTAGATCGTGAAAATGGCAATACTGCCAAAGGCTATCTACAAATTCAATGCGATAGCTATCAATATCTCAACCTCATTCTTCAAGAAAATAGAAGAAGCAACCCAAAAATTCATATGGAACAATGAAAGATCCCAAATAGCAAAAACAATCCTTAGCAGAAAGAACAGTGCTGGAGGAATATCAATATCAAACTTCAAACTCTACTACAAAGCCACAGTATTCAAAACAGCTTGGTACTGGCACAAAAACAGAACTGAGGACCAATGGAGTAGAACTGAAGACCCAGAAATGAACACGCAGACCCATAGCCATCTAATGTTCAATAAGGGAGCTAAAAAAAAAAAGAATGGGAGAAAGACAGCCTCTTCAGTAAAGGGTGCTGGAAAAATTGGTTAATCACCTGTAGAAAACTAAAGTTAGATCCTTATGTATCATCCTGCACCAGAATCAACTCCAACCAGGATCAAAGACCACAAAGTCAAAGCAGACACCCTGAAAACATTACAGGAAGGAATAGGACAAACTCTAGGGTTCCTAGGCATAGGGTGAAATTTTCTTAATAAAGATCCAGAAACACAACAAATCAAAACGTTGGACAAATGGGATTGCATGCAACTGCTTCTGCATGGCAAAGGACATAGCTAGCAAGATCAGTAGAAAGCCCACGGACTGGGAGAAGATCTTCACTAGCCATAAAATGGACAAGGGTCACATGTCTAAAATATACTTAGAACTCAGAAGACTAAACCCCCCAAAACAAATCCTCAAAGAAACAACTGCCTGATTAATAAATGGGCGAAAGACATAAAGAGAGACTTCTCTGAAGAGGAAATAAGAATGGCCAATAGACACAGGAAGAAATGTTCAACTTCTCTAGCCATAAAAGAAATGCTAATCACAACAACATTGACATTCCACTTCATTCCAGTTAGAATGGCTATCATCAAGAACTCTAATAACAACAGATGCTGGAGGGGACGTGGCCGAAAGGGAAGCCTACTGCATTGTTGGTAGGAATGTAAACTTGTTCAACCACTTTGGAAAGCAATATGGAAGTTCCTCTAAAGATTCCACATAGAGCTCCCCTATGACCCAGCAATCCCACTTTTAGGCATTTACCCAAATGATCACAAACAATGCCATAGCGAAACTACCAGCACAACTATGTTTATCGTAGCATTATTTCCCATAGCTAAGATATGGAACCAACCCAGATGTCCCTCAGTAGATGACTGGATCAAGAAAATGTGATACATGTATATATATGTATGTATGTATGTACATACACACACTCACACACACATATAATGGAATTCTACGCCTCCATCACAAAGAATGACATGGCCCCATTTGTTAGGAAATGGAAAAACTTGGAAAAAAATTCTATTAAATGAAGTACTATGTGATTTCTTTTTGTTTCTTTTGTATGCTCTTCCCCATGGTAAAACCCGTTTTCACTGTTTGATTCTATTTCCCTGTCTTGTATGTACGTTTTTCTAATTTGGGGAGGGGAAGGGAAATAACACAATGCTGAAATAACGATACAGGTTGACCCATTGTAACAATGAGATGTATAAGACACTATGTTGAAAACTAACTTTACAATTTTGGGGCAGGAAGGGAGAAGTTGTGGAGGTGGCAAGGGAAGGAATGGTAGCAGAAAAACAAAAGGAGGAGATAACAATGCTCAATAGGAAATGTACTCTTTACCTTACTCATGTAACTGTAACCCCTCTGTACAATAATCTTTACAATAAAAATATATACAAAAAAGATTATTTGGAACAATTTGAAAAAAATAGATGTTAAGCACATTTGAAAGAAATGCATAAGCAGATCAAAAGAAATGAATTACTTTTCCCCAAGAGTTTTAGTTCTTTTGGCAGGATGGTGTTGGGATACACAGGAAGATGTATTTATTCTTCCTACCATAGATAATTTCATTTTGGAGAGACCCAAAGGTCATCACTTTATAAAATCTAAACTAAACTTTCATAGTTAGAAATATATTCTCTATATTGTATATGTATATTTAAACACATATGCATACATATAACAATTAAAATACTTTCATCCATTTAGCCATTTTTGTCTATTCACCATTTTGCAATCTCATTGATTTCATGTTTATAAGGTAGAAAACATCCAGTATTTTCATTGAAACTCTGCTGCAAAAAAAAAATAAAATTAAATGAACTTCATTTCTCTAACTCTTTTGGGCTAATAAAAGATAGATACAAAACCCAGAAGTTATTGTATGAAAATAGAAATAAAGAACAAAATCAATGTATAGTGATAAACAGGAATCACATACAGCATCACATGCTTTACAATAGCAATGGAAACTCTTTCAGTTGGGGTTGTTGGCCCAAGTCACAGAGCAACTGCTTAGCAAGCACAATGTCTAGAGTTCAAATCCCAGTACTGCTAAGTAAGAAGAGTAAAAGAGCATTGAGAATTGATGTAGTTGATGATCTGCCAAAGCAAGAGAATATAGATGACCATGACACTTGGTTTTGTACACTGTGTTTAACAAAAAAGGATAGTACCATTTTTTATAAAAGGTTATATAAAAATTTACACAAATTGAAATTTTTATTAATAAGACAATGTTCAATGCTATAAGTGATTTTCCCTGTATGTTCAAAATTAGCATATGATCAGATACTATGTACTTGAATAATTTAGCCTCAAATTCCTTCTTTGCAATTTTCAACAGCTTATTATATGAATCAGTAAAATAACTTGGAAAACATGATTTTGACAGTGAATATTAAGAGTGACAGTAATATTTTGAAGAAGCAATATTTCTGCTGTAAGATTTTGTAGCCTGTACTTGCCAAATCCAATCAAGGTTCAGTTCACTGTTAGTATTTTCCTAAGGAATATGTGAGGTCAGAATTTTTTCACCATGTAAACCATGTTAGAGGAGCCCAATGTTTCATATTGATTTAGAATTGCATATGAATTTTTAAGGTGTGGAACAAGAATGTTCAATTTTTCCTCAGATAATGATAGGTCTTTGAACAATGTCTTCTCTCAAGTAAACAGGTCCGTTTTTCAGTTCTGTAATCAGTATGCATCTATTTAGCTGCTTAACTGTAATGTGTTTTGGTTCATTAGGTGGCTACTGTTGTGCCTCAGCCTAGTTAAAATTTCACAGCAAGTTAATCTGTTTTATTACAAATGAGAACACAAGTGATAATGTCCTCAACACTTGCCAAATACAGGGTTAACGGTATTTGCAACAAATCAATAAGGACATTTAAAAAGGAAAATTGCAAATCTTAAACCCCAATCACTTTATTCATTGATGACTTCATTTTATGTGGCATTTATGACTTTTACTACCTTGTTACTCTTCATATATTTCATTTGCGTCCTATCAAAAACAGCTGTAGCTCTTGGGCAACACTGCAGAAGTGAAGATTCAAAGCAGTGAAGGAGGGAGAATTCTAAAATTCACACATCAAATCCCTATGACTCAGTGCAATTAGTATAGCCTTCAGATTATCACATATACAGCTCCAGGTTTACCTTCAAAAACAAATCACTATAGGAAATTATATTAATTACTACGTACCTAAACGTTCTCTATCATACCACTTCCTTTCTTTTATGATATATCACAAATTTTCAAGAAAGAGACTTATCCTATTAAGTTGATTCAAAGTATTGTATATATATATATATATATATATATATATAGAGAGAGAGAGAGAGAGAGAGAGAGAGAGAGAGAGAGAGAGAGAGAGAGAGAGACAGAATAAGAGCTGTGATTAGAAAATTCAAAATGGTTCTTCCCTCCCCCCCCCCCCCAATCCTTGGGTTTGAACTCAGGGCCTGGACACTGTCTCTGAGCTCTTTTTCCCAAGGCTAGCACTCTACCACTTTAAGCCATAGTTCACTTCCAGTTTTCTGGTGGTTCATTGGATATAAGTTCCTGCCCAGGCTGCCTTCGAACTGCAATCCTCAGATTTTAGCTTCCTGAGTAATTAGGATTATAGGCATGAGATACTGGGCACTTGGCTGGGTTTTTTGTTGTTTTCTTTATTTGTTTTTGTTTTTTAAGTAGTTTTGTTTGTTTTTCTAACAATCTATATTCTTTAAGACTTGGTATATTGTATATTGGCACAAAAGGATCAATTCTGAACCATTTTCATGAAGATCTATGTTATTTTACTCCTTTGGAAATATGGCAATAAACATAAATTTTATGAAGCACTAGTAGATGTCCATTAAACATATCTATCACATCTGTCCATGTCTGTCCATATGTGCATCATTGCCCTTTAAAATGGCCACCTAAATGTTCAAGTGTTGTCTCTGGTATTTTATTATATTGATTTTTACCAAGTATTCAGTGGGATTATATAATAGACAATTTGTCTTTTTATTCTTATTTAATTAGAATTCAACACTTGCTGTATTATTACTCTTCCAAATGTTAATCTATTAATGAGTTCCTAAAGGATTTAATGACATTTCACTGCTGAGAGATTGCATTTTGAAGTATATCTGAATGTTAGCTATTTTATTCATGCATTTGTCTTGCTATTTCATATTTAATTGATGTGCCACTTCTGTATAGTCAGCAGAGTTCTGCAGAAGCAGACTGTAAGTTAACTAATTTAGTAATAAAATTAGTGACAGGAATACAAAGTTGGTTTGTTGTGTCTATTAACTTGGTTTACCACTAATTCTGAGGAAGAAATTTATATCCAAACTTAGTTTGTCTACATACCATCTACCACCTAATGCTTTACAAGTGTTTACTAAATAATCATTCTGTGTTCCAAAATAATCAGTTTATCATTGTATTGAAGTTACTGTAAGTGAATATAATAGCTGTAAATTTAGAAGGAATCTGACAAGGAGAGTATTGAGACTATAAAGCAAAAGAGAATTTTGAGAGAAGTGACATTGATCAAGATGCATTATATTCATGAACAGCTTTTTAAAAAAATAAGTTTTGTTATTGTAAAAATACTGTACAAAGGGGTTACAATCACATGGGCAAGGTAATGAGTACATTTCTTATCTAGCATTGTAGCCTCCTCCTTTGTTTCCCCTTCCCATCCCTTCCCATCCTCCCCCCACCCCCCCACCCAATCCTCCTCCCCCCTCCCCCTCACCTAAGTTGTAAAGTTCGTTTTCAACATAACGACTTGTACATCTCGTTGTTGCAATGGGTCCACCTGTATCCCTATTGAAACAATTTTTCCCCTTCTGCTCCCCAAACTACACCAACATCAAATACAGTGAAAGCAGGGGTTATAGCATGGGGGAGAGATACACAAAGCAACAAAAAAATCACGTGGTCCCTTATAAATATGTTAGAAACAATAGCAAGAAAGAAAAAAAAACTTGTGTCCTTATCTTGGGGTTCATTTCGCTTAACATAATCTTATCTGATCTTTTCTTCTTGTCTTAGATATATACTAGTTATTGCAAATAAGGGAAACCATGGGACCTATGTTTCTTTGTGCCTGGCTGACTTCACTTAATATAATTTTTTCCAAATCTTTCCATTTCCTAACAAAAAGACTACACATAGAGCTCCCCTATGACCCAGTAATCCCACTTTTGGGCATTTATCCAAATGATTACAAACAAGACCATACTAAAGCTACCAACACAACTATGTTTATTGCAGCATTATTTACCATAGCTAAGATATGGAACCATAAACAGCTTTGTTGAATGGCAAGTCCTTTGTACAATTATATATATTTATTTATACACAAATATGTATTTATATATTTACACTTAAATATATAAAATATTAAATATATACTTATACATACTTATAAGTATATATACTTAATGTACTTATATACTTATATATATACTTATATACTTAAATATATACTTATGTACTTAAGTAGATGACTTACCAATCAAAGAAAATACCATCAAAATTGAGTTTCTTTGTGTAGGGATGTTAAAGACACAGTATAAATGTTGAATTATAAAAGAAAAATAATACTATGCATAAGAAATGAGGCCAGATAGAAACAAGAAGTGGAAAGTGGAACCATGAAATAATCCACATTTATAAGCACACCCTGCATGTAACCTATGTGTAGCTCAGACAAAGGACTTCTCCCTTCTTCAATGTGATCACTTTATCCTGGACAGGCCTCATAGATTACAGGTATCAGCAATAATATATTCTCATAGCATGTAAATGGCCTCAAGTGAGTTCATTTGGTGGGAAAAATGAATGACTTTTAAATGAGGTCATAAGTTTGGAACTCTGCCACCCACCTTGCCAAATAAAGAAATAAACATAAACACAAACAGCCCCAATTCTGACTCAAAGCATCTCTGTCTCATGTTCTACAATACAGGAATAGCTTTGTCATTCCATAAAATTGTTAGAATACTGATTCAAAGAGTGATTCTCAGTGAATTTAAGTTATCACCAAAATATCCCTCTGTGTTGACTAATTTTAATACCAGATGTTCATATGCTAATGCCACTTCCTGGTGTCCATTTCCTATCAATTCATTAATTGCCAGATGCTCAACCAAACAAGAAACACAGATAATCAAATGGTATTGGTAAAGAGCCAAATAATCTTTTTCTTACTTAAATTTATTTCAAATAAAACTATGGCACATTGATATTATAAATTTTTCCACAAATACAGAAAAATGTGGTATAAGATATACCCCTAATTGTCCACTATGGAATAAACTTGCATACCATTCAGCTATTTTATTAATGTTTTCTTCGGAATTTTGCCATATCCAGTGAGTCAACTAAAGATTGACTAGTCTTGAATGCCTCATGATCATAATGCAAATTCCAATATATATTATGGCTGTATTAGTTATTAGCTACACATGCGAATAATTGAGCCAACAATAAAGAGATGTGATCTAAAACTAAAAAATGCTATAAATTTGTCATAGAAATATTCCCAAAGTAGTTTCTGGCAATATAAAAACAGCAACAAAACCCCACATTTCTTTAAAACCTCTAATATTTGTTCCACTTTTGGATTTAAAGAGTATATCAATCATTGGTTATACTGGAAACACTCCGTAAGCTTAAGAATACTTAAGCTTCATTCATTTTAATGCTACAAATACAGTCTCCCTCGCTATATTAAGGTTCAATATTGTGATTTCACTGAATCGTGGGTTTAAATACAATATGTAAATAGCGATCCCTCACCTATGGCAGGAGTTATATTCCAAAGAACACTCAAAATAGGTGAAAATCTGTGAAGCAGAAATAAGTGAACTTCATTATATTTTTACCTATCGCAGTGGTCTCTGGAACATAACTCCTGTGATAGTTGAGAGAGATCACTGTATTTAGAGTGTTGAACATATATCCCATTAGGTATAGAAGGCCAATGGGTGATTTCACATGGTGTGTGGATGTCTGCACCCCAAAGTAAATACTAAATACTCCACATGTAAACATTCTAAGAAGTACAAATCAAGTCAACTTTGGTAGTAAAATAAGCATCTCTCTCCAACTCCCACCAGGCTTCTAATCTATCCTTTGTGGTACCAATTTCAAAGGTGAACAGATACTCTCTTGAGACTCACATTTGTAAATGATTCTAATGTTGGGAGCATCCTTGGTATTGGTACTAATAAGATGCTCATAGAAGAACCTACATTAGATTAATGTACCTCTGTCTGAGGATAGCTCTTGACCATGGCATTGGCTCCTACTTATTAGCATACTATACAGATGCTGGGAAATGAAACAATAATAAAATAACATCAGCTAATGTACACTATGTCATGCCAACTATTATTTTAAGTGTTGCTACATGTTTTATGACTTTAGACTTTACAATGATGTGATGAAGTAGGTACAAGTAACAATTATCATCCCTATTTCATGGAAGGGGGACAAATTAAGACACACATAAGGTCCTTGGTTTGCTTAAGGTCATATAACAAGAAATGGAGAAATCAGGATGCATATACAGACAGTCTTTATGTAATCCTTCCTCCAACAAAACCTGCTTCTGATTGTACCTAACTTTGTGAGATTACAATGTCAATTATTCAGAATTGACATATAATTCTTTGAATCCTTTTGTGTAATCCTAAATGTATTTTACTTTTGTATTTCTAACAAGGTAGTATAACACAGTCTACTTTATATGTTAAGCATTTGTAAGTCAGTGAATTGGACTTACTTTGTTTTCTAACAGAAAAAAATTAATATGCATCCAGTAACAAATATCCTCTCTTGGTAATTGTAAAGCAAATGACAATGTCCTTGTGAATTGTTAATGAGTACAATTGTTTTTTCTTTTCAAAGATAACTGATGGTCATGGATCTTTAATTTAGCCTAACTTCTTTCTACAATGACAGAAATGTTTTATACCTAGACTGTCTAATGAAGCAGCCACAAAACAAGTGGGTATTGAACACTTGACATGTGACTAATGTTTTTTGATATCTAAACTCCTGAAAGTGATACTACCTTTCAGAATTCTAAAATTCTATATTTATTCCTCCTAGTGGGTGAAAACCCTATGGTAGTTAGAACTACCTCAGCCAGGTCTATTCTCTCTCTGTTAGTTTTTACTGTTTAAGAATATTTGCAAGCCAGGTGCTGGTGACTTACATCTGTAATACTGGCTATTCAGGAGGCTGAGATCTGAGGATTGCAGTTCAAAGACAGCAGAAGAAGGAAAGTCCATGAGACTCTATTCTCCAATTAACCACCAGAAACTGGAAGTGACACTGTGGCTCAAAGTGGTAGTATGCTATCCTTGAGCCAGAAAGCTCAGGGACAGTGCCCAGGCCCTGAGTTCAAGCCCTACAACTGACAAAAAAAATGCAAGATATAAAAACTCCAAATCACAAAACTATTTTTCACCTTGGGATGGACCTATTTACATACTGACTGAAGTAAATGGCCAAATGCAATGATGTGCAACTACTACTTTCAATTTTGACATCATTCTGTGCAAAATGAGTATAATTTAATTGAAAAGCAAACTGCATATTCATTTATATTATACAGATTTCTCAAAGTTTTAATTTATGTTTTTCTGACAGATAACTTGTTTGAAGATTTTGTTTTTGAAAATTAATGTGAAGAAATTAATATAGATTTTCATTTGCTAAGTATATCATATTTCTGACAATGCTTAAAAGCAGTGCTGTCTTACAATCTATTTAGTACAGATCCAATTGTAAGTATTTCATAATTTTGTGGGCTATTTGGTTTAGCTGTTGATAATTTGAAATCAACCATGGTGGAAACATTTTTATCACCAAAATGGGCAAATATTAAAAGTTGGGTTTTCTTTTTAAAACTTTGCTTTGTTTTGTAAGAGCTGATTTACAGGAATATCAGAGGATAATGATGCATATATAAAATCTAAAACATTGACTTTACAAGTATATTATAAGAATCTGAGGTTCTCATTTTATACTAATATACAACATTGAGTATACTATTGTTCAACACTATTTGAGCAAGCAAATGTTATATTCAAAAATAAGTACACTACATATTGTGTTCATCTGAGTCCATGGATATTCACACAAATACAAATGGACTGTCACATTATAAAAAATGCATATATTTTGTGAATATGCACTCAGATATCATAACTTGCCTTTTAAATTCCTAGAAAACTTGAGACAAACAGCATAGTAAATACTGGTAAAATTTAAGCACAGGAAAAGGAGAAAAACGGAAACTGCTATCTGTAGTTTCTTTTTCTCTAATTACTCAAAATGCTTCATTTAGTAAGATAAGAGAGAGCATTCTGCTATGCTTTCAAAGTAGGATATGAGTTCAGTTTGTCTATCTAATTTTTTACTCAAACTTATTCACATATTGTATATCTTTCCCCTTTAAACTAAAATCCATCACAAATATCTGATACATAATAAGACAAAAAACACACACAAACTACAGAAGGATCCATAAGCTTTTAAAATCAGAGCAGTATTTTCTTTTAATTTACTTCACTATCTGAATGAGCTGGCTAAGAAATTAGCATTTGGTCTCATGGTAGTAAAAATGAAGGATTTAGATAACATAAAGTAGACTACCCAATTTTCAGATGAGGGACTATCTTCATAAATATGAATTATATATTTAAATATGAAACAAGTGGAATCTATTTTTTGTTGGTTGTGGGTCTTAAACTCAGGACCTGGGTGCTGTCACTCAGCCTCTTTGTGTTCAAGGCTCTACCACTTGAGCCACAGCACCACTTCCAGTTTTTGAGTGGGTAATTAGAGATAAGAGACTCATGGGGATTTTTTTTTTTTTTTGCCTTGGCTGGCCTCGAACCGTGATCCTCTGATTTTAGACTCCTGAGTAGCCAGGATTTCAGGTGTAAGCCACAAGAGTCTGGCTCTAATTTTTAACAAAAAGATTAGAATAATTATTCCCAGGCACTTTCACTAGAAATGGTATATGCTAGAAATAAGTATGTAGTTTATGGCTCAGTCATTCATTGTTTTGATATCACTTATATATCACATAATTCTAATATTCAAAATTTATAATGCACAATTGGTTTCCAGTGGGAAAAATGTTTAGCCTCATGATTATCAGTGACAAAAATGACCAAAGGCATCAGCTTAAAACAAGCCACAGTAAACAAGAGTGGCACAGGTATAAAACATGACTCTGAAAACTTGTTTCATTACTATAGTTATTGTGCTTCATTTTCAATCCAAAAACTTTATAAATAAAATTTTCAAAAGAAGACTTTGAGCTGGAGCCAGCAGTTCATGCTTGTAATTCTAGTTACTAGTAAGGTTGAGATCTGAGAATCTCATTTTTGAAGCCACCTTGTGAGAATGCTATTTCCAATTAACTAATTAAAAAGCCACAAATGTAGCTGTGGATTAAGCAGTAGAGTGTGAACTTTGACTAAGAAAAAACTCAGGGACAGTTTTCTCTGAAACTAAAAGAAAAAAAGAAACAAACTTGTAAACGCCAAGCCAAATATAATTAAGTATATTGTAAATTTGATAGTTCTTTTGTGGATTTCTATGTTTAATTATGACCAAAGGCATGGACTCTTTCTGTAATATGTACTACTCTTAATATGCAAAACATATTTTGCAAGTGTCATTTTAAACTGACTCAATCAGGCAGCAAAATGTGTTTTGTAAACTAGGCCATGTGATTAATTAGAAAGAAATCAAATTGTACAATTTAAACAATTACCACCAAGTTAATGCCTACAGCCCTATTTTTTCACTGATTATTTTTACCATGAGGACCATTTCCTGCACAAGCTCATGCCTGAGTCTTCTAGAGGCTTCCTATCACTGCATGATTCACAGGCAAGCTGCCACTGAGCCAAGCTTCCCTTCTGTTGTCAAACTTACATCTCAGCTGGCCTGGCACTGGGATTCTCCCAACCTTATATAGCTTGGAATGACATTGTAGCCAGTTGTGAATTGAGAAAGGGACTCAAACTTTTTTGCCACAAGCTGTCCTTGAACCATTATCTTCCCATTTGTAGCTTCCCAAATATCTAGCATTAAGAAACATAAACCACCAGCTCTGCATTTACATTCCATTAGAAATAGTATATGTTACCTTTTCAGATCATGAATATTTTGGAAGGATAGCTTATCTCTAAATGGTAAATAGTTATGAACATCATGATTAACTAAATACAAGTATTTCTTTTGTAAAGTAATGAGCAACACTAATGCAAAAATTAGGGGGGGGGGCTTTTTTTGGCGGGGGGGGGGGGGGGGGGGGGGAAGGGATCGATTGTGGGTCTTGAACTAAGGGCCTAGACAATATCCCTGAGTTCTTTTGTTAAAGGCAAGTGCTCTACTACTTTGAATAACAGTGCCACTTCTCGTTTTCTGGTGGTTAATTGGAGATAAAAGTCTCATGGATTTTCCTGCTTGGGTTGGCTTTCAACAGCAATCCTCACATCTCAGCCTCCTGAATACCTAGGATTACAGGAGTAGTCCATCAGTGCCAGCACTAAGAAGTTGTTTCTTTTTTTTAAATTTCAAACTCTTAGGAAAAATTAATTTTGCAAATGTAGAAAAAGAAAATGCATTTGCCTCAATAGTTCTTTGAGCCTACAAATATTACTTCCAAATGAATTCCCAATACTAAGTTTGCCTGGTACCTACAGGGCGCTAATAGACTGAACTTCAAAATGGCTTGACCAAGAAGCCCAGTAAAAACAAATTCTCTTGAAATGCAAATGAGAGTATGCAACACCTATCTTTATAACTAGGTAGCATGTAATTGGTATCATATTATTAACTTTTTCAAAGTACTGTGATGCTTAAACAAAGAAGATTTTCATTATGGTATTGCTGAAAATTATTGTTTTCATAAAGCTAATAAATTCCTATTATACAAAGCACTTTTGCCAAATGAAACTATTAATTTTATTAAAAATGTTTTGCTAGTGACTGAGCATTGTTACCCCCTCGTTTGTTTTCCCCCTACAACTGCTTTTTCTTTTTGATAGAGTATCACCACGTTGCACACTCTGAAGTCATTTTGTTTTTATATCTTTCTATATATATATATATATATATATATGTATATTCATATTCCTGACTTCTGTGAATTTTCCTGAACAGTATTTGAATTAAATACATTTCTTTCAACTTATTCAAAATATATGAAAGTACTTATAATTGAACTCGATTATAAAATACTTTCTATGCATTTGGCAGGACTTAAATAAACTGGTAATCTGCAATCATAACGATTTTCCTTTTGAAAATGGTTACAAATGAAATAGACTAATCAGCAATAAACAAACTTACAGTTAGATGAAAGTTAAACAAGAAACAGTATTTGAATTAAGGAGATGCTGCTTATCTTTTCCATTTCTATGACCAAAATCACTGCCATCAATGCCAAAATGGCAAGAATGAGCCCCTAAATTCCAAATAGTCTACAAAGAGTAGCAAATCCAGTCTGAATAACAGTTTTTTTGAAAACTAATCAAATGTAATTTTGAGGAGTCATAAACATGCTTATATTACAGTTTCCTATTATTATAAAACAAGTATGACAATATCATTTCTTTAAAGTATGTTTTTGTTTTTTAATAGACTGTTTCAATTTGCAATTAGGTTATATTTTCTTAACAGATGTTTATTTTTGAAAATCACAGAAACTTATTTCGTCTTTTAAATCATGCCCATGGGTAATTTTATTTTTTTAAATAAGTTTTTTTTTATTGTGAAAATACTGTACAGAGGGGTCACAGTTACATGAGCAAGGTAATGAGTACATTTCTTATCCAGCATTCTTGAAAATAATTCTAATAACCAATTTAAACTCTGGATCAGTAGTTGAATAACTAGGATATATACTAACCCATCAAAACAATAACATAATTAGAGACTTTGACGATTAGAACATATTTAGAATTTATAGAAAAAAGATGATCACATTTTTTCTAGCCTATGAAGTTTATGCTTTAAATTTTCTACAATGGTTTAGAAACCCCAATCCTAAACCAGAAGCCAATTTTAAAGTGGCGGGGGTGGAGGTGGGAATGCTCAGAATACCAACCCTAAAGCATTTCCTGATCCCACACCAATCACTTTTCAGGGTAGTGATAATTTGTCCTTTTAAATTCTTTGGTTGTTTTTGCTTATTATTCATAACATTGGGGTTTTCTCTCCTTCACTTTGATGTTAGAACTCAGGGCCTAGTGCCTGCTATGTCACTGCTCTAACACTGGAACTATTTCTCTGCACTTTTGCTTCTTTTTTAGTTGTTAGATAGGGTCTCTGGATTAAGCTGGTGTCTTATCCCAATTCTACTACCTCTGCCTTTCACATAAATGGGATTACAGGCATGAACCAACATACAAGCCCACAGTAGGCATCCTGTGTACAAAAGTCACATATGCTCTGTGAGCTCTTAGAATCTCTTAGTATGTTCTAGTTATCAGTTTCTCATATGGTGTAATATAATAACATGTAAATATTAAGATCTTAATATTTGTTGAATAAACAAGGAGACAAGAGGATATTGATGGGGTACTAATGATTAACTGTATGCATTAGATCCTATGCATATCATCAACTCAACAAAAGAAAATAATATTTGAAAGTCTAGTTCATGTGGTATTTGGGAAGATACTGTGCAAAAATAATGGGAAATATAGTAATTATAACTATTCTTTGTATTTTGTTGTTCAATGGCCATAATTCAGAAAAACATATTCTAAAAATGATGATGATAAGATATATTATAAAGATAATAAAAGGTGATAAATATTATAAGTATTTGTTCATTGATTCACAGGTTTTAAGAAATACTAGCACCCTGGCTGGGAAGGTGGCTCAGGGGTAGAGCGCTTGCCTTGCATGCATGAGACCCTGGGTTCGATTCCTCAGCATCACATAAGCAAAAAAGAAAAAAGCCGGAAGTAGTGCTGTGGTTCAAGTGGTGGAACGCTAGCCTTGACCTGAAGAGTTGAGGGGCAGCTCCCAGGCACAGAGTTCAGGCCCCACAACCGGACTCCCCCCAAAAAAATACTAGCACCCAGCAATCCCACTTTTGAGCATTTACCCAAATGTTCACAAACATGACCACACTAAAGCTACCAGCACGACTATGTTTATTGCAGCCTTATTTACCATAGCTAAGATATGGAACCAACCCAGATGCCCCTCAGTAGATGAATGGATCAAGAAAATGTGGTCTGTATACACAATGGAATTCTATGCCTCCATTAGAAAGAATGACATTGCCCCATTTATTAGGAAATGGAAAGACTTGGAAAAAAATTGTATTAAGTGAAGTAAGCCAGGTCCAAAGAAACATAGGTACCATGGTTTCCCTTATTTGCAATAACTAGTATATGTCTGAGTCAAGCAGAAAAGGTCAGATAAGGTGATGTTAAAGAAATGAACCCTAAGATATGTATTCAAATGTTTTTTTCTTTCAGGTGATTTTTTCCAACACATTTATAAGATTATTTCTTTGTTGCTTTGTATGTCCCTCCCCCACAGTATAACCCCTGCTTTCACTGTATTTGATGTGGGTATAATTTGTGGAAGGGAAGGAAAAAAACAAACTGTTTAAATAGGGATACAAGTGGACCCATTGCAACAATGAGATGTACAAGTCGTTATGTTGAAAACAAACTTTACAACTTTGGTGGGGGGGGAGGAGAATTGGGTGGGGGTTAGGGGAGGATGGGAAGGGATGGGAAGGGGAAACAAAGGAGGAGGCTACAATGCTTGAGAAGAAATGTACTCATTATCTTACCCATGTAATTGTAACCCTTCTGTACAGTATTTTCACAATAAAAAAAAAAGAAATACTAGCATTGTCTTCAGAAAACTAATGAAGTGAGTGACATGGATAATTATTATGCCCTTCATTTTACAGTGGAACAATCCCATGTGGGGGGTAAGTGTGTATCTAAGTGTGTTATCCAGCCAATCAGCCGTAAACCAAAATTGAGATGCAAGTCTGACTGACTATAAGTCCTGAATGGTGTATCAGACCTGACAAATGCCTATCAAACTCCAGAAGAGTGAATAGCCCTTGTTTCCCTCCAGGAGTGAGAATGGTTTTTGCACATTGTTGTATTCAGTCATCCATCTGGCCATGCCTCACACATAGTATGATTTCTACATAAGAAACTAGAATAAAATGGAAATTTGTGGCTAGATAATAAAACAAAAAAAAACAATAATGAAAAAATTTAAGAAAAAAAACTGGCAGGCCTAGTCAGAAACCAAACTCAAGAATTCTGCATAACTGAGTCAATGAGCTGTGTGTGCTAATGAATCATCAGTGGTATAGCTGACATTTTATCTTGGTTTAAATGTAATTAACACTTCTGTTCTCTTCAAAATAATGGTTCTTACCTTTATAACAGAGGCACCAGCTCTGGAAAGTGGACTGTGAATCTGGGCTGCAGCAGCCATGTTGGCAATAGTATTAAGATGGTTCATCTGATTCATTGCCATAGCAACTGATGCAGGAGGTAAGCTGACTGGAAGTAGAGGATGAGGCATCATCATAAATGGCAGATCCAGCCCTAAAAGAGACAGTGCACATTAAAGTTTGTATGCTATGATGCTCAGAAGTTGGTTTTTAAAAATTTATTCTTGTTGGTTTTTTAAAACATTGTCTTGTTTTATCCTAGTATCTCTTTGGGCCATGAATACTATCTATAGGATTTTATTTGTTTAATATTTTTTAAAATATTCCCACATTCACAAACTTTAACATGTAAGTATATTTTGGTATTCCTTTTCTCAAAATATTTATGAGATGCAACCTTTTTGCCTAAAAATTAAGCAAAAATATTTATGACAAACATTGACACTTAACAAATGACAATCAACTTCCTTTTTAAATCATTATACATACATATTTTGATCATTTCTAGCCTAATTTTTTTCAAAAGTCTAGTAGGGTGCTGGCAAGGCAAGATGATAGTTAACATATTTGGAAACTTTTTAACCTTTAGGTACAATATAGTTTTCACTAATTTGGAAGGTTTTGTCAGTAAAATTAATATTCCTTTGGCTGGGAAGGTATCTCAGTGGTAGAGTGCTTGCCTTGTGTGCATGAGGCCCTGGGTTCTATTCCTCAGCACTTCATAAGCAGAAAAAAGCCAGATGTGGCCCTGTGGCTCAAGTGGTAGAGCGCTAGCCTTGAGCTGAAGAGCTGAGGGACAGTGCCCAGGCTAAGATTTCAGGCTCATGACAGACAAAAAAATAAAAAATAAAAAAATAAAAAATTAACATTCTTATCAAAATACAAAACTGTTTACTATGTTAGAAACCAATATCAATATTGTCGAATTCTATATGTTTTCTTAGTTAAATTGAAATAATTTCCACATATTTTAAATATACCCAGAGATACGTTGTCATGTAAAAGATATCAAATCAAAGTCATCTTATATATTTATTCTTTATTAGGTACATGTTTGCTAGAGGAAATGCATTTAAGTATAGTCTAGAAAAACATAGTCTAATATTCTAGATACAAACATGGTTATAAATAACTCATAGCACTCCACAATATATTTTAAACTACTGCTCTATTTTGGACAGAAGCCCAGAAACTAGTAATCTTTAACAGATGTTTGAAAACATCTTTGTCTATAATTTTTCTAAATTATTACAGGCTATAGAAATTTTGTGATAGTCAACATTTATGTTGGCCCTACATGCAATCATCAACTATTAATAATATCTAATTTTCTTCCTTTTCATCTTTTTTAGCCTGTCATATCACAGCAGAAAGATACTGGAGGATTTATAGGAAGTGTTTTCAGAGGCTCCTTAAATCTCATTCCTCAGAACAACAGCTGAAGTAATATCATCATTCAAAACACTTATTTTTAGGACAAGAATTTTTCCCACTCTCTAGTTCTTTTATTCTCTTAACAGTATGTTTCATAGAAAAAAAACTTATTTTAAATGCAATGAGTTTTAATTGAGGCAAGAAGGAAGAATTGATGTTAATTTAAAAGTCCATTTCCTAATTGCAACAATGATAGTAGATTTCAAACTATAACGAAATGCATGGAGAATACTGTGATAGATATATCTATATAGCACACCTCCCATACTGCATGAATGTGATCATCCCCATTAAAGGAATTTCCAAGATATGTAAACTGTCCCCATTGTTTCTGACAGTCATAAAATGTACTATCACAAGTGGTTCATAAGGATCAAAGAAACTTAAATTCTGCATGGAACAGTAACATTTTCTTCTCTCTCTCTAACTCTATAGCCCATGGAAGATCAAGAAAATTCCCCTATCAGTGTACACTTATGTCTCCCCAACTCAAAATGGTTTTTAGAAGAAATCTTCTAAACCAAATGTATCAGCTAGAGGAAACTATTCCCAAATTAATAAGTTATCAGAGAAGTTTCCAATACATGGCTTACAATACAGAGTTCAAAATTTTCTTCCCAAGTGAAAAGAAGCCATTACTTGAATTACCCATTTCATTCAAGTTCTTCCTTTATCATCTATGAAGATGTTTGAAATCATTATCTCTAAGATCAATTTTTATTATGAAGTTGAAGAAATGACAAGCACTTACTTTAAATGATATTAACTTTTAACTCAATAATAAATAACTATATAAATGTCCACAGTACATCTACGTAATCACCTGCTATACTTCATTATCGTAACTTAACAAAGGCAATAGAAAGTTGTTGCCTGTTTACTTAGCGTATACCAGAAAGGGAAGTCTTCTTGTTATTTTTTTTAATGGAGAAAATGAGATTGATGAAATTGTTTTCACTAGGTCATCTGGTGACTTAAAGGTAAATGCATAGTTTGGATAAAGTAAGTGTAATGTCAAAGCTCTTATATTGATTCACTCTACTATTGGCTTAATTCCACAAAATCAGAGATAATTCTCTTATCACCTTTTGGGTACTCATAACCTGTGTGAACTTTCTGCTTTACTCCCTTATATCTTTGATCTGCATATGTTCTTGAATCTTACTTGCAGACTTACCCAAGCTTATTGTTCCCTCCCTTGGCTTTCTATCTTTGCCTTCTGAACACTCTTTAGTTTGGCCAGTTCTTCTCTCAACCAAGGGGAAAAATACTACGTTTTAAATTTCCTTGATATAGTTCTAATGATGCAAATACTGATATATTTAATGTGCTTTCTTCCAAGTCAGACATAGTCAAAAAAAATCCACCTTTATATTTTACATTGCCAGAACTGAATCTCGGTTGAAAGCTGAGATTCTTTTTGTTATATGTTTTGCATAAATTACCAAATCATAATTTCTGTATTTATGACTATAAACTGATATCATAATACATGTATGCATGTACATATTTATGTATATGTATGTGTATATGCTTATACATATATCTAACATATGCATCCCTCCTCATACTCATCATCCTGGGAGCCATTATGCTAAGTGGAATAAGCCAGGAACAAAAACAAAAAGAGAAACCCAATATAATCAATTATATACAGAACTCACTCTCTTTTCAAATAGTTTGTTCTCAGCCAGGTAAATTTACTTAGATGAACATGTTTGTTTATATGTTTTACACATCATACAGCTTATAGTATCATGATAAAGTTATTTCAGCACACATAGTAAACATGGTTTATCTTTCTTCTAAATCCTTCACATTATGCTCAGTATAAATACAATTATCCAAATACGTTTCTGCATAACACTCTTATTTATCTCAAACCTAAAATAATTTTAGACTTCTTCTTTACATATCCAGGATTACAGTCACAGATTGATCAAACTATAGATGGAAGGTGGCCATCAGTGTCAAGGTTGCCATTCAAATGTTTAAATAAGTCTGTTATTCACACTTCCATTCACAATTTAATAATATTTCCTCATTCACCAAACATTTTCTGAGACACACAGACACCATCTGGTCATATCAAGAGATATATTTACTTAGAGACCAATTGACATGCAAACCAAATACTAACTACAAACAAAATTTAACAGTCCAATTACAGTTTAAAAATATAATCCATTTGGCATTTCAAATATCCACAAAGAACATTCAAGTCACAATTTTGAATCATGATCTGCAATAACACCATCAATTGACTATAAGGTTCAAGATGCCAAGCTAATATTTATATTACAAGCCTGTTTAACAATGACTTTGCATGAGTACTTCATATAAAGCATATACTAATTGCAACTATATTAACTGAAATATGGGGGATTCAGTGGAGAACTCAAAAGCTGTAGTTCTTTAGAAGGGTTAATTTACAGGCTAACAAAATAAAAACCAGGAAACACGTACTTAAAAGGGGAGGGAGTAGATGAATAAAGAGAGTAAGATGGAGAGAATGCAGTCATAAACTTTAAAACATTCTACAAAACTAAGAAAATTGGGAGAAGGGATGGGTTGGGTTCGACTGATAATGTCAAACAGGTGACATAGACAAAGATGCGTTGTATTCACATATGACTGCTAAATGTCAACTCCTTTGTACAACTGCTTAAATATAAATACATATTAAAATGAATAGTAAATTATACAAATCAAGCATTCCTTAAAGCTGAAGACACTGAATTAAAATCTATCAATAGTACACACACCCCAGTAATCTGGCTCACTTATTCATATGTCAGATGTGTACTAGACTTTTAATAGTTTGCTAATAGTGACAAATCTTTTTATAAAAAGTTATCTAAAATGGGTCATTTCATTCAATTTAACCCCAAGGACATTTTATAAGTTAGTATGAACTATTATATAAGTTAGTATTCTAACTATTCCTATCATTTCATGTGAAGACATAAAACCAGCTCCTCCTAGCCATTAAAAGTATAAAATCAGTAATTCTCTAATTATCTTTCTATATTCTACTTTGATTTGACTTGGTTGTTGACCTCCAAAATGTCTTTACATTTCTGTAGAGATACTAGGCATCATAACTTTCAATAGCACCACCCTGTCTTCCTCAACATTCTTCCTGTGGCTTTTTGTTTACCCATGCTGTCCATTTTTAAGATGTCTATTGTCTACTTCCTTTTATTAGAATAAAATACAAGTTTTTTGATCTCACACAAAATTACTTTTATCATTATCTCATTATACCCCTCTTATGTATGTCCACATGTGATCCCCATAGGATTATTCACAGTTCTTTACAGTTTTAATTCATTTTTATCATTCCTTTAAGGCAATATCTTTCTGTAGTGGCTAAATCTCTATGTTTATTTTCCTATGGTAAAAGTTCTTTTCTTTTTACAAATTAACAGAAGAAACTCCACTGGGCAGTTAAACAACTGCTCTGCTTTCAGTGTATTAGATTAGTATGGTACATTAATTATAATTGACAAAGATTGATAAATGTTTATTGATCAGAGCCCATAGTTTTTTTTTATTTCTATTGTACACATCTTCAGGTTTATGTAAGCATGCAATATTATCAGATACCATATTATGCAGAATAATTCCACTAATTAAAAATCATTTGCGTTTTACCTATTAATCCATGTATTTTCCATAATCTCTGTCAACTACTCATCTTTTTATTTTGTTTCAGCCTTAGGGTTTGAACTCAGGACCTGAGCAATCTTCCTCAGCTTTTCTGCTAAAGGCTAGTATTCTACCACTTGCGCCACATTTCAATTGTTGGTCTTATGGTTATGGTGTTAATTGGAGGTAAGAGTCTCACAGACCTTCCTGGCTAGGCTGGCTTTTAATTGTGTTCCTCTGATCTCAGCCTTCTGAGTAGCTAAGATTACAGGTGTAAGCCATTGGTACCAGCCACTGGGACTCATCTTTTAACTATCTCTTTACATTTGTCTTTTCTTGAATGTCCTAACTTGGAATCAAACACTATTTTGCATTTTGAAGTAGGCTCTTTTCTTTTTCTTTTTGTTCTTTTTTTTTAAAAAATAATTTATTATTTTACTGTAAAGATGCTGTACAGAGAGGTTAGTTATATGAGGAAGGGAATGAGTATATTTCTTGTCGATTATTGTTCCCCCCAACTTTGTTTTTCTCTAGGATTTGAATTCAGGGCTTTGTGATTGCTAGGCAGTTGCTCTCCTACTGAGCCATGCCTATCAACTTTCTCTTCTGGTTATTTTGAGAAAGAAAATTTGCTTTTTGCCTATGCCAAAATGGACCATGATCTTACTTTTCATTATTCCTTACCATAGCTGAGATGACAGATGTATATCACCAAACTAAGCAATTTCTGTTGAGATGTGATCTCGTAAACTTTTTTTTTGCCAAGGTTGGCATGGAAGCAAAATCTTCTGAATCTTAAACTCCCAAATTGCTGAGATGAAAGGTGTAAAGCATTATACTCCACAAATGGTTGGTGTAAGGTATTGTGAGCTTTTTGCTTAGTCTGGTCTCAAAATGTGAACCTTCTGATCTCTGCCTTCCAAATAGCTAGAATTACAGGTGTAAGCCACCAATACTCTGCTACATTGATTTTTTAAACTTAAAAATTTACATTTGTTTTCTTTTCTTTTTTTCTGGTATGGGAGTTTGTACCCAAGGACTTAAACTAGGCTGGCATGTTACCCCTGAAGCTGTGACTCCAGTCTTGTTTTTTGATTTTTGTTATTTTTTAAATTTAGGTACTTACTTTTCTTTTTTTATTTTTAATAAATTTTTATTGTAAAAATACTGTACAGACTGATTACAGTTACATTTCTTATCAAGCATTGTTGCTTTTTGTTATTTTTGAGATGGAATCTCATGGACTTTTCTGCCCAGGCTGCCCTCAGAGCAGTCTCATTCTCTTAAGTATATAGAATCGCATCTGTGAGACAATCCTGCCTGGATAAAATGGGACTATTATCTGTTAATCTTCTTCATACTTCAGACCAGAAACTAGAAATCCTCTAAGTCACCCACTCTGCCACAGTTCTAACTCTGACATTCTTATAATGGAAGGATTTATAAAATTAAGGGCATTAGTTTTATTTTTAGATATTGTGCCCTTCAGTTTATAACTTCTTTAATATGACATCAAGCTTATGAATTTTACTACTATTTAGGATGTAATATGGAAATGATTTTATTAATTGTTCTGCTTCTTTAACCCTACAGTTCAAAGAAGAATGGGTATATTCGTAGAAGAAGCAATGAATCTTTTCAAGTAGCTTCCTGTTTGGAACAAAAGTAGAATTTTATCCAGGCAGTATACAAAAGACTTATTTTGATACAAAAAGATTTCTGAGTCTTTCAGGTCACAAAAAATATTACCTAAATCTGAATTTGTATAAATTAGCTCTACTTAGGTGACTAAGCAATCATAATGTTTATGATTGTTTGGACTTCAGGCAATTCACCATTAACAACTTTTTATCATTTTTATTGCTCACAGTAACCTTGAGTTCATGTATTTTTATCCTTATTTTTATAAGTTGTAGAAATAAAGAGTTAGAAAGGTTAAGTGGATTTACAAAATCCAACAGTGATGAACAATTCAACCCCAAGTTTGTGGGAATACAGCCAAAATTTTTAACTACTCTGCTATATTGTCCACCCAGACCTTGCCAGCTACCTCCATTCTGTGACTCTTGTACTTTGAAATGAGTCCCTCTTTACCTCCCCTTATGATTTCAAATCATTAAACCATATTGAAGGAAAACAAACCAATCTGTGTTAGCCAAGGGATCTAGTGGGTCTTGGCTTAGATTTTTCTCAAATCATATATTTTGGAAACAAGTGTACATACGATTGGTTAGCAGGTGGTTCTGCTGCAGTGGATTAAGGGTGGGAGTTCCTGCAAGGCCTGGCTGGCCAGCCAGTGTTGCATGAGCAATTCCATGTTGAGGTCCAGGAGGAGCAAGAGCAGACTGCATCTTATCCTTATCCCAGGAAGATTCACTTCCACCTGAAAATGCAGACATATGAACATATTTCAATTTGAGAATTTTCCTCAAGAATTTCTTTTTCAATTTGTTTTTTACAATTGTAATCATTAATATTTCCTTGAAAACAATTAATATGATTGAATATTGGTGAACTGAAAGCTTTCTGGGGATTTTAGCAACCTCTCAAAAGACTGAAACTATTCTCACCAATAATGTAGGTCCACTAGCCATACTGGTTGTCTCACCAAATGTTGAATCAGAATGAATAACGCTTAGAAGCATATATGACCACTACTGCCTCCCATATCAAACTTTTAATACTCATATGCTTAAAAAACACACTTATAAAAGCATAGGAACATGCAAAAATTTATAGTAGGAATCAGAATTCTCATTCTTGCAGATTCAGCTCTCAAAGAAACAGTTTCATTATAGCAGAAGTTTGTAAATTCATTTTGCCAAAATATGAAACCTTGGTTTCTAATTTTGAAAGTATATTTTCCTTGGATAACCCACACTGCAAAGCACAGAAAAATGTACATAAAGGCAAACTACTATATTTTCTTACTCCACAGCGGCATTGCTATTTTTTTTGGCGACTAGGGTACTGTGTGGGCAGACTATTTCTTAAAACCATCTAGGAAGCAGATACCGAATGATATCTACTACATTCTTTTAAAGAAAATACTTTAAACAAAAGGCTAAATGGTTAAATTGCCATCACTGCAGTAACAGCCTGTCTATGTTTAGAGAACAGAATGTTTTTGTAGGCAGCTCTGTCTGTGTCCTTGATGTGCTCCATTCATTCAAAGGTTAGTGCTTCTGCCCTGTTTCCCATGCTGATATTGTGACATTAGCATCTCCACCTGGATGATAGAATCCATCTGCTGCCTCAAATACTGGCCTTTTTATGTATGGAGTTTAGAATTGGCCCCTGGGTTATGCTATAAATTATATGCATTTACTGTTTAAAAAATGATAGAAAATCAACATCGCCCTATTTTCAACGTTCGATATAATAGTTAATTTTACATCTTTTATTACCTTCCAGGTTTTGTTCAGATGAGTGCCTCTTATTACAAAGTAAACACTGTTACATAGCTTTAGGAATCATATTTATAAAATGTAATAACTACATGCAAGTCTATTTAATTTATGTACTATATTAAATATTGGACTTAAATTTTTCTTTCAAATTTATCACTATTATAAAATTATGTTGTAACAAAAGACCATTGTAAATTATTTCATTACAATCAATTAATTCCCTGGAGTGGGAATTGAGAACTTAACAAAATCTTTCTTTTTTTTTTTTTTGGATACATATCTTTCCTGAGTCCATACATTTTTTGATGGGTACCATATCTGGGTATATATCTTAGATACTGTGAATAGTATCACAAAACTTATTGAAATTTACAGGTATCTCTTTGCTATGTTGACTTGATTTCCTTTAGATATATATCCAGGAGTGAGATAGTTGGATTATATGGTAGTTCAGTATTGAGTTTTTAAAATAATCTCCCAATTGTTCTGCATAGTAACTATATAAATTTACATTAAAAGTTAGCACTTCAACTCAGGTTGTTCTAAAATATCTAATAATAGAATGCTTACTACAGTCAGTTGTTTGAATAGTGATGGTTTTATGTCATTATGATCCATTTTGAACATATTAACCTAAGCCTACAAGCCAGTACACCAAAATAATTCAAGTGGATGTGAAGAAACCCAACAGTGAGAGGAATTGTACTCATTTCTTTACTTACATAACTGTAATCCTTTCGTACATCACCTTTACAATAAAAAGAAACCCAACAGTAATACTCTAAACACAAAAAAATGATTCTTAACCTCAGATCTCTCATATTGTCTCTACATATTAATTGTGCATTGCTTATAAAAATCATCAAGGAAAGGAATAAAATATTCACTGAAATAACAATAAAAGGATAATTTAGTAAACCAGTTACTATTTTCTATTCATAGTGAGCTGTGAAAGTTTTTATAAATCCAGAAAATACAATACTTGTGGGGTTGAGTTTCTAAGACTATTAGTCTTAAGTGGATTATCTGCAAGGATTTCATACTTTGAGATCTCCGTTTCATAAACTAAATTTGGATATGTCTTTTGAAATTGGAGAGCAACAACAAAGCAAAAAAGCTATTAGAATTTGGAATGCACACTTTTAATGGCTACTTCCTAAGAAAATATATAAGATAGCACATTTAAAAGAATGGACTTAAATATTTTTAAAAAGTTATAAAAATAACATGTATTTACTTTTTGAGTTTTGTAGCAACAACCAAACAAGTAAGTCATATTATTTGAAAAGATAAATTGGAAATGATTTTTTCAGTAATTCTTATATACACAAAGCAAAGAACAAGCAGCCAAATTGCAAGCAATTTATGCAGCATATGGCGAAAATCAAGCTTCTCTTAGTCATACAATACTTTGTTTAGTTAGAATCTTGGATGAATGCACATTGTTTCATAAGTTTAAACACCACTTAGCCTTTTGGAGTAAAATATGCTTTAAGTCATAATAGTATTACATTAACTGAAGGTTTTTTCCTGTACAAGTAATACTGTATCTACAGTGTTAAGCAGTGTATAAACACACACACACACACACACACACACACACACACACACACAGATATACGAGGGAGAGAGAGACAGAGACAGAGACAGAGAGACAGACAGAAACACAGGAAGAGAGAGAGAGAAGAATCCAGGATTAAGCATGTTACATTTCTTTTTGAACAATGTCACCCTTTCCCTCACTTTTTCCCAGATTTTCCCTCCTGTGCCTTCATTCAAGTTGTATAGGTCATTTTCAACATAGTGTCTAAGTGAGTATCACTGCTGCATTTGTTCAACCTGGGTCCCATCCATTCTGTCCTCCCACGCCCCACAACCACCACTATCCCAAAGAGAGATAACCAAACAAGAAGAAAGAGAAAGAAAATGGAAAACAGCAACAAAGACAAAACTTCTTGTTTCATTTCCTGGAGTTCATTTTGATACATATTATGCTACATGATCAGATGCACATAAGTATTGTGCCTTTTGTGTTTCTCTCCTAAGAATATCCTCCTTTGGTCTCACCATTATTTTAGATCTGAATAAACACCACTGAATGTAAAATTTAAAAAATGTTAATATATGAATGGAAAACTACATGAATATTCAGGGATTCTATAATCTATAAATTGTCATATTTTATTTTCTTTTTTTTTGTCAGCATGGGGCCTGAACTCTAACTGGGCACTGTCCCTTAACTCTTCAGCTCAAGGCTAGCGCTCTGCTACTTGAGCCACAATGCCACTTCTGGCTTTTTCTGCTTATGTGGTACTGAGGACTCGAACCCAGGGCCTCATGTATTCAAGGCAAGTAGTCTACCACTGAGCCACTTTCCCAGATCCTTCATTTGTTTTTTTTAAAATAGGTATTCAATAGATAGAATATTTCACATTGTTTCAGCTTGGTCCAGGGAAGTACTGCAATATATATGCTATATCTAGAATTCAAGTTGTTGTTCATATAAGAAAAAACTTGATAGCAATTATTCTCCTAAAATGTCAAGTTCTACTAACCAGTTTGTTTAATTTTTGCACCGAAATTTTGCACAGGAACAGCCACATTCTGGGATGATGGACCCAGAGTTTCAAGTTTAATTAGAAGTACAACAATAGTTCTTTGATGGTCCTCTGGGGAGGCAATTGTCAATAAAGAAGTCACATGTCACATATGATTATTTAAATTTAAACTTAAAATTACTATTGAAAAGAATAAAAGTTATATGACTCAGTTGTATTAGTTAAAATTAATACTCAAAATTCTTCTAGCTGGTGGCTACTGCTGGGGGAAATGCATATTTCTAATACTTCCTTTCAGGAAACTGTATCCAACAATTCCAGAGTACAAGTAGTTATGGGTGGCTTTGTGTAAAATAGTACAGCATCTTCACTTTAATTGTAATTCAATGAACAATATTATGAGCTTTTCTTCCATATTTTAGGCATCATTGTTTCAACTGGTAATTGCTAAATTTTCAATATCTCTCTGGTGTTAATCTCACATATTGAAAATGCACAGATAAAATGGGGGTGCATGAATGGAAGGAGGAAGAGTGAACAAATGCACTCATATTCAATGAATATTA
The DNA here is from genome assembly GCF_019054845.1 of Dipodomys spectabilis. Lineage (NCBI taxonomy): Eukaryota > Metazoa > Chordata > Mammalia > Rodentia > Heteromyidae > Dipodomys > Dipodomys spectabilis. The sequence continues at coordinate 869,762 of NW_024871350.1, read as the reverse complement.
TGTAAAAAATTGAATTACATAGTGAGAGTAGGGGGCAGGATGGATAAAGATAGAGAAAAACAATGGAATGGGTGACATTGATCAAGGTGCATTGTCTTCATAGCCTGACTTCTGAAATTCAAACTACTTCATATACTAACAATAAAATTAAATAAATATTAGGAAAAGATCATATCTACATTGAGATACTATCTATATTAAGCTACAAGCTCTGCCTTCATTACTTCCCCCAGTCTAATATGTATCATTGCCACCTCTGTACCTTTCAGCCCTGGCTGAACTTGGAATTGACTTTTCCTTCCTATTCACACTGTGACTGTGCTCACCTACACTCTTATGACTCTCACACTCAACTCTAGAGGCCTTGCCCTGATTTTTTTTTCTTGGTCCGGTCGTGGGGCCTGAACTCCGGGCCTGGGCGCTGTCCCTCAGCTCTTCAGCTCAAGGCTAGCGCTCTACCACTTGAGCCACAGTACCACTTCCGGCTTTTTTCTTTTTGCTTATGTGGTGCTGAGGAATTGAACCCAGGGCCTCATGCATGCAGGGCAAGCGCTCTACCACTGAGCCATCTTCCCAGCCCCCTTGCCCTGATTTGTTTTTTATTTTTTATTGTGAACATACTGTACAGAGGGGTTACAATTACATGGGCAAGATAATAAGTCCATTTCTTATCAAGCATTGCAGCCTCCTCCTTTGTTTACCCTTCACATCCCTTCCCAGCCTCCCCCCTCACCTAATCCTCCCCCCCCACCAAAGTTGTAAAGTTCGTTTTCGATATGACAACTTGTACTTCTCATTGTTGCAACAGGTCCACCTGTATCCTTATTTAAATGACTTATTTTTCCCCTTCCCCTCCACAAATTATACTACATCAAATATAGTGAAAGCAGGGGATATACTGTGGGGGAGGGACATACAAAGCAACAAAGAAATAATCTTATAAATGTATTAGAAACAAATGCATGAAAGAAAAAAAACATTTAAATACATATCTAAGGGTTCATTTTCCTAACATCACATTATCTGAACTTTTCTGCTTGACTCATACATATACTAGATATTGCAAATAAGGGAAACCATGGGACCTATGTTTCTTTGTTGCCCTGATTTTTGTAGGCACTTGTCCCATCCAGTTCTGGCACTGTTGTCAAAATAAGTTCTCAAAAACAAAAATAAAAGCCAGTTATGATGATGTAAGCTTGTATTACAAGCAACTTGGGAGTCAGAGATTAGGAGATCAAAGTTAGACAACATTCTTAAGCAAAAATGTTTGAGAGACTCCATCCCAACCATTGGCTGGGTATGGTGATGTGTTTCCGTTGTATCAGCTACAATGGAAGCAAAATGCCTGGGTGCACATCTGTCATCGCTAGCAACCAAGTAAAACACCAGCTCAAGTTGGCCCATGAAATGAAGGTTGACCTACATAAAAAATAATCAATGTAAAAATCAGCTGGAACCATGGATTATATATAAATCATGTATGAGGCTCTGAGTTCAAACCCCATGACCATTAAAATCAATGAAGAAAAAAAGCAGAGGAGGGAATGAGAGAAGAAAGCACGGGGTATCAGAAGGAACAATTGGAAAGTAGGGAAAAAAACTAAGTAGAGAATTATTCAGCAAGAAAGGAGTAACTTGGTTCCATGTTTAAATAATGATTACATTAAATATGACTCAAAGGAATCTAAGAACTACACGAAATCTCTGGAGCTGTGGTTGCTAGAACAAACATGTCCGATAAGTGTAGTGTCAATATATCAGCACTATCTTGAAAGACAAACAAACCTACAATTTTAGCATCACCATCATCCTAAAGGGTCTGGAGTCAAGCTCAAGAGCTTCAAAAATTAGTAAGTGTCAAATGAGTTTATTTCTGGATATTATAGGAAATCATTTCTTAAGTGTACTCAACAATTAAAAATTAATTATTCACCAAAGACTTGCTCAAATAAATTGTACCTGACTCATTCATTATTCTAAGACTTAAACTGACAAATTTCACTAAGTAAACGTAAAACTCAAAGTCCCAGTACATTTGTTTCTAAATTAAAATGCTGCAAGATGTAAGTATTCCCTGTATGCCATTTTAAGACACAGTAACTAAAACCTGAACATTGCATTATTGAATTTCAAAGATTAGTTTGGATGTACAGGGAATTAAATCACATGGAATAAAGGCACAGTGCTCAACTGTATGACCTACTGAGTAACTCTAGAAATGGCAAGAAAATTGTTTCTTCCTGACATTATTACCAACTATAAATGATAAAGTTAATCAATCTCCTGTGGACACCACAAATCTCATTACTTGCAATTATCTTGGTTTTGTATTGTATTTCGTTGAGCAGAACTGGGTGGTAAAATATTGCTCCATTACATATAACCTCTATGTTGTAGCTAATGTACAGGGTACATGTACATGTGGATATATCTGTGTGTGTGTGTGTGTGTGTGTGCGTGCGCGTGTTCGTGTGTGAGACAAAGCACTTTTTTGAAGTTTGGTTACTATTAGTGTATTACAACTTGACAACTGCTCAAAACTAATATAAGTTCAAGTCAATGACAGTGTTTTCTTATCCAAATATGAATTCATTCTGTCATCCTTAATCATATGTGGTCTGTCTAAATGACAAACATATTACCAATTCATTTTGCAGTAAATAATTATATAATACCACAACCTATCTTTCCCCTTTGTCTTATTTCTGAACTATTTAACATCAACTGCTGAGTATACATGCTAAAATTTATTTTGAAGAAGGAGGTCCTAAAATTCATGAGCACTGACTGACATATGCTCTTCTGAAAACATACCTTAAAAGGCAGGTCCCCAGAGAAAGGTATGCTTTCGTAACAAAATACAAAGGATGATCTGAATACCAGCTATAAAGATAGAGCAAGAGCCACATTCCAGCTGCTCACGCCTGTAATCCTAGCTGTTCAGAAACCTAAGATCTAAGAATCATGGTTCAAAGCCATCTCAGACAGGGAATTGGATGTAGTGCTGTGGAGCAAAAGAGCTCAAGGACAGTGCCCAGGCCCTGAGTTCAAGCACCACAGCCGACCTAAAAAATAAAAAAGACAAAGACATTACAATTTGAACCTCTATTTTATATTTTAAATAAAAGGAAAGTTTCTCTTAAGATATTGATAGCCACACCAGTCACTCATGTTGGGAAATTCTACCTACTCAGGCAGATGAGATCGAGGATCATAATTCAAAGGCAGCCTGGGAAAGAAAGTCCCTGAGACTCTTGTGTCCAATTAATTAGCAAAGAGCCAGAAGTGAAGCTGTGGCTCAAGTGGTAGAGCACTAGCCTTGAGGAAAAACCCTTTGGGAAAGCATGTAGGCCTTGAGTTCAAGCCCAAGAACCAGCACACACACACACACACACACACACCAAACAAGACTATTGATCTCCACTAATGTTTCTACCAATCAATTATTAGAGTAATCCTAAAGAAAGAATAAATTCTGAGTGAGGTACCATTTCATTTGTGGTATCTTCTGTATATGTCCAATTGGGTGGATCCAGTGGCTACATTATTGTTAAGTATAACTCCCTAAGTATGAGATAATACCTCAATCTGATGCTACTAATGCAAGCCCAGGAGTTGAGTAATAAGACAGCAGAGAAAAACATCTAAGCATTTTAGGAATATGTTGCAACTTTTATTTAAAATGAAAAATAATAGGAAAGTCATTGACAGTGCTGTATTGATCACATTATACTTGTTGATACAATACATTTTAAACATATACATTGATATGTTTCCAGTCCAAGCAGGAAAATCCGTGAGACTATTATCTCAAATTAATCACTGAGAAAGGGGAAACTGGCATGGTAGCTCAAGGTAAATTGCTAAACTTGAAGAAAAGAAATTGAGGGACAGAGCCCAGGCCCCGATTTCAAACATCACAACCTGCAAAGAAGAAGAGGAAGAAGAAGAAGAAGAAGAAGAAGAAGAAGAGGAGGAGGAGGAGGAGGAGGAGGAGGAGGAGGAGGAGGAGGAGGAGGAGGAGGAGGAAGAAAAAGAAGAGGAGACAAAACATGTTAGTAAGCCAAGAATTGGTGACATCTGCCTATAATCATAGCTACTCATGAGACTGAGATCTGAGGATTGTGGTTCAAAGCCAGCTGGGGCAGGAAATTCCATGAGACTCTTTTCTCCAATTAACCACCAGAAATATGGAAGTGGAGCTGTGGTTCTAAGTGGTAGAGCAATAGGCTGGAGTAAAAGCTCAGGACAGTGCTTAGGAAATGAGTTCAACCTCATGACTGAAAAACAAACAAAACAAAAAGCAAACGTATTATTTAAAATCTTGATTTTAGTATTAGTCTTCCATTTAATTTCAACAATGTGCACATATGCTAACGTGGAAAAGCAATTCAATTATGCAGAAAAAAATTAGTATTTTCTTTATATACCTGATGGAGCTCATAAGAAAAAAAAGTTCCAACAAATTATGAAGGAGCACAAATTTAAAGTTGTTGTCAACATCCATCAGAAATCTCAAAATTATTCAGTAGATTCATGGTCTACAAATCTACCAGTTACATAATACTATTTTATTACTGTTAATTTCACCAAGTAAGCCATATTTTAAAGCTAATGTGGACGAGTCCAGAGGAAGATGGCAGAGGAGAAGCTGAGGATTAAACAAGTTCTCACATAGAAACCAGTTGTAGTGTTCCAGTGGAAAAATCCAAATGTAGTGTACCATCATAGTACAGAGAGTTTGGCCAGAGAGGAAAAATTCAGGCAGTTTGGTTAGGTAGACATATTCAAGCACTTCTGGGTCCGTTGCCATGGCCATGGCTGCCATATCAACAGAGAGAGCCTGGAACAAAGGCAACAGATGTTGTGTGTGAGTGGATTCTACTCTCTGCCAGCAAGAACTGCTGACCACATATAGTAACAGACCGTGGACGGCCCGGAAATCAAGGGAAAGGCATGAGTACCCCACAGACATCCTCACTCCTTCTCACTGAGCAGCAATGGGAAGGTAGCCCCTCCTCCACCACCAGTGAAGAACTTCATCTTTGATACTGACAAAGACCAGGCCAGAGAAGCTAACACATACTTATTCCTTGGAAGAAGACAATAGAAGCCATTCAATAGGTGAAAGGAACATGACCTGAGGGACTCAGCTCCACCCCAAGGGAAAGTTGCCCTACTCAAGCAGAGGCAGCTTTACATGAGTGGGGTGACTATCCTAAGTGGGTAAACAGACTGAGAGGCTACCCTACCCATCTGCAGCTCTGGCAGCAAATCTAGCTGCTGGAGGGTAAAAAAAAATGGAAATTTGAGACACATAAATCCTGAGAATGGCTCTGGGCTAGGCTGCTTGACTCTCTCAGGAGCTAGCCCATCAGGGTAAAGCTACTGATTGCTGAAGGCCACAGATTTACCTACAACCTAGTTCCATCACAACAACACCAAGCTAGAGCAAACAACCATCTCCCTCTTTTGTCATACTCAAACTAAATTGTTCTCTCATTGAACTAGCCTGGGAGAAGGATCATAAAGTCCTGGGTAAGTCACAGCTTCCTTCTGCCTGCTCAAACTGATTTAAGAAACTAACCAAGCCTCAGAAAAACCAACAGCACAAGCAAAGCAGAGACTCCACCAAGACTTGTTACAGACACAGGAGAGACACAAAATCCCCCACCCCCCAAAAAATTGAAGAACTCTTTTTTACTATCTTAATTAAAAAAACTGTTGTATATTTTTATTGCTTTTATTTTAGACATTTTTTTTGTTTTATTTTGTTGTTTCTCTTTTGTTCTTGTTTGTTTTTTATTCTCTTTACACTCTTTTCCCTTTTGGTCCTTTTTGGGTTTGTTTGCCTTAATTGCTGCTCTGTTCATCCCCAGATAAATACCTGTCTTCAATTATTACACTTTATACTTCATTGTGTGGATACTTAATTCAGATATTGATTCCTCAATTCACAAGTTCTCAGCCTTAACTACTTTAATAATTCTTGAGATATTTCCTTTTCACATTGCTTTCCCTTTTTCTTTATCTCGCTTCTCCTTTCCTTCTATCATTTCCCTCTCTGAATTTACATCTTGGTTATATTCCCTCTCTCACTGTCCCTCCCTACAGTTACTCTAATCTCATTTTCTCCTACCAATTCTCCCTAAACCAATTAATTTCTGGTCTGCTGAGACCCTCTTTGATTTTTCTTAGTCCATTGATGCCTAGTTGTTTGTTGTTGAACTAGATTGTATCTGTTGAAGTAGATTGTATCTGTACTCCTCATTTTGACTGCATCAAACAATCTATAAAACTACAGAGCTCTGGTTGATGCTTGCCTTAAAACAGTTTTCTAGCACAGAATCAGTTTAGTTTTCAAACCCAAATGGACAGAATAAGCAGGAGACAAACAATAAAAAGGGCAAGTCCCTATATCTCAACTCTTATTCAAGATAATCAGGCAACAAAAAAGTTAGTTAATGAATAATCCAAAGGAGAATTACCAAAAGAGTCTACCAACACTACTGGTAAACATTCTGAATGAATAGATTGAAAGCCAGGAAAGGACTCTATGTGAGCATGATAGGAAAATGTATGAGTGTGATGAGGTTAATCAAAGATTAATAGAGGAATTGCATGAGCTGGACAAGAATAATCAAAGATTATTAGAAGCATTCATGGAATCCACAAATAGAAAGCTATAAGAATCCATGGAGACCACAAAGGGAATGCTGAATGAAGCCCAACAGAAGGAAAGGGAGTCCAAAAAAAACTATAACCAAGAAACTATAACCAATCAACTAAAGGATTTGAGAAAAAACACTGAAAATCAAATGAAGGAGGTAAAGAACTCCATTCAAGATCTAAAACAAAGGTACAACAAAGAATCTGAAGCCATCAAATCTGATCAATTAGAAGAAAAGGAAATAAAAAACAAAGTAGGAAGTCTTGACATAGGTTAGACCATGCAGAGGATCGAATCTTTGGGATTGAAGACAGCCCAGATATTATAGAGAAAGAACATACAAGTATTCAAGACAAATCGAAGAAATATGATAGATCTACTCAACATTTAGAAGACAGCATCAGAAAGCCTAATTTGAGGCTAATGAGTGTATAAGAGAGCCTAGAGAAAGAAGTTAAGGGTCCAGGAAATTTATTTAACAGGATTCTAGCAGAGAACTTCCAAACATGCAAAAAGATAGGCACATTCAGATACAAGAAGCCTCTAGAACCCCAAAAAGACCAGACCAGAACAGGACATCCCACAACCACAAGGTAATCCCCACAAGATCCCTGAGACCATGGAAAGGATCCTTAAAGCTGTCAGGGAGTAAAGACCAATCACCTATAAAAGGAAAACAATCAGAATAATTTCAGATTTCTCAGCAGAGACAATGAAATCAAGAGCCTGGAATGATGTATGCCATGCCCTAAAGACAAACAACTATCAAACAAGAATACTGTACCCAGCTAAAATCTTTCTATAACAGAAATACAAATAAAAAACTTCCAAAGCAAAGAAAAATTGAAATAATATATCTCAAACAAATCAGCCCTACAAAAGATACTTAAAGATGTTCTACACATAGAAAACCAACAAGAGGAAGTGACGATGTGGCTCAAATGGTAGAGCACTTGCCTTGAGCTGAAGAGCTGAGGGAAAGTGCCCAGGCCCCAAGTTCAAGCCCCACAACCAACCAAAAAGAAAAAAGAAAACCAACAAGAACACAATAAAATCCAATAAAAAGCCCCCAAGCAAAGAATACAAGAATCATAGGAAGAAGCCAGTCGGCACAGCCCACAAGAAGTTGGATGGCAGGAACTACCAAACATCTCTCAGTCCTAACTCTCAATATTAATCACTCAAAAATTAAGCGAATTAGATTGTCTAGTTGGATCAAAAAGAAAACTCTTCCTATTGGCTAACTTCAAGATACACTCCTTGCTCATAAAAATAAACATGTTCTGAAAGTGAAAGACTGGTATGAAATCTACTAAGCAAATGGTCCCAATAACCAAGCGGGAATATACACTTCAAATTAAAATTAGGAAGAACAGATAAAGAAGGTCATTACATACTAATTAAGGGATCTCTCCTTCAGGAGGATATTACAATTTTAAATATCTATTCACCAAATAACAGAGTACCCAAATTTATCCAAGAAACACTATTTTCCCCAAAATCAAACACAGGTCCAAAGACATTAATTGTGGGGACTTTAACACACCAGTATCCCTACTGGATAGAACAACCCAGCAAAAACCCAAAAGAGAAACCACAGATCTAAACAAGTACATAGGTCAACTAGAGTTAACAGATATCTACCAAATATTTCACCTAGTAGAATCATAATACACGTTCTTCTCAACGGCACATGGAACATTCTCCAAAATAGACCACATTTTAGATCACAAAGCAAATTTGTCCAAATTCAGAAACATTGAAATTATGCTCTGCATTCTCTCAGGCCACAAGGGAATAAAATTAGAATTCAACACCAAAAGCCACCAAAGAAAATCCTGCAACACATGGAGGCTGAACAACACCAGTGTTGTTCAACACCAGGTTGAACCACTAGTGGGTCATGGAAGAGATTAGAATGCATTTAACAAAAACGAACACACAAATTACCAACTCCTCTGGGACACAGCAAAAGCAGTACTCAGCGGCAAGTTTATAGCTCTGAGTTCTTACATCAACAAATTGGAGAGATATGAAACTAACAATTTAACAAGACACCTGAAGCTCCTTGAAAGAGCAACAAGCTAAACCCCAATACAATAGATGGAAAGAAATAATTAAAATTAAATCAGAAGTAAGTGAATTAGAGTCCAAAAACAAGCATAGAGAAAATAAACAAAATGAAGAGATAGTTCTTGAAAAAATTAACAAAATTGACAGACCCTTAGCAAATTCTATCAGAAAAAGCAAACAACAAACACAAATAAACAAAATCATAGATGAGAATTGAAACATCACCACAGAAACAAAAAATATTCTGTACATTATAAGGGAATACTTCTCAAACCTTTATGCTAATAAGTTTGAGAATCTGGAAGAAATGAAGGATTTCTAGCAAATATTGATATCTCCAAATTAAACCAAAATATTTTAAACCAACTTAGCATACCCATATCAAGCATCGAAATAGAAACAGCAATAAGAGACCTCCCACCCAATAAAAGACCAGGACCGGTTGGATTTACAGTTGTATTCGACAAGGTATTCAAAGCAGAACTCCCAAAACTCCTTCAACTCTTCAATGAAACAAAGTGAAAATTCACTCCTAAACACTTTCTATGAATCCATCACAACCCACATCCCAAACCAGGGAGATACTCATCAAAGAAAAATAACTATATACCCATTTCTTTGATGAGCATCTATGCAAAACTTCTCTACAAAATTTTGGTCAATTGACTTCAGCAACTCATCAAAAATATCATATGTCATGACAAAACAGGTTTTATTTCAGGGCTGTGAAGCTGGTTCAATATGTGCAAATCAATTAAAATTATTCATAACATCAACAAGAGCAAGGATAAGAGCCACATGATTATCTCAATAGATGCAGAAAAAGTATTTGACAAGATCCAACACCCTTTTATGATGAAAGCCATGGAAAAACTAGGAATCCATGGAACATTGCTCAATATAATAAAGGCTGTCTATGACTAATCTACAACCAGCGTTATACTTAATGGTAAAAAGCTAACACCATTTCCTTTAAATTCAGGAATGAGACAAGGAGGTCCACTCTCTCCACTGCTCTTCAATTTAGAATTAGAATTCATAGCTAGAACAATAAGACAAGATGCAAACATAAAGTGGATACAAATAGGGAAAGATGAAGCAAACCTCTGCTTCTTTGCAGATGACATGATCTTGTATTTAAAGAACCCCATGGAGGGGCTGGGAAGGTGGCTCAGTGGTAGAGTGCTTGCCTTGTATGCATGAGACCCTGGGTTCGATTCCTCAGTACCACATAAGCAGTAAAAGCTGTAAGTACTGTTGTGGCTCAAGTGGTAGAGATCTAGCCTTGAGCTGAATTGCTGAGGAAAAGCTCCCAAGCCCAGAGATCAGGCCCTATGACTGACAAAAAATAAAAAATGAACTCCATTGACTCCACTCCAAATTTACTCGAGCTGATCTAAAACTTTGGCAAAGTAGTAGGGTATAAAATTAAGCCTCAAAACTCAATGGTTTTCTGTATGCCAACAAGAAGAGCTCAGATGAAATCAGGAAAGCAACTCCCTTTGTAATAGCCCCACAAAAATAAAATACCTAGGAGTTAACTGAAGCACTGTAGGACTTCTACGATGAAAACTTTAAAAACCTAAAAAAGGAAACTAAAGCACAGCTAAGGAAGTGGAAAAAATTCCCATGGTCCTTGATTGGGAAGAATAACATCGTGAAAATAGCCATACTGCCAAAGGCTATCTACAAATTCAATATAATACCTATCAATACCCTAACCTAATTCTTCAAGGAAATATCAGAAGCAACCCAAAAATTCATATGGAACAATAAAAGACCCGAGTCATTCCTTAGCAGAAAGAACAGTGCTGGAGGAATATCAATACCAAACTACAAACAAAGCCACAGTAATCAAAACAGCTTGGTACTGGCACAAGAACAGACTTCAGAACCAATGTAAGAGAGCTGAAGACCCTGAAATTAACCCACACACCTATAGCCATCTAACCTTTGATAAGGGAGCTAAAAAAATAGAATGGAAGAAAGGCAGCCTCTTCAGTAAATAGTGCTGGAAAAATTGGTTAAACACCTGTAGAAAACTAAAGCTAGATCCGTATTTATCACCCTGAACCAGAATCAGCACCAAATGGATAAAAGACCTTGAAGTCAAAGCAGATACCCTGAAAACATTACAGGAAGAAATAGAAGAAACTCTAGGGCTCCTTGGCATAGGTCGAAATTTTCTTAATAAAGATCCAGAAAGAAACATAACAAATCAAAAAAGGTTCGACAAATGGGATTGCATGAAACTGCAGAGTTTCTTCATGGCAAAGGACATAGCAACAAGATAAAGCCCACAGATTGGCAGAAGATCTTCACTAGACATACAACGGACAAGGGTCTCATATCTAAACTATACTTAAAACTCAAAAAATTAAATCCCCCAACAAAAAATCCTCAAAGAATGCCTGATAAATAAGTGGGCTAAAGACTTAAAAAGAGTCTTCTTTGAAGAGCAAATAAGAATGGCCAAATAGACACATGAAGAAATGCTCAACTTGAAAGAAATGCAAATCACAACAACCCTGAGATTCCACCTCACCCCAGTTAGAATGGCTATAATCAAGAAATCTAGTAACAACAGGTGCTGGAGGCCTAAAGGGAACTCTACTGCATTGTTGGTGGTAGTGTAACTTGTTCAACCACTTGGAAAGCAATAAGGAGTTTCCTCTAAAGACTACATGTAGAGCTCCTCTATGACCCAGCAATCCCACATTTGGGCATTTACCCAAATGATCACAAAGAAGGCCAAACTGAAACTACCAGCACAACAATGTTTATTGCAGCATTATTCACCATAGCTAAGATATGGAACCAACCCAGTAGATGACTAGATGAAGAAAATGTGGTATATATACACAATGGAATTCTATGCCTCCCTCAGAAAGAATGATATTGTTCCATTTGTTAGGAAATGGAAAGACTCAGAAAAAATTATATTAAATGAAGTAAGCCAGGCCCGAAGAAAATTAGGTCCTATGGTTTCCCTTATTAGCAATAACTAGTATATGACTAGGACAAGGAGAAAAGGTCAAAAGCTATGTACATATGACTATATAAGATGATGTTAAGTGAAATGAACCCCAAGATAGGGACACAAGAAGTTTCCTCTTTCTTGCTGTTGTTTCTAATGCATTTATAATATAGTTTGTGATTTTTTTAAAATTTCTTTTCTATGTTCTTCCCCCAATGGTATAACCTCTGCTTTCACTGTATTTGATTCTGGTGCCCTGCATCTTATTTATACACTTTTCTAATTTGGGGAGGGGAAGGGAAATAACATAATGCTGCAATAAGTATACAGTTTGAGCCATGGTAACAATGAGATGTACAAGACTATGCTGAAAATGAACTTTTACAACTTTGGGGTATGGGGGAGCGAACAGTTGTGGAGGTGGGGAGGGAAGGGATAGTAGGGGAACAACAACGGAGGAGGTAACTATGTTCGACAGGAAATGTACTCATTACCTTACTCATGTAACTGTAATCCTTCTGTACAGTACCTTTACAATAAAAAATTATATACTAAAACCAAAAAAAAAGTTAATGTGATAGACAAAAAAAGCAGAAGTCTGGTCACGCAAATTAAATAACTGACTATTTTTCTCTTTTAATCCACTTAGTGTAATAATACACTTATGTTTTATCTACAGGTATAAATAGTATTCTGTAACCATAACCATTAAAACTGTCAAAAAATTATATTGCTCAATTAAAGAAAATCTCCATTCTCAAATATTACAAAATGCTTTAAAGTGTGGAAACAATATGATTAATTGAATCAGTTAAAATTCAATGAATGAAAAGGATACATTATGAGATAAAGTGTTGCTAGATAATTCTTTGCTTGTGTAAATATGAAAGGTGCATGTACAAATTAAGATGGCTTTAATATCATTAGATGATACAATTTTACCCACGCAGTCTGTTACATATGATCCACTGTTGACTGATCATAATATCATTATGCATGCATGACGACATATCTGCTAAAACTGTCATTAGAATAAATGCATCAACATCTTTTCTCATTGAAAAAACAGGGCAAGTGAACATAGTTCTTGAATAAGGAAGAAGCGAAAAAGAAAGAAATGAAGTAAAAGGAAATTACTTTAGTATCAAGCTGACACTATAAACATATATTAACAAGAAGCATTTCAATTTGGGTATTGCTCATAGCATCTAAGAGATTCATAAATAGACTTTCTCACAACGATGATTAATTAAAACTGCAATTAGGAGTTATCAGCTTTTATTTAGAAAATTTTACAGCATTGAATACTAATAGTTGTGGGAATTCCACTCACCGAACTTTTCTTATGAACCTGAAAATTCTTCAAAGCACATTGAGCTTGAGCTTCTTGAAGCATACCAGAAAGATTCATCTAATCTTCCAATTACGTTACATAATAGATACTATAATTAGTGACATTGTATAGAGAAAAGACAAGTTTCAAAAAGTTTGAATAAGTTGTCCATTCTCCTACTATCAGTAAGGAATAAATCAAGAAAAATTCAATGAGTCATATGCCAAACCATTTTTCTCAACTGTTGGTTATACATGGCATATAGATATAAGGACATTGAATTGAGAAATGCTTGAGAAACAAAATGAAGTTCACTGAAGAAAACAAAGCAAAATCAACTGTAACTTCCTTTAAAAATTTTTTGACAATACTGGAGCTTGAGTTCAGCGACCTGTGCTCCTATTTGGCTTTCTTGATCAAGGCTCCTGTTTTATCATTTGAGATACACCTCTAGCCCAAGCTTTTGCTAGCTATTTTGGAAATTGAGTATCAAGAATTATTCAGCCAGAACTACGTTTAAACCAATATCCTTCAGATATTCCAATCCTAGGATTACAGGTGTGAGACACCCACCAAGCTCTTTTTCATGTCAAATCGGATCACAATGGATTGAACAGCCCATATCCATGGCCCACATAATATATGGCTTTCAAAGATTTAGGCATCATGGTACCTATGTTTACTTTCTTTTTCATTTCTAACTAACAAATATTAGCTGTACCAAGAATATCATTGTGATGTTTTAATATATACATACAATGAATCCCCACCATAATAATCACATTTACTTTATTTTCCAGGTCTCCCTCTTCACAGGAAGTTTTGTAAAATTGTAAATGATATGAGGTAGTGTTTTCTTGGTCTCTTGAAAATAAGATTATGATTGAAGAAACATGAAAATGAAAAAGCAAAGTACATGAGTAAAGAGAAATAGAAGAAAGAAAGTCAATGACACTTCTTAAAAGTCAATCGCTGAAAAGAGGACTGAGGATACAATGCTGAGTGCCGCAATTCAATAGAATAAGTTAAGTGAAAAAGGCTGCATTATTACATCCAATATGATTGTCATCAGAGAATAAAAATTAAAACTAATCAGATCAAAATAATGTAATTAACCATACAATAAAAATACCATGAGTAAGCTGGGCACCAGTGCCCAAGCCTATAATCCTAGCTACTCAGGAAACTGAGATCTGAGGATCACAGTTTGAAGCCAGCTGAGAAAGAAAGTCTATGAGACTCATCTTCAATTGACCAGCAAAAAAAATCTGGAACTGCATTTCTTTTATGTCTAGCGAGGTTGAGCATTTCTTCATGTGTCTATTGGCCATTCTTATTTCCTCTTTGGAGAAGTTTCTCTTTAAGTCTTTAGCCCACTTATTTATTAGGCAGTTATTTCTTTGAGAATTTGTTGTTGGGGAATTTAATTTTTTGAGTTCCAAGTATATCTTAGATATAAGACCCCAATGTATGGCTAGTGAAGATTCTCCCAATCTATGGGCTTTCTACTGATCTTCCTAGCTATGTCCTTTGACATGCAAATTGTAAAGTTCGTTTTTCAACATAGTGTCTTATACTTCTCATTGTTACAATGAGAGCTCTGAAGCTCCATGCAATTGCATTTGTCTAACCTTTCTTTGATTTGTTGTGTTTTTGGGTCTCTATTAAGAAAATTTAGGCCTGTGCCAAGGAGACCTAGGGTTTCTCCTATTCCTTCCTGTAATATTTTCAGGGTGTCTGCTTTGACTCCAAGATTCCACCTCACCCCAATTAGAATGGCTATAATCAAGAACTCTAACAACAACAGATGCTGTAGGAGATGTGGCCAGAGGGGAACCCTACTGTATTGTTGGTGGGAGTGTAAACTTGTTCAACCACTTTGGAAAGTAGTATGGAGGTTCCTCAAAAGACTCCACATAGAGCTCCCCTATGACCGAGCAATCCCACATTTGGGCATTTACCCAAATGATCACAAACAAGACCATACTAAAGCTACCAGCACAGCTATGTTTATTGCAGCATTATTTACCATAGCTAAGATCTGGAACCAACCCAGATGCCCCTCAGTAGCTGAATGGATCAAGAAAAAATATATATATATATATATATATATATATAAATAATGGAATTCCATGCCTCCATCAGAAAGAATGACATTGCCCCATTTGTTAGGAAATGGAAAGACTTGGAAAAAATTATACTAAGTGAAGTAAGCCAGCCCCAAATAAACATAGGTCCCATGATTTTCCTTATTTGCAATAACTAGTATATGTCTGAGGCAAGCAAGAAAGGTCAAAAACTATGTACATATGACCATATAAGATGCCCATGTAATTGTAACCACTCTGTACAGTATTTTCACAATAAAAAAATAAAAAGATGATGTTAAGTGAAATGAACCCCAAGACAGGGACATAAGTGGTTTTTTTCTAATGTATTTATTTATAATGTACCATGTGATTTTTTTGTTTCTTTGTATTTTCCTCCCCATGGTATAACCCCTGTTTTCACTGTATTTGATTCTGGTGCCCTGCATCTTGTATATACATTTCTCCAATTTGGAGAGGAGAAGGGAAAAATCAAAATGCTTAAATAGGAATACAGGTTGACCCATTGTAACAATGAGAAGTATAAGACACTATTTTGAAAAACGAACTTTACAATTTATGCAGGGTCAGAGGGCAGGGGAACGAGTGTAGTTGTGGAGGTGGGAGGGTAGGGATGGTAGGGGAAAAACAAAGGAGGAGGCAACAATGCTTGATAGAAAATATACTCATTACCTTGCTCATGTAACTGTAACCCCTGTGTACATTATTTTTACAAGAAAAATGTATTAAAATAAAAAAATGAAAAAAATCTAGAAGTGGAACTGTGGCTCAAGTAGTAGAGTGCTAGTCTTGAAGAAGCAAACTCAGGAATATGCCCAAGCCCTGAGTTGAAGCCCACATACCACCAAAAATATCAAAAGTAGTAAGAACTTTTATATAGTTATTCTTTAATTTCCATTTTTAGCCCTCTTTTTCAACCAGTATATTACACAGATATTAGACATGACTGTTTTCCCTGAAAAAAAAAAAAACCCTATCTGCTTTTTGTAGTTGCAATCTTTTGATATGATATGCTTAATGTATGGCAGAAACCAAAATGTATCAAACATGAGAAAAATGGAATGAGACACAGAAATTTATCAATGTGAGAAGCACATTTCTGCTCCTTGTACCTAATGAAAGAAAAAGAAATGTCTTGTAAAATGAGGGAACCAAGCCAGTATGGTTTCAAGAAATAAAATCAAATTATGGGTTTAAAAAAGTATTACATGTTGTTGTTCATTTTTTCTTTTGGGTTTTTTTGTCTTTTGCAGTTGTCAAAGGGTTGCTCAGAAATGGAGGGAGACAAGGTGAACAAATGCAGTCATGTTATTCAGTAGACAATATGTAGGAAATTAACTATGTGACTTGTGGGCAGGGACAGGAGGAAGAAATTGGGGTAAAGTGGGCTGGGAAGGTGGCTCAGTGGTAGAGTGCTTGCCTTGCATGCATGGGGCCCTGGGTTCGATTCCTCAGTACCACATAAGCAAAAAGAAAAAAGCCGGAAGTGGCGCTGTGGGTCAAGTGGTAGAGCGTTAGCTTTGAGCTGAAGAGCTGAGGGACAGCGCCCAGGCCCAGAGTTCACGCCCCACAACCGGACCCAAAAAAAAAATAAAGAAAGAAAGAAAAAAGAAATTGGGGTAAAGTAAAAGAAGGGTGACATTTTCCAAAAAGGGATGTGAAGGGTAAACAAAGGAGGAGGCTGCAATGCTTGATAAGAAATGTACACATTATCCTGCCCATGTAATTGTAACCCCTCTGTACAGTATGTTCACAAAAAAAAAAGAATTGTGCTCATTGCCTGACTGATTATAAATTCGTAATCCCTCTATACAACACCTTAACATTTTTAATAAGGTATTACAAACTTTGAGGAAAACAATGAAGAATAAACTGCCAAGATACACACTAATTTTTCCAGTCATCAAGGAGAGCATTATCAATTTGTTCTCCAAATAAGAACTCAATACACTATAGACTTGTTCATAAAAAATTGTGATAATTCGTTTTGTTTCTAAATGTTTCTCAGCATGGATTTTTTTCAAAGAAAAAAAATCAATCATTTCCCAAAAACACTTCACAGTTTAACAGCAACTCGATTGTGTACCTGCATACATCTATTAAGAAGATATTCCCAAAATATGATTATATACCCTGTCTAATGGCTGCATGAGACCCTTAGTTATCCTAAAAACTTTTATTTGACAAGAAATGTACTTATTACCTTACTTATGTAACTGAATACCCTCTGTACACCACCTTGACAATAAATAAAGTTCACCAAAAACTCAAAAGACTTTTGTCTCTTGGGAACACAACAGTTGAGATAACTATAAAAACTCAAGGCTCCTCATTTTAATATTAAATTTCAAATTTCAGGAAAAATTAGAAGAGAGATTGTTGTCTAAAACAGCAATAACATAATTTAATATGCTGAGATATCTTTGAGAAATGATACATTTCCATCATTAAGTTATTTGGGTTTTTCTTGTCAGAGTAGGTATGGTATGCTGGAAGGATGAAATACTAAACTCATAAATCTAGCTTGTTTAAGCATATACCCTTTAATTTTAAAATTTACATGTATTACGGATACAAACTATGTGTTTCACATACAAGTCCTGATTTGGTTTCAGAATACTCTGTTTCCCGGGCTACCAAGCCCCAATGCTTAAATATTATTGAGTTTTAAGCTCATCGCTGAAAAGGTGAAAGGTTAAAAACTCTTCTGTTCACCACACAGGCTCAATTTAGCAGAGCTAGGCAAGACTTTATATGCCAAGAAGGTCTAGAGCTTTTGGTAAATTAACACACTCATGTTCAAGACTGGCAATCTGGAATACTAAATACATTTAGACTAAAAATGAACTCATTACTTGTGCTGGAAGCGAAAACAAAGTCTTCTAAATTATGTAATTAGCTTTTTCAAGTTTTTTCAATACTAATACTTCAAAGTTAATAAAATGTTAATATATAAGCCTCTTAAAATTTTTAATCAGGGCTGGGAAGTTGGCTCAGTGGTAGAGTGCTTGCCTTGCATTCATGAGGCCCTGGGTTCAATTCCTTAGCACCACATAAGCAGAAAAAAGCTGGAAGTGGTGCTGTGGCTCAAGTGGTTGGGAGCTAGCCTTGAGCTGAAGAGCTGAGGGACAGTGCCCAGGCCCAGAGTTCAGCCCCCACGACCGACAAAAAAAAATTAAATCTGTGTAGAATGTGTTTTATTATCTGGTCAGGATATAGATTTTTCTGAAGTTGTAGAACAAACAAAAGAATAGATTCAATCTCTAAATTAAAAATAAAGTAACTAGCCCTTCATGGATGTGTTGGAGGATACTTTATACATTTACACAAATTTATTAAATACTGCTAACTTAATACATAATATAAAGAGTAACCTAGGAAAATGAATTCCAAATTAAGAAGCTGTAAAAGCAACTTTTGCTGGGTACCAGTGGCTCATGCCTATAAGGTGGAAAGGCTGAAATCTGAGAATAGCAGTTCAAAACCAACTCCAGGAAGGAAAGCCCATGAGATACTCCAGTTATCCTTCCATTCACACAGAAAAAAATCCAGAAGTGGGGTTGTGGCTCAACTTTTCAACAGGTGTAATAATACCTTTGAGCAAAGCTCAGGGACAGTACCCAGGTCCTGAGTTCAAGTCCAACAACTGGTATGAGTTTTTTTCTTAAAGCAAGTTTGGGGGATAAATGGTGATAAATAATAATAATGAATAATAATAGCAACAATTATATTTTCCAATCATGAATAAGGACTTAAGTCATATATGTTTACTTCATGCAGCCTTGATAATTCAAACTGAACATTTTAATTTTTTGTACAATTTGAGGTTGAAAAGCATATTTTATATACAACTTTGGCAAGACCAGATATGGAAGGAGTGGTAAGATATAAGATATTGTTGCCAGGTCAAGTCTAACAAGAAGAGGGGAGTAAAAAGAAAAAGGGGGGAAACCCCAGGAACCTAGAACTTAAAATGCCAGCGGGTAGGAAGCTCTGTATTGTTTTTCCTCTTTCTCATTCTATGTTACTCAGTTTGCAATAGAATTCATAATCTATTATGTAAATGTAAGTTAAATCCTCCCTAGTATAGAAAAGATCAAAGCAAATACACCAGCTGTTTAAAAAATATCCTCACATAATAAAAAAGTACATTAAGGTGTTTGTATCTTTTTATTTTATGTTTCTAATAAACACTGTTATCTGTTTATTCCACCTTTTAACCCTATATGATCACCGACCCTATGGTCCTGAAAATTACCTCCATAAAAATATGGTAAAATGATAGCTTTAAACAAAGACAGCTCAGAGACAGTACCCAAATTCAACTCCCATAACCGCTATGAAATTTTTTCTTAAAGCAAGTCTCTGCAAAATGACCAACTTGGTGGATCAAATAAAAATACCTTTTTATATTTTTATCAATTATATTTTAATAAATGATGAAAAATAAATTCTAATTCTGTCTTATGTTTACCAAGGAAAGAAATTAACTGCATGTAAATATTTCCAAACATTGTGTTTTTATTTTACTAATATGTTCAGCTGTTTTCCAATTTTGAAGCATATTTCCAACTTGGCAATGGATACAATAAATATTGCACAATCTGGCCCTTGTTTGGAAAGAAAAATAAATTACATTTTGTCTTTGAGTAGAGAACATGTGCATATTGCTTGGAAATAGGCTGCTTATCATGAAATACCATGGCTGGAAAGGGTTTCATGGCTAGAGTGCTCAGTAGGAATATACTATCTAGAAATGTATTAATCTTTTCAGTTGATATGAACACTTAGACCTTTGTCTTTTTCCTTTAAATATAGGTTACATTTTACAATGTACCACCTTGATTGTATTTCAAGAAATATATTAACAGCTTGCATGCTCATACCCATGCCCAGTTACAAATTCCAAATGTTTTGTCACATTTCTTGTGAGCAATGCCATCTGCCAGAGGTGGCATTTCATGGCTGTTTACCCTGACTCCCTCCAAGAATTCATCTGCCACTATCTAATGCTGCTTGAATAAAGGGGATTAAGACTCTGATGCAACAGAGACTATTGATAATTTGGTATAATTGGGAAGAAATGAAGATAAATGAGGTTGAGGATGGAGAGGCAATTAGTTGAGCCGCCTGTACAGCTGTGTTCTCAGCCTAGCTCCCCTGGCCTTTTCTTCACTGAGGTATGTGCAAATTAACCGTAATGACAAATATACACTTCCCAAAGCTCTTGTACTTTGTAAAACCTGAGAAATTACTTTTCACTTTTGACAACTGAGTTTGATAGCTGGTAAAGTTGCTTGTATGTGATCTCCTAATGTCCTCATCACACAGGATACCTGCACCTGCTGTATGCCAGGAATAATTCCCCTTGCCCTCCCCCTAAAGCCCACTTCCTTGCTTTCAGTTATGTCAGGATACTGTTTACCATCTGAGAACACAGAGGGTCCGCAACCTATTTTAGCTTATTTATAGTCCAGTGTTCAGGAAAGATTGGCAATGTTTCTGTTTTACATGATTAAAAGCCAAGAAAACTCTTCAGAGTCAATGAAAAGAAGCTCTTTCATTGTAGGGGAATAGATTCTGCAAACAGAATTCCTTTAAAAAAAATAGTTTGTCATAAAAAGCCAGGGTCAGATTTAGAATCCAACTTAAAGGCATCTTTAGAGGTTGGTAAAATCAGTATTTACAAGGATAAGATTTGCATATTCATAAGATTGTCATTATCATTATTATTATGCTTCCTAAATGAAAATAGCAAATCAGTAACCAGTTGTCCACTGTATTTAGTCAGTGACTAACTTAAATTTGAGATCGTTTTATCTAATAACAGAAATGGTTATGCTGAATGTTAAGGATGATGTCATAGGAATTAAAATCGTTTGATGTTCAGTATCTCCACTGACAACTTAATCTGTTTTTGCCATGTGAAAATGAATCACTTTAAATTTTGTGTTTAATGAAAACAAAAATCACTATTTGTCATTTTGTTATTATTCCTTATCAGAAAATGATGAAACTATATTAATAAAACACATGTAACTGTACTAATCAAGTGTGTGGTGATGAATGACTTTGTCCACTCTATAAAAATTGGTGTGACACAATGGAATTCTATGCCTCCATCAGAAAGAATGACATTGCCCCATTTGTCAGAAAATGGAAAGGCTTGGAAAAAATTATATTAAGTGAAGTAAGCCAGGCCCAAAGAAACATAGGTCCCATGGTTTCCCTTATTTGCAATATCTAGTATATGTCTGAGTCAAGCAGAAAAGGTCAGATAAGGTGATGTTAGGGAAATGAACCCTAAGATATGTATTCAAATGTTTTTTTTTCTTTCATGCATTTGTTTCTAACACATTTATAAGATTATTTCTTTGTTGCTTTGTATGTCCCCCCCTCCCCCCGCCACAGTATAACCCCTGCTTTCAATGTATTTGATTTGGTATAATTTGTGGAGGGGAAGGGGAAAAACAAATCGTTTAAATAGGGATACAGGTGGACCCATTGCAAGAATGAGATGTACAAGTCGTTATGTCGAAAGCGAACTTTTACAACTTTGGTGGGGGAGGGACAGGAAGGGGGGAGCAGGGAGGATTGGGTGGGGGGCGGGGGGAGGATGGGAAGGGATGGGAAGGGGAAACAAAGGAGGCTACAATGTTTGATAAGAAATGTATTCATTATCTTGCCCATGTAATTGTAACCCCTCTGTACAGTATTTTCACAATAAAAAAAAATTGGTGTGACAAGAACATATATTCATTTTTTAATTTTTGACGTTTCGCCCACCTCAAAAAAATCAAATAAAAATTAGAAAAAACACTAGCCTAAATCTATTTATTTCAAGACAGTTTACTAGTTATAAATGCTTATCAATTCAAGTGAACATGCCCAGTAGAATGACTCTTTTGGTTACATCCTTATTTCTACAAGTTATCAGATTAATCTTTTAATGATTTTTATCTGAGCTATGCAATATGGCAGCCACTGGACATATATGGTTATTTAAATTTAAATTATTCAAACAAAAAATTCAGGTTTTCAGTATTAGAAGCCACATTTTAAGTAACATGTAGCCAGCCACATGTGGCTAGTGGCTACTTTGTTGAATAGTGTAGAACAGTAGTCCAATTATCACAGAAAATCATGTTGGTCAGCACTGGTCTATATGTCAAATTCACACCTTCTAGTAACAAAAACTACTGGGAGTAAACTGTATGGAATCCCTAACAGCAGCAGATAAATCAAAGCATGAGCTTTGAATATACAAGACCAAGAATTTTTTATTTCCCCCCCAGTGGATCACAGAAAATGACAGTTTTAAAGCTTTAGTTGATAAATTTAAAAAGATACAATATATTCCCCCAATAAACAATATCTTTCTAAGACTTTGGAAAACTCAAATGAAGATTATTCATTTGTAAAATCACTGACATTTTTCCACAACTCTCCTTAAATAAATTAGTGTCCAAAAACACAAACCATGGCAACAACAAAACATCACTAAGAAGTCATAAATTATTTATTTTATAAAAATATGAGTGAGAAATCAAAGAAATGGCATGTTCCAATTTCTAGGAACTGTTTTGCAAGTTAATACTATATCTAACTCTATTGCAAATATTACACATACATATACGTGCTCACACGAGATAAATTTAACATATAATTCACCACCTAGTAGAGTACTTTAGTGCATTTAGCAGTAAATTCTAAATTACAGCAGATTTTTTTTGTGAATTCATTTTCGCAACTATATGTCTTTTAAAATAATCATTATGCCATTTAAAATTTGCTAGTTTTAATGGTATCAAAGCTCTGGATTTGTAATATAATTTAAAATATTAATACATAAAAAGTTTGGTGTATCAGCAGTTTTTAAAAAATGTTTTAAAATATTTTTTATATTTTTTTACTTTAAAGGTGATGTACAGAAGGGTTACAATTATTAAGTTGGATACTGAGTATATTTCTTTTTGAACAGTATCATCCCCTCTTTTCCCCTCTCAACCCTTTTGCCCCCAATTTTTTTCTTTTTTTATTGTAAAAATATCATACATAGGGGTTACAATTACACCAGCAAGGAAATAAGTACATTTCTTATCCAGCATTGTTGCCTCCTCCTTTGTTTCCCCTTACCATCCCTTCCCATCTGCACCCCACCCCCGCGCCAAAGTTGTAAATTCGTTTTTCTACATAACCTCTTGTTCATCTCATTGTTGCAATGGGTCCATCTGTATCCCTATTTAAACAATTTGTTTTTTTCCCTTCCCTTCCACAAATTATACCAACATCAAATACAGTGAAAACAGGAGTTATACCGTGGTTTGCCCCCAATTTGTGTTGTTCACTTCCAACATAGTGTTTACTGGATTTTACCCTTTGTCCCACCATTTCTGTGCTTCCCCTTCCCCTCCCCAAACCAGATGAACTTATGTACAAGGTAAAGTGTACAAAAATCAAAAACAGCGAAAAAGGGGGAGAAAAGTACAAAGAATACAATAAAAAAATCTTGTTTCCACTTCTTGGAGTTCATTTTGATAAGCATTATTTTATATAATCATATGTATATAGCTGTAAGTTTTATATTTTAAGTGATAAAGATTCCTGATATGAAACTACAGCATTTTTTTCTTGGCTGTTACTGAAGCATGAACTCAGGGCATGGGTATTGGCCACTCCAGGCTACTGCTCTCCCACTTGAGCCACACCTCACTTCAGGTTTTTTGTTGGCTTATTGGAGATGGAGGCTCATAGTCTTTGCTGCCTGAGTGGCAGCAAATCATCATCTGTCAGCCCCCAGAGCTGCTATGATTACAGCCATGAGCCACCAGCTCCACATCAATTATTACTTTTATATTATCATATAAATAGGAACTTTTGATAATGCTTTACTTGTAGAGTTATGCAATGGGTCATTAATATTCATTTTATCCTTTATGAGTTACATATGGGTTACATACAATTTGTTCTCTTTCCAATATTTTAACATGTCAGGAAAATGGAGGTACACACTCACGGGTCTTTGGCTACCTTGTTTGTTTCTGAGAATTAAATTATTTCATTTTAGGGTGAAATATGAAAGTGCAAAGGGAAAGGTTTTTCTAGAAAATACTGATCAGAGTTGATGAGATTCCACTCCCCATAGAATACTAAACTAATTTGAAATACTTGTCATTTCCTTATAGAGCAAAAAATCTCTATATGTGTCTTTTTAAATATAGCAAAGAAAAGGCTGAAGGATAGTTGATTTGTAATTTGTATAATAAGTCACTCCTAAATCAGAAACGATTCACAAAGATACCCAAGAGATTCTATTCATAATTATGTTACTTATTCTTAATAAGTTCAACATCTTAATGAGGGTGTACTGAGCCATAATTTTTATCAAACATAATTCTAATCTCTTCTAGCCATTCAGCTATAAAGAATAAGAACCAATAACAAGCTTGACAGTAGAGCATTAACAGCCTTTTTTGCTGGTAGAACATTTAGACACTTATAGTTTCTCAACTTCCAATTACTGTGTGTTTCCTAGACCCGTTGCTAGTAAAGCCCAGTGAATTGTGACTTTGAAAGTTGTCAAATGAGACACTGTGGCTAGTTGCAAGAAATTATTTCTTTAGGAGAGAATGCAAAGGTGACTTTCAAAAAAAGAGTAATAAATGATGTCCTCGAATCATGCAAGCAACAATATACAAATAATGCATTTGGCTTCAAAGACAAAAAAGACAAAAATTGGGGGTGGTTGGCAATAAGTATGTAAAGTTCTAAGAAATGATGTAGGGAGCAAAATCATCCATAGGTTCTGCTCTGTACTACTAATCGGGTGGAAAGTTAATGTGTCAAACTTGTTACATTCCTATTACCAAACATTCTCATTTCCTAGTACGCTATATGAAATTTAACAGAAGATCTAAAGTTGATAACTGATTTTAACTTAATTAAAACTCATCTCAAGTACATACAGCTTCGATCATTGAAAACTGTAGTGCTAGAAAACAATGATAAATTTCTAGCTTTATTCAGTCTCTAATACTCACATAGTAGATAGAACACAGATTTTGTCACTAAATCAAATGTGATTGAATTGGTACGTTACTGGAATAAAAGAAAAACTTCAATGCAAGTGAACTCACATAAAGAATTTACATGGTAGGATAAAACATCCTGTTTTATATCTGTTACCAATGATTCTATCTTCAATAAAAAGTGACATAGCAGCCATGCCACAGAAAACACAATGAAGCCAAAAACACAGAATAGATTAAAATATGCTGGTCATTTTGGCCACTATATTACTGTCCATAGGAAAAAGTCAACAACTTCAAATTTGTATGTATAGCAGAAGGGAATGGAAGGAATTTTTAAGTGGCCATATCCTAAGTAAGGAAAACTTAAATTCTCAGACGAAGGTTACACTGATAATTAAGGAATAAATAGCAAATTTATTGTGAAAATATGTTTCTATTCATCAATCCAAAAGATAGAGGATAGTAGGCTCAATGGCTCATGCTTGTAATCCTACTTACTCATTAAGTAGCAAAAACATTAGCAATATCCCGTCTCATCAAACAAGCTGGACATGGTGGTTGGGCCTGTAACCCCAGCTGTGCAGGAAGCTCAAGTAAGATTTCTTCTTGAGGTTGACACAGAATAAAAGTAAGAACCTTTATTTAAAAAATAACAATATGTAAAAATTAATCTAAAGCAAATAGGGCTGTGGACATGACCCAAGTAGTAGTGCACTAGTTTAGCAAGCTTAAGGCTCTGAGTTCAAATCCCAGCAGCCGCCCCTCAAGATTTAACCTCCTCAAAAGACAGAGAATCTACCTTATGATATGAATCCTATATCTGTATCTAGCCCAGGAAATTAGACAATATTCCTCATAATGTGACTGAAGGAGATACCTCTGCTCTGAACAGACAAGAAAATAATTTCAATTCTTAAAATATAAACTTAATCTCTCCTACATAGAATTGTCTATTATTTTTTGACACTTGTATGGGGATTTAAATTGAAGAGCATCACACGTGCTACAGAGGTACTGCACTACAAAGCCATACCTCTAGCATCAATTTCACTGGCTGCTTTTTAAATAAGGCATCATTTCCTGCCTGGATATGCACCGGGGTCCATGATCTGCCTACTTTAGGCTTATTATTGTTGCAGAGATGAAAAATGTGTGGCACAATGTCCAGAATCACTTCATCGATATAGAATATTATGCAAAGTTTCTGTGTGAGCTGTCCTGGAACCATTGTCCTCCCAGTCTACTTAGCTTAAGATAGCAGGCATTTTGCCATTAGAGTCAGCTGTGGACTGAGAAAGATTCTTCCTTATTTCTCTCATGGGTGGCCTTGAACCATGATCCTCCAGGTCTCAAACTATCTAACTTTACAGGTGTAAACTATGGGTGCCCTGCTTGACTGTCAAAACCTACAACATTATTTTTCATGTATATGATTGCATTTTATTTTCATAACATGAAATAATGAGATAAAGAAAAAAGGCATTTGAAACAAAAAGGTTTAACACAAGCCATATATTTCTGATATGCTATTATCATAATTAACTACACAGGAAATCTTGTAAACCACTTCCTATATGCCAAACAAATTTCCAAATTGTACCTAAATATTTCAGGGAAAAGACAGTCAAAGGCTAATTTTTCCAAATGAAATGCTTATATCCACTAAGGAAGTTTTAACAATTTTTAACAATAATTTTAACAATCATTGTATATACTTGGTTTTGGGTTAAAAACATATTTGTAGTGTTAACTTTCCTAAACATATTTCAATCCATACTTAATTTTACAAGATCACATTATTACACAGTTGACTAAAAGCTAGAGATTACTGATGTTAACTACTAAAGAGAAAACAGTATGCATATCACTAACCCAGGCAAAAATCAAATGGGAGCATTTTAACTGAGTGCCTATCACTTTTGCACTATGGTGAATTTGAAAATTTCTACAGAGCCTTCTTAAATTCAGAACCATGAGTGTAATAATGACTAAAGAGGAGAACAAGTGGGATGGATAAATGATTCTAATCCAAAATTCCTTGAATTTATTTTTTGAGCCCCTTTTATATTCAATATCATGATTTTCCATGGATTTCAAAAGAACTCATGCCAACCATTATTTCACTTTTATTTGTGTGATATCCACATCCTATTGGCTTGTTTTGTGCTGTTCTAATCCCTTCTAGCTTTATAGCTTCTAACCAAAACCCCACAATTACTATTACCCTGACATGCAGTATCAAAACTATCAGCAGCACCTCAAAACATCTTTCATCCTGATGCTGTCAGTTTTTTTCCCAATAATTTCCAATTTTTTAAAATAATGTGTGATCACCTAAACTCTATATAATACCTATTTACATTAACTACTATGCCAATACTCAAATCTTCCTTCACAGACACAAATGTTATCATTTAAGTAGAAAATGATTTGAAATAATCCACTGATAGGAACTTTTGTGACTGACTTTACAGTACTAAATCATTTCAAGACATTTATGTTTTTCTTGAAGTTTCTGATTAAAATTCCCTATGAATTTGTTAATTATAGCTATTTCCAATTTATACTTTTCAGTAGGCTAATTAGAAAACAATGTTACCTATACAGTTCTATATTTATTTTGGATTGCATGAAGGCATTCAGTTCTATGTTTTATTGACAAAATAATCTTTGTTATTAATAAAGAAATAGCTATAATTACAGAATGGCCAATATACTAATCCATACTGCTCAGAATAACACAAATGGAATGGACCATTAGACAATCTGCATTCAGAAGAAGTATTTATCAGTACTTATTTGGTTGGAACAAAATATGTTACAGGTAACCTGATGCACATATACATACATACATAACTCTGTAGTAAATTTGATGCAAAGATATCCTATAAAAAGAAATTTAAACAGTTATACATGGCAAGTATCATACTGTTGCATATGTATAGGGAGCTGCCTAGTGTTTTATAAGGAATCAACAAGAATCCTTACAGTTGTTTTGTACATTTGAGCCAGACAGGGCAATTTATTAGCCCTTTCATGTAACAGATTTGGTACACAAAGAACATAGAAATTGACTTTGAAAAGCAAGAAAAGAAAATCTAAAGAAAACCTCCACTACAAATATTTTAACTGTTTGCAATATACTGCAACAGACGATGGAAAGTGCATATGCTTTGTTTTCAATTTTGTGAAACAAGAATTTTGTAATTGTTACTTTGTCACTGATATTATCTTAGATTTCTTTTACAAGGAAAATGTAGAGCATCCTGTGATGGTGGGATGTTTCATGAAACATGTGATGCTAGTCATCATACCAAATAAAAGCCTCTGTTCATCACGATCAAATTGAAATCTACACTGCTTTGCAATATGAACGAAGTCACGAAAACATGGTTTGGGTAAATTTCCATTATTATGACATTGTGTTCGCATCCATTATAATGTCACCAAAATCTATTAACTTGTACATGGATGAAATCATATGTGTTCACAATTTAATCTAGTCACAATGAGTTATTTTGCCAATAAAGAATGTAGGTTTTAGTGTTAGAAAGTCATCTATTTGAATATTTGCCATCTACTTGAACTTCAGCAAATCTCTGAGCCTCTTTGGTCCTTGGTATCATCTCCCAAGAATGGACCATGATAATACTTGCTCTATCTCTAAAAATGTTCATGATAATCAAAGAAAATAAATAAATTGGAAAACTTTTTTGTAAACCTTATTGATAAAAGCATATATGAGTTTCCAAAAGACTGAACAAAAAGAAAAGGTTTTTTGGTCTTTTACCCAGTCTTGTGTCTATAGCCCAACTCATAAAAAGAAAAGAAAAAGAAGAGGAGGAGGAGCAGGAAAAGGAGGAGGAAGAGGAGGAGAACTAGAAGGAGGATAAAGGAGGAGGAGGCAGGGGAGGGGGAGGAGGGGGAGGAGGTAGAGGAGAGGGAGGAGGCTGAGGAAGGGGAGGAGGCTGCAGCTGCAGCAGCAGCTGCGGTGGCAGAAGGAGCAGTAAGTGCTGCTGCAGTTGGGCACCAGTTGCTCACATCAGTAATCCTAGCTACTCAGAGGATAGAAATCTCAAAATGAAGCATGGTTTGCAACCAAATCTAACAGGAAAACCCAGGAAATTCTTATCTCCAATTAACCGCCCAAACAAAAACAAAACAAAAATCCAGAAGTGGTAATGTGGCTCAAGTAATGAGTTATAGCCTTGAGCACAAAAGCCCAGGAAGAGTGCCTAGACCGAGTTTAAGCCCCAAGACTAGCATAAAAGAAGCAATAAAACCTAAATTAATCATCATATGCTATTAAAGATATATTATCAAATAACCCAGAAAGGATGTGTGAGTGTTCTTAGTTCCATTGATAGAAAAAAAAAACACACACACATGCTTACAAGGGAAGATAAAACTTTCAGTATACAATTCTCTGTAATCTACTTTTTGTGGCCCAGCCAGACAAGTAACAGTCAATGGAAAAGCATCTAATACCTACCAACACTGGTAAATCTTTGGTGACCAGAATGATTTGTGACAGTAGTGTTAACTGACAATGAGAAACATGATGTATTGAACAGTTGCTGCACTCTGTCTGTCAACATTGAAAATTCTTTGTTTGAAAATGAAGTAGTTCTTTAAAAGACAGTATTATTTTGTAAAATCATACTAACATATACTACATGCCTCAATGATATGATCTCTGTCATTTAATTAAATTATCTGCCTGTCTTTGCAATAACATTCAAAGATCATTATCAAGAACAAAGCAACAAATTTAAAAGTTTCCTAAAATTAAAAATGAGTCATGCTCTTTCCACCCCTCCCACAACTGCAATATATTAAAAGTAACACTAAAATATTTGGATTGGAAGTTTTTATTAGATCTTATTTTCACCCTGCTAAAAATCAATTTCTTTGTTCCTTGCACACATCTCCTGTCAATAAAATGAAAAATGATATAGATTTAGGAGGATAGTGGTCTCAGTGTAGCATCTCTCATATTATTATTCCAGTATCATCTGTTACAAAGTAAGACCAATTCCCACATCTAATTATAAACAGGATTTTAGAGTCATTAAACAAAATACATTTCCATTAGTGCTCCTGTAAGAAGATAGGGGAAAAATGAAGATTAGTTCATGCTGTACCTCCGTTTTTTTAAGCTTTGAAGATTTAGACCTCTGTACTCAGAGACCATAAATTTGCAGAAGATCAGCAAAGTGATAGACGTGTGAAAAAGCTTCATTTGAAACAGTTTAAAGTGTGTAACTTGAGCTTTATCATTAGTTTTTATTATGTTGCATTTAGTTTGTGTAATAAACATAACAAGCAAACAAAAAGTTTCTTTCCTACGACTTGGCAGGTGCCTGAAGGTATTTTCTCATAATCTACCAAGACATATTCTTTTATATTTCAAAGTAAATTTACAATAACGAGGCTTACATACAAAAACAGATTATTTGCAAGTAGGTATTTTTGATTCAATGAGACCACACTAGTTTTTTCTCTCTTTTATCCTTCTTCTTCTTTTTCTTCTTTTTTTTTCTATTAAAACATAGGATGAGTTCTTAGAATGCAAGGAAGGTTACAAACTACATAAATCAAGTAAAGTAGGTCATACAATATCCCTAAATGGCTGAAACACAAATGAAGAAGTGTATATTTTCCTTCAATGAATACATGCAGCTCCTATCAGTGCTAATGTATCTAGGGAACACTATACCCTGAAGTATTGTTGAATGACTCAAACTTTCTTGCACTTTATTCAGTAACAACTTTTCTTATGGAAAGTTAGACTCAGGTAATCCAAAGAGAGTTTTCAAATTGCAGTTCATACAATTTTAAGCCCTGTACACCATGAAGCTCAAAGCTATTCTAAATTGAAGAAAGATAAATATAATTGATCTTGTCCTACAGGTAAAAGATACAGTTTCTCAACAGAGATTTAACTCTTTTTATAAAGAATGAGTCTAATGTATCATATTAGTGCTTCTTCCTTTTTTATTGTATAGGAACTGGGATTAGAATCAGAATTGCTTTCTTTATTATGTATTGTTGAGATGTATTTCATAATAATTTAAGGTTTGTACTAATATATATGGAGAAGATATATCTTTATAACTATAATTCTGGAAGAAAATGGAAATTGACAAACCACACCTTTTTTTTAATTTTACAAAATGTATTTCTAGGCAGTCTCTGAATCAAATACATAGGCATACATACATACATACACACATGAACACACACACAGACGCGCACACACACACACACACACACACACACACACACACACACACACACTATTCCCTTTAGGCAATAGCAGTGATGAGAATAACTGCTTACTTTACACAACAAAGACATAGCCACATCTGAGATTGTTCATAAACATAATCTATCCCAAAATGCTATTTTTAAAGTATAGTTTTATTGTTATTATTAAGGGATTGTACAGAAGGATTACCATTTCATAAGTCAGGTAACGAGTACAACTCCTTTTGGACAATGTCACACCTTCCTTTGGCCAACCCCCACCCCCACCCCAGGCAGTTTACCCTTCCCATCCCTGTCCACAAGTTGCATATTTCCATTTTCTACATAGTATATACTGAACACTATGACTGCATTCATTTATCCTCTCTCCTTCTATTTCTATGCCTCATTTTCCCCCCTAAAATGACACAAAAGTACCAAAAGCAAAAACAAATACCACCACTACCAACAACAACAACAAAACCCCATGTTTCCATCTCCTGGAATTTGTTTTGATAAAAAATATTTTAAATGTTCAGAGGAGTTATACCTTTAGGTTCCTCCCCTAAGAGTATCCTCCTTCACTCACTGCTTATGTGTGAATGCCTAGAGTCCTGTATAAGTTATCTTGTCTAGTGTGTTATCTTGTTCATATACTAGAGAAAACATATGACATTTGTCTCTCTGAGTTTGGCTTACCTCACTTAACATGATTTGTTCTAGGTCCATCCATTTCTTTTCAAATGACATAATATTATTTTATATTACTGGATGAGTAAAAGTCTACTGTGTATATGTACCACATAAAAATGCGGTTTTTAAACATGGAAAACTGAGGCTCAGGTATAGTAAGACAACTGTCTAAACAATTCACAGCTTTTATTGGTGGGAGGGGGGAAGGGAGAGTAGTTCTAGAACCCAGATCTCCTAACCCCAAATACTGGCTTCCTTTCTCCACAGGATCCCAAGTAAACTAGAAAAGCAGCCTTTTATTTTCCTCATTCTCAAACCATTTTGCCAATTCTTGTGTCTTGTCTGTGGGCAGGGATTTATCATCAACTATAATCCAGTTATCTACAGCCAACCTTTTTGCAATCTACAGTAGATGCCTAACAGATTTTTCAGGTATAACAGCAGAAACAATAATTCTATGTAAAGGCAGATATAGTCAAGGACTTTTCATAGGAGAAACATTTTGCCTAGAACATGAAGTATGATGGTAGAAATGTTCAAGTATGGATTAGTAATCTCTTCTTGTGCACACATGTGCTAATTCTCTCTCTCTTCTTCTTCTCTCTTTCTGATGTGTATGCACATATACCTACATACACAAATACAACTCCAGAAATATTACTGCACTATATAAAGTCAAATGCTTGTATTAATTTACTAATATGTCTCATAAGTCTAGTCTAGCCTATGAACTTTGGGGAAAGTAAAAGATAAAGTTCTTAAACTTCATATAAAGGCAAAGAACTTGGAAATAATTCATTCATTTAAAAGGATTGTTTCACAGAATCACTGAAAATATTTATTTCCATGAGCTTTTTACTTGCTGGGTTATTTTTGGGGGACAGCAGCATTGGCAGGTATGGATTTGTTTTCTGAAAGTAAGAAGTATAAATGGCTATAGCACCAATTCCACAAAGACTTAAGGAAAGAATATTGAAACTTGTACATACTAAAGTGTGTACCATTACTTACATATAAAATTTAGGGAGCCAGAAAACATGAAATAATATGCATTTCATAAATTGCTCTAATTCCTTTTTTTCTAGTGGAAATCAGATGATAAAGTTTGTAGTTTACAAATAAATTAAAATTTTATGTTAAATAGGACCTATCCCATCAACAATTCAACTTCAGCAACCTATCAGATGTTTCCAATATACAGATGACATTAAAAAATCTAACTTTCAGCTAGGTGCTGGTGGCTCATGCCTCTAATCCTAGCTACTCAGGAGGCTGAGACCTGAGGATCACGGTTCAAAGCCAGCCTAGGAAGGAACATCGAGAAACTCTTATCTCCAATAAACCACCAGAAAACCAGAAGTGGTACTGTGGCTCAAGTGGTAGAGCACTTGCCTTGAGCTGAAGAGTGCAAGGACAGTGTCTAAGCCCAGAGTTCCAGCCCCACGACCAAAAACAAAAAAAAATCTAACTTTCAAATTGTATTCAATTTCTCTTGATTTGGTGTTTACAGGATTTGTTTTTCACTAGCTGTAAATTAGCCACTGTTATGAAATAAAAGATTTCCACCATGTTCTGTCTTCATTGTATTTACAATGCCCCATAACCCTGATAAAAGTTAGTTCAAAGCTGAGTAGAAAGCACACTAGATTTATTAGTCCAAAAAGGCAAGATTATGCCTCTTTCTTCATCAATTTCTTCGGATTATTACAATGTGTAATATTGGAGAAAGTACTAAATTTGTTTGTGTTGTCTTTGTTTCCTCTATGGTAGGAGGAAGAGGAGAGTGTTGGCTTTCTTTTTCCTAATAAGTAGCAATGTAAAGGTATAAGAATATCAAGAGCTTTATTACAATGAATTGGGACTAGAGAAATGCTTCCATGTTTGTTCAATCGAATTAGCAAACAGTAATATATGTACTGTGTATATACTCATTTTGATATTAGTAGAGATTAAATTGTTCTGTGTTTACAAATGGTATGCTAGTGTGTTAAGAAATGTCTTATTTCTGTTAAAAGCAAAACAGGAAAATACTTTGTTGGATCAATGATGAAACAATAATACCTACTTTAAACAATTCCCCAATACTCCTGGGAAACCTGAACAACATTCAAAAAGATGAAAAACAATTTTTCTTTGGTCTTGCCATCTTTCCTCTAACACTAAAATAACAGCCTAGACATTTTGCTGGATTTTTTAAATGAAAGACCTACATCTTTTGCATTGTGAAACACTTGAAATTAAAAAAAAGAAAAACTCAAAAAAATGCTGACCATGTAATAGCTGTGTATTGACAGTGGGTGTACAACATGAAAGGTGGCAGTGTGAATCTCTGCCTGCACCTTTCTTTGCAACTGAGGCAGCATCCTCCTGCTTCTGCTAACTTGGCAATCATATAGCTGACAGATTTCTGGGTTTTCTAAATAATGCATGGGCTTTTCTTTTAACATGTCAGTGCAGAAGTATCAATTCTGCCCCAATGTCATTCATGATGATGATTTGCCTTGACAGCATTCCATTAAACCAATGAGTTTTCCCCTCCTGATAGTTGTTTAAATATTCCTCTGAGTGATGTATTTGTATGATTTTTTTCCAAAAAACATATTGTGAAGATGTTTGTATTTATGAGAAAATTCTACAGCTGATATAGTCAGAAAAAATGATGCAACAACAGTAAAACTTTGTGAGACACTTCCCTAAATTCCCTTCATTCTTCAAATATTACCCCATAATCCACTACCCTAAACTACTCCAAAGGTCTACACTCAATGCATTTGAACTTCTTAAAAAACTGAAATAGGGGGCTGGGAAAGTGGCTCAGTGGTAGAGCGCTTGCCTTGCATGCATGAGGCCCTGGGTTCGATGCCTCAGCACCACATAAGCAAAAAGAAAAAAGCTGGAAGTGGCGCTGTGGCTCAAGTGGTAGAGCGTTACCCTTGAGCTGAAGAGCTGAGGGACAGTGCCCAGGCCCAGAGTTCAGGCCCCACGACTGGATCCCCCCCTCAAAAAAAAACTGAAATATTTAGCGTGGTTTGATATCTCCCTTGGGAAAGCAAAAATACATTTATTAAATCATGCATGTTCACTTCAGAGTCTACATGAGGAAAACAAGTGCTTTGTTCTTTGCTTGGTCTTCAATGGGAGCAGAACAATGTCTCCAGCACAACACATTATTGCTCCATTGGTTATGTCTCAGCAGGAGAAAGCCACATCGTTTGAAGGGAAAAACATTTACCATCTATAATATTTTATAATGAGGCATAGATTTTTCATAGATGCTGCTTTCCTATAAAATCTAAATGCTGCTGGTTAAAAATAATTTCGATGTAAATCAGATGAGGGAGGTTTTAGATGTTTCTTTGAAAATTTTCAAAGTCATTTAAGATAAATATTAGAGTAATATAATGGTCTTCTAGAGGAAGCCAATGTAACCATTCACAGACCCAACGAGAAAGACTTGACACTTCAATTCATAATGACATGGAGACCTGGTATCTGAATGTATTTGGTATAAAGTATATTCAAGCTCAATTTGCAGATATAGAATAAGTGTTGTGAAGTGATGGTTTCTATTTTTTTCCATTTGTGTGGCCTGAACTCTGGGCCTGGGCACTGTCCCTTAGCTCTTCATCTCAAAGTTAGCACTCTACCACTTGAGCCACAGAGCCCCTTCAGGCTTTTTCTGCTTATGTGGTGCTGAGAAATCAAACCAGGGCCTCATGCAAGCCACCTTCTCATACATGTTTCTAATTTTTATGGGAAAAAAAGTAAGAAAGAGAGGAGAAATTAGAAATGCTCATTGCTCATTGCTTAGGAAATGTGGCAAGTTCAAAAAAGACCAAGATAAACCTGAAGCAGGTTTTGTTTGGGAGGGTAATTTTAGGCTTTGTTGAGGAAACTACCTCTGAGCTGCACTAGCTCTCAAGCATTCGCTTGTGCTGAGATGCAACCAATTGATAAGTGAAAATTATAATACCGTAGAGATCTTCAAATTTAACCTTTACTTTGTATATGAGTTGAGAATGGCAAAAACATGGATTTTCCCAGAGTCCATGAAGTCATATTTCTTATAGATAAGCCAGAACTGAGGGTCATGTCTTAACTTACTCCATTATTGTAATTAGTTCTACTAAAGATTACATGCTCTTCAAGAATCCAAACCCAATAAATATTCTTCAGTAAGCTAAAAGTTAAAGCTCTCAAGTGTAAAAATATGTTTTTGTGTCCATACTAAATTCTTACTCTGACAAAGGCCTTAATAATGATTCCTAAGAAGTTTATCCATTTCTGTTTAATCTCTTTTTCTGGCTATTGTTATAACTTTAACTCTTTTACTTAGCATACATTAGTTTTACAAAGAGGTTTTACAGTGACATACAACATTCATTTAATATACTTTAACTTTACCTCATATATATTATGACTATATTTTAGCTACTCTTCCTCCCCTTACATCTTGTTAGTTTATATTCATCATTTTAATTCTTAAATAACTGATGGTTTTCATTGCATATACTCAAGATTTGTTTTTGTGTTGCAATTTATACTTTATTGTATATGATAATTTACTAATAAAATTTAAGGAAAAATAGATTGAGTTTGATAAATTGAAATTGTTTAAAATACATATTCTACATATAATAGTTATTTTTATCAATAGTGAGTAATTCTTTGTACAAGAAGTATATATGTATGTAATATATAAGCACATAAAATGTGTATAATTTTTTGATGTGATAATAAATAAGGGATATTATTTTCATTTTTTCAAGGTTTAACTTTCAAATAATTTCCCCTGATAGGCCAAAAGAGAAGGGAATATCCAAATAAGATTTAACTGGAAGCATCTAATAACTTCATATCTAAACCTATAAACTATGTAAACTATATAAACTATGTAAACTATGTAAACTAAACCTGTAAACTATTTTTCTTATCAAGAATCTCCTTAAATTTTGCTTTTCCCTTTCTCCTTGTGTCCCTGTTCATGCTATTTATGTAGGAAATCCTTGTACAACTCCCCCCTCTCATCCTTTGGGGTCAAAGAGAAATGAGTGTCCCAGCTAGTATTACCCTCCTACTCTTCTTTTTTCTCTTAACATTCTTGCCCCCACTAGTGACCTGCTAAGGTCTAGAAAACCAAGCTACTCTAGGAGAATTATATCCACAAAAAGCATGGGTTTTGATGGCAACACTGCTGATTGTATGATTTATTTTCTGTTCTGTACTGATGTACTATAAGCTTTAGGAAAGCCAGAGGTCAATTCCCCATTCCCTATCTAAATCAAACTATCATGTTTCCCTTCTTAAATTTTCTTTAAAGTCACAACCTTTGCTCTTCTCCAACATTCCTAGGGGCCCTGAAGATTTTGTTATTTGGCAGGATTAGTTTGCCTCTTACAATGGGGAAGTAAAATGTAAGAATGCCATGCAATTTACATAACAAATATCATAGATTACAGAATAACTACAACATATATGGTGAGTATAAATCTGATATTTGAAACTGATTTTAAATTTATAATCAACAAAATTTATTCTACAAATGTAAAATGTTCTACCACTTTGGGAAATGCTGGTATTTCTTCAGTATTAAACAGAGTTATCACTTGACTCAGCAAGTCTACTGCTATGTGCATATATAAACATACACATTTACAGTGCCACCGTAATAATACATTCACATGGATGATGAAAGTAGTATTATTTAGAAACCACCCAAATGGTCATCAACAGAAGAATGGATAAGAAAACTCTAGTATCTTCAAAGAATGAAATATTGTTCAGACATGAAAAAACATTAAATACTGATAAATGCTAACACATAGATGGCCTTAAAAACATTATTCCAAATAAAAGAAGCATACAGAAGCAGTCAGAAATGATTAAAATTGTGTGAAAAAGCAAAAATAATTAATTACATAGACAAATACAATGTAGTAGTAAATTGAAAGTTTCCAGGACCTAAAGGGCTATAAAAATGGGATGTGAGTCCTAATGATTATGTGAGTGTGAAAACTTCTTGAAATACGATATTAGATCATTATAACAGTTAACTGAGTCTATAAATGTTCTGAAGTCACTGGTTTGTACCTTAAAGAGGGAATTTTATCATTTGTGAATTACACATTAAACTGTGAAGACTTTCACTTTGGATGCCAGAGAATGTTCATATCTAAAAAATATATATATTAAACCTGGCTTCAATAAATGTACTATATTCACTGTATACACAGGTGTAATCCTTCACCACAGCATTGGTGATGTCCAAATATCATAGAACCATACATAAGGAGAGTTTAGGAATAAACACTGCTTGTTTGCAAGTCCCTTATACTAGTAGGCAAATATAAAGTAAAAGCCATTAAATGTTATACAACACTCAATTCTATGTAAAATGATATGCTTCTTAAACAGCCTTTTATTTCCCTTGCTAGGACTGGGATTTGAACACAAGGCTCTGTGCTTGCTTGTCTTCTTTGCCCGTGGCTGGTACTATACAATATGAAAAATGTCTCTAGCCTGGCTTTTTGCAGGTTATTTTGGAGTGGGAGTCTTGTGGACTATTCTTCCCAGGCTGACCTTGAACTATAATCCCCAGGATTATTTAGCCTTCTGAGTTACTAGGATTATAGGCAGGAGCCAATGCTGCTCAGATCAAATAACTTTTTTTTTTATTGTGAAAATACTGTACAGAGGGTTTACAATTACATGGCAAGATAATGAGTACATTTCTTATCAAGCATTGTGGCCTCCTCCTTTGTTTCCACTTCCAATCCCTTCCCATCCTCTCCCGCCCCCCCCCAATCCTCCTCCCAGGCCCCCCATCAAATAACTTTTTATAAAGAAAACTGAAATGATCATTTTGGTGCAGAATAAGAATTATTTTATTTTTAATACAGGCATACTCTTGTCACTAATTATGCAGTCAATATGTACTGTAAATCAGTCATTAAAATATGTCTCAGTAGTAGGCAAATTGCTTTTGAGCTTTTTGTCAAGTACCAATTAATTTATGAATAAACATTTTTAAAATGATCAAATAAGTTACTGTAAATTCCATTCTAATAACAATCTCCTAATTAACATAAATACGGCAATTCATTTGTATCAATTTTCACAAAGGATTTTGAGAAAAGAATTGTGTCTTAGCTGTGGTAAATAATGCTGCAATAAATATAAACCATACTAAAGCATGGTCTTGTTTGTGATCATTTGGGTAAATGCCCAAAAGTGGGATTGCTGGCATTATTTACCATAGCTAAGATATGGAACCAACCCAGATGCCCCTCAGTAGAAAATGTGGTATATATACACAATGGAATTCTATGCCTCCATCAGAAAGAATGACATTGTCCCTTTTGTTAGGAAATGGAAAGACTTGGAGAAAATTACAGTAAGTGAAGTAAGCCAGGCACAAAGAAACATACGTCCCATTATTTCCCTTATTTACAGAAACTTATATATGTCTGGGACAAGCAGAAAAGCTCAGATAAGATGATGTTAAGCAAAAAGAACCCCAAGATAAGGACACAAGTGTTCTTTTTTCTTCCTTGCTATTGTTTCTAACGTAGTTATAAGGTACCATGTGATTTTTTTGTTGCTTCGTATGTCCTTCCGCTATGGTATAACCCCTGTTTTCACTGTATTTGATGCTGGTATGATTTGGGGAGGGGAAGGGAAAAAACAAAATGTTTAAATAGGGATACAGATTGACCCATTGCAACAATGAGATGTACAAGACGCTATGTTGAAAAACGAACTTCATAATTTAGGCGGGGTGGCAGAGGTAGGGGGGGAGGGTGTAGTTGAGAAAGTGGGAGGGACAGGATGGTAGGGGAAAAACAAAGGAGGAGGCAACAATGCTGGATTAGAAATGTACTCATTACCTTGCTCATGTAACGGCATCCCCTCTGTACAGTATTTTCACAATAAAAAACTTACTTAAAAAAAAGAATTATGTCTTGTGCTTTACCTAGTTTTAAACTATTGCTTACATTTTTCCCTCTGATTTTATTCTGTAAGGCAACTATGTATACTTCTGGAACATACCACAAATCAATTTCCAAATGTCTTAAAAATGGTGTGCTGGGTAACACGCGGCATGGTGAAAAGGAAAGATGAAGTCTTGTCAGGCAAATCTAATCTCCCCTGCATGACAGAATGACAGCTTGGGAGATAGAAGGGATGTAATAGATGTAATTTACTTTGACTTTGTCAAGGTTTTTGAGTCCAGTCTAAACAATTGGCTCATTTATAGTGAAAATCCAGGCACATCCACACCTGGAAAGAGTAACCAAGAAGCAAGAAAGGGGTATTTAAAGAGTGTTCTTAGATGGATATTAACTTGAGGCAATGATATATAAGGAATCTCCATGATATAGAGGGCTAAAAAGATATTTTTACCAGCGTCCTGAATATGGAAGAAGGTAGATCTGTTTAGGTGAAACCAACATAAAATATTTCCTTATAGGTTCTGAATGGAAGACTATTAAGACATAAATAGTATAGATTATAAGAAAATCTGATGCATGAGATTATTCATTGAGTGAAAAAAAGTACAAATAAAATTAGGCAATGGAACAGTGATATCCAAGAATCCATAGAATAACCCTTTAGTTTTGTTAAAAAATAATCCATTTGTTATCACGGAATGATTAACAGCTTTCTTAGTGATATGATTCTGTATATTCTTGTTTGTTAATAAGGTATATTTTTAGTTATGAGTATCTTTTGCTATAAATATAGACTGATCTAGAAAATTATACAGGAAAATATTTACTTCAATCATATTTTAATTATATTTTCCAAAATTGTTTAAAGTCTTTAAAGTATATGCACATTTATAGTCATAAAATATTGACTATATATAACATATAATTATATATAATATAGTTGTATATAATATCTAATATAACATAATCTTATATATTATATATTATAGTAAACATTATGTGTAGAAGTGATATACATATATGTGTAAATTTCCTAAAGGCGTTGGCATGTACAGTGCCATCTTTTCTTCATCTCATATTTCTTACATAATTTGTGATGAGACTAATTATAGCATATTGGTGCCAAGGAGAAATTTAGTCTAAGTAATTTACTCAGGATTCATTACCAATGTATTCAAATTTAAAAAATATATATAAATAGTGGTAGCCAGAAATGATCATGTCTGTTTTGGTTATTTGCTATTTTCCATGTCTACTTGTCTGTCTTGGCCAGGATGTCCTCTCTCTCATTAGCAATTGGAATAATCAAGCTCAAAGCTTGACTTGTGGCATTCAGGCATGACTGCTAGTTGAAGGCTAGTGCCAATCTAGATAAGTTTTAGGATAAGTAATTTTCCACTAACTTATTCCACCTTCTTGATCACACATTTGTCTATCTATATGCCAAAGATAGACATTAATTTTATGTATTTTTGTATATAGAACTGCGAAAATGGTAAAAAGATGAAGATTCTGTTATTTTGTTTTGTTTTGTGCTGGTCCTGGGGCTTGAACTGGAGGCCTGATGGTTGGCCTTGAGTGATAGCTATCCTTGTCTTATGCTCAAGGTTAGTGCTCTAGCGTTTACCACATGAGACATATTTCCACTTCTATGGTTGTTGTTGTTGGGGGGGGGGGTTGGTAGGTAAGTCGAGATAAGCATCTTACAGTCTTTCTGGATCTGGGCTGGCTTCCAACCATGATCCAGAAATCTCAGCTTCTTGAGTAGCTAGTATTACAGGCCTGAGCCATCAATACCCACCTTCCTCTTCTTATTTTAAGTAACATTTAAGTAGATTTATATACAGTAGATCTATTAATAAAATATATTACCAACTAAAACACAAAAGAATAGATAGAATAAACATTAGAAATCTTAGTGAATCGTTCTAAATTCCTTCACTATAAATAACACAGAGAGGAAATGTACAAAATAACTGTGAATGCTTTTTGTATTTAATATGAAGGTACAAAGCTGCAAAGGAAAATAAAAGGTATACAACATAGGAAAGAAGAATATAGATTTATCAAAGTCCACACCTTTCCTTAGAAGTTGAATTCTACCCTATGGAATAATATCTTACTTTGGGGCAGGATGAGGGAGAAAGATTTTTAGAAAAGGTAGAAAGGCCATAGGTTGACCAAAAAAAAATCTACAAGGAAAGGTAACATTAGTTTAAATTATTCATTATGGAGAAGGTTAAACTCTTTACTTAATATAACATTAATAGGTATAACAAAATAAAAAGTTTTGCATTTTTTACCAGGGGTAGAGGGTTGTTTGTGTGGCTTGAACTCTGGGCCTGAGCACTGCCCCTGCACTCTTCAGCTCAAGGCAAGTGCTCTACCACTTGAGACACAACATCCCTTCCAGTTTTCTGGTGGTTAATTGGAGATAAGAGTCTCATGGACTTTCCTGCCCAGTCTGGTTCTGAACGACAACCCTCAGATCTCAGCCTCCATATCTAATGCAATGTTTGGAAAACAAAAAGAAAGAAGGGAATCTTGGTATTCTCTAATTCAATTTTGCAAGAAAACCAGTCCTAGATATTCTAGTTGTTTCTAGGATAAAGTCTGTTTTCTAAAACAGTCAAATACTCAAAACCTGCTCCACAAAAGCTGGACCAGTATGAATGTCAGAACAAGTAGAGACTCAGAGAACCAAGATTTACATGGCTATCATTTCAGATTTTCTAGAGGGGCCACTGTGCACAGCTTTTCCTGAAATAAGCAAGACTGTTCCAAATATGTTATGTATATTTTGGAAAAGTCAAGACTTTGTTGTAGGTTGTTTTGTTATAGGGGGACCTGCTGTTGTATAACTATATTTCTATTTTGACAGCTACAATTATAATCATTCAGGCTTCTATTTCCCACAAAGTCTCCACAGCTACAACCTTTAGTGATTAATTATAAAGCTACAGGAGCAATAGTACACAGACTAATTTCCTAAGACAATAAAAGATAGAATTTCACATTGAGAG
This sequence comes from Dipodomys spectabilis, assembly GCF_019054845.1. NCBI lineage: Eukaryota > Metazoa > Chordata > Mammalia > Rodentia > Heteromyidae > Dipodomys > Dipodomys spectabilis. The sequence continues at coordinate 826,650 of NW_024871350.1, read as the reverse complement.
TTAAATGAAACATGAATAGGTTGTTATTCATGCTGAAATCTTGATGCAGAGTCATGGTGAAGCCATTATAGGAGCTATTAAACAAAAGCTCGAATCCAAGAAACTATACATCTTCTTCAAAAGAGAAAATGCAGTTCTGACTTAGGAATCCCTTAATATCAACGTTTGCTTTTCCTTCTTCATATAAATATTGTTCATTCAGTTGTCATTTCTCTTGCCTCTGGGCTTAATAAATCACTCAAAAACATCCCTCTAAATGAAATAGAAGGGTATATCAAAAATTGTACAAGGAAAATTCCTTTTCACCTGCATTTAAATATCTCAACCAAATACAATGATTCTGTAATTTTAAGTCAGTGTCCCATTCATTCAGTTGTGAGTCAGTTGGTTTGGAAATTTACTAAAGTCATAGAATATTGGTCCTTACATCCCACTAGCTCATTTTATTTCTTTTGGTTAGTGTTGTGGAGTAAAATGCATAATGCTTGATATCATTCCCATCACATTTTCCTCTGGAGTACAACTGTGGAAAAAATGTTTCAAGGTATAGCTTGATAATAGCTGATCACAAATAAAAGCTAAATCATCCATAATTAAGTAGCAAGAGTCAATGGGTTGTAGGGCACAGAAATAAGATATTACAAGGGCCTGTAGAAAGATGGCAGAGGAGAAGTTGGGGGCTAAACAAGCTCCTGCTTAGAAACCAGTTTTAGTGTTCCAGTGGAAAACATCTAAGGCTAGAGAATCACACCATGTGTGCCATCAAAGTACAGAGAGTTTGGACAAAGGAAAAATTCAGGCAGCTTGGTAAAGGAGACAGATTTGAGCACTCACCAGTGTCCAGGCTACCATATCAACAGAGAGATCCCGAGACAAAGGTGCCAGAGGTGGTGTCCAAGTGGATTCTTCTCACCAACATCAAGAACTGACAAGAAGCAGAAATCCTCACCCTGCTGACCACAGACAATCACAGACCATGGATGGCTCAAAACCAAGGGAAAGGCATGAGTACCCCACAGACATCCTCACTCCTACTCACAGAGCAGCAGTGGGAAGTTAGCCCTTCCCCCACACTGGAGAAGAACTCCATCTCTGTTACTGATAAAGACCAGGCCAGAACAGCTAACAGGTAACTTAGTCCTTGGAAGAAGGCAATAGGAGCCATTCAACAGGTGAAAGGAACCTGACCTGCCAGACTCAGCTCCACCCCTGGGAAAAGTTGCCCTTCCCATGCAGAGGCAGCTCCACAATTCCCAGGTGACTGTCCTCAGTGGGTAAACAGAGCCAGAAGTTGCCCACCACTCTGCAGTACTGGGCAGCAACTCCAGCTGCTGGAGAGTAAAAGAAAAATAATTGGAAATTCATTACACATAAATCCTGAAAATGGCTCCAAGTTGGCCTGCTTGAGTCAGTAGCTAGCCCATAAGGGTAAAGCTACTGATGCTCCTTCACAGCAAATCCAAGCTAGAGGAAACAGCCATCTCCCTCTTTTGTGATATTCAAAGCAGATCGCCATCCGGCTCAACAAACCTGGGAGGAGAGTCACAAAGTCCTTGGTAAGGCAAAGAGTTGTTCTGCCTGCTCAAACAAACTGATTTTAGAAACCAGTGAAGTCACAGGAAAAACAAACACCACAAGAAAACCAGAAACTACAGACACAGGGGAGAAACAAGATCTCCTCCATCTCCTCCAAAATTAAAGAACTCTTTCCTACCTAAGTTAAAAAAAAAATTTAAGGTGTTCTCCATTTTTTGTCATCATTTTTTAATTTTTTTTCATTTTATTTTAGATTTGTTTTTTGGATTTTTTGTGTTGTGTCTTTTTTTACCTAACTTAATTGCTGTTCTGTTCATCCTTCACTGCACATACTTAATTCAGATATGGATTACTCAATTCACAAACCCCCAACCTTAACTCTTTAATTGTTGTATTATTTACTTGCATTTATATTCTTTTTAAGTGTTTCATTTTTAATTTTTTTATAATTTTTTTATTGTGAAAATAATGTACAGAGGGGTTACAATTACATGGGCAAGATAATGAGTACATTTCTTATCAAGCATTGTAGCCTCCTCCCTTGTTTCCCCTTCCCATCCCTTCCCATTCCCCTACCACCCCCCAACCAATCCTCCCCGCCTCCCTTCATTTTTAATTTTTTATCTTTCATTTTTCTTTTTTTGACGTTAAAAAACTGTAAGATTTTATTTTCATTAGACTTGGTTATGAAACCCAAAAATGTCTGAATGTTCAGTGTACAGCAAGACCATCACCTCCTTTTCTTGAAATATATTTTTGTTGTAAAAGTACTGTACAGAGTGGTTACAGTTACATGAGCAAGTTAATGAGTACATTTCCTATCAAAATTGTTGCCTCCTCCTTTGTTTTTCCCCTACCATCCCTACCTCCCACATCCACAACTACATTCCCCCCACCCTAGCCTAAATTGTAAAGTTAATTTTTCAACATAGTGTTTTGTACATCTCAATGTTACAATGGGTCACCCTGCATCCCTATTTAAGAATTTTGTTCATTCCCTTCCCCTCCACAAATTGGAGAAGTGTATATACAAGATGCAGGGCACCAGAATAAAATACAGTGAAAACAGGGGTTACACTGTGGGGGAGGAACATACAAAGAAACAAAAGAATCATATGGTACAAAATAAATACTTTAGAAACAATAGCAAAAAAGAAAAAAAAAACTTGTGTCCTTATCTTGGGGTTCATTTCGCTTAATATCATCCTATCTGTTCATATGTACACAGGATTTGAACTTTTCTGTTTGTCCCAGACATATACTAGTTATTGTAAATAAGGGAAATCATGGGCCTTTGGGCCCATGTTTCTTTGGGCCTAGCTTAGTTCACATAATGTAATTTTTCCAAGTCTTTACACTTCCTAACAAATGGGGTGATGTCATTCTTATGGACAGCCTCTTCAGGAAATGGTGCTGGCAAAATTGGTTAAACACCTGTAAAAAACAAAACAAAACAAAACAAAAAAACAAAAAAACTAAAGCTAGATCCTTATATATCACCCTGCCCCAGAATCAACTCCAAATGAATGAAAATCCTCGAAGACAAAGCAGACACCCTGAGAACATTACAGGAAAGAATAGGAGAAAATCTAGGGCTCCTTGACACAGGCTGAAATTTTCTTAATAAAGACCCACAAATGCTACAAATCAAAAAAAGGTTGGAAAAAAGGGGTTGCATGAAACTGCAGAATTTCTTCATGGTAAAGGACATAGCTATCAAGATCAATAGAAAGCCCATGGATTGGGAGAAGATATTCAATAGTGATACAATGGACAAGGGTCTCATATCTAAAATTACTTAGAACTCGGAAAACTAAGTCATCCCACCACAAATCTTCAAAGAAACAACCATCTGATTAATAAGTGAGAGGAAGTCTTAAAGTCTTCTCTGACGAGGAAATGAGAATGGCCAATAGACACATGAAGAAATGCTCAACTTCTCTAGCCAAAAAATAATGCAAATCGCAACAATATTGGGATTCCACTTCACCCCTGTTAGAATGGCTATAATAAAGAAATCTAATAACAACAGATGCTGGAGGGGATGTGGCCAAAACGAAACCCTACTGCATTATTGATGGGAGTGTAAAATTGTTCAACCACTTTGGAAAGCAGTATGGACCTTCCTTAAAAAACTCCACATAAAGCCCCCCTAAGAACCAGCCATCCCACTTTGGGGCATTTACCCAAACATCCACAAGGAAGGCCATACTAAAGCTACCAGCAGAATTATGTTTATTTCAGCATTATTTACCATAGATATGGAACCAACCCAGATGCCCCTCAGCATATGAATGGAATAAGAAAATGTGACACACACACACACACACACACACACACACACACACACACATTAGAATTCTATGCCTACATCATTTTTCCTTTTTCTTTATCTCTCTTCTCCTTTCCTCTATTCTTTTCTTCTCTCTGAATTTAGGTCTCGGTTATATTCCAACTCTCCTTTTACCTCCCTGCATTCCTCTAATCTTATTTTCTCCTCTCAATTCTCCTTAAACCTATTAATTTTTGGTCTGATGACTCCTTCTTTTATTTTCATAGTCTACTGATCCCTAGTAGCTTTATGTTGAACTAGTTTGTATCTGTTGAACTAGATTGTAACTGTACTCATTTTGACTGAATCACACAATCTATGCAACTACAGGGCTTTTGTTGATGTTGGCATTAAAATAGTGTTCTAGCATGGAATTGGTTTTGCTTTCATACCCAAATGGGCAGAATAAGCAGGAGAAACACAAGAAAAATGGGAAGGCCAGGTATCTCAACTCCCTTTCCCGATTATCAGGCAAAACAGAGTAGTTAATGTATAATCCAGAGGAGAGTTCCCAAAATGCTCTATAAGCACTACTGGTAAACTTGCTGAATGAAAAGAATGAAAGCCTGCAAAGGATTCTGTGTAAGAGTGATTGGGAAATATGTCAGCATGATAGGGAAATGTGTGAGTGTGATGAAGCTAACCAAAGATTAATAAAGGAATTTTGTGAGCATCAGGAGGCTAATCAAATATTAATAGAGGAATTGTGTGAGCAGGATGAGAATAGACAAAGATTAATAGAGGCATTCATGGAATCCAGAAATGGAAACCTGGAGGAATCCATGGAGGCCACAAAGGGAATGCTGAATGAAACTCAACAGAAGGAAAAGAAGTTCAATGAAACTATAACCAATCACCTAAAGAATTTGAGAATGTACACTGAAAACCAAATTAAGGAGGTAAAGAACTCCATTCAAGATCTAAAACAAAGTTACAACAAACAATTTGAAGCCATCAAATCTGACCAATTAGAAGGAAAGGAAATAAAAAAGAAAGTAGAAAGCCTTGACAGTAGGTTAGACCATGCAGAAGATAGAATCTCTGTGATTGAAAACAGCCTAGACAGTATAGAGAAAGAATAGACAAGTATTCACAATAAATCCAAGAAATATGATAGATCTATTCATCATTTACAAGATACCATCAGAAAGCCTAATTTTTGGCTAATGGGTATATAGGAGGGTCTAGAGAAAAAAGTTAAAGGTCTAGGAAATTTATTTAAAAGAATCTTAGCAGAGAACTTTCCAACCATGCAAACAGATAGGCCCATTCAGATACAAGATGCCTTTAGAACCCCAAATAGACCACACCAGAACAGGACATCCCACTGTCACATTGTCATCTGCACAGGATCAATTGAGACCAAGAAAAGGATCCTTAAAGCTCTCAAGGAGTAAAGAGCAATCACATATAAAGGGAAACAACTCAGAATAACTTCACATTTCTCAGCGGAGACAAGGAAAGCAAGAAGACCCTGGAATAATGTATGCCATGCCCTAAAGACAAACAACTATCAAACAACTATACAGTACTCCGCTAAAATCTTCCTCATAACAGGACAAATAAAAACCTTCCACAGGAAAGATAATTGAAACTATATTTCCACCAAACTAGCCCTACAAAAAATACTTAAAGATGTCCTACACATAGAAAACCAACAAGAGCAAAATAAAATCCAACAAACAACCCCCACACAGAGAATCAAAGAATCATAGGAAGAATCCAGTTGGCAAAGCCCCCAAGAAATTGGATAACATGGCAGAAAACTACCAAACACCTCTCAGTCCTAACTCTCAATATTAATGGACTTAACTCTCTAATTATGCAACATAGATTATCTACTTGGATCAAAAAGCAAGATCCTTCTGTCTTCTGCCTTCAAGACACACACCTTGCCCACAACAATAAACATATTCTGAAATGAAAGACTGGTATGAAATCTACCAAGCAAACCACCCCCACAAACAGGCAGGTGTTGCAAACCTAATATCAGATTAAAGAGACTTCAAATTGAAATTAGCGAGAGGAGATAAAGAAGGTCATTAGTTACTGATTAAGGGATCTCTCCTTCAGGAGGATATTATAAATCTAAATAACTGCTCACTAAATATCTGAGCACACAAATTTATTCAGGAAACACTACCTTCCCTAAAATCTCATAATAGATCCAAAGCCATTAATTGGTGGGGACTTTAACACACCACTATCACTACTGGATAAATCAACCCAGCAAAAACTCAATAGAGAAACCTGATATTTTTTAAAAAACTGCATAGATCAACTAGACATAACAGATATCCACGGAATATTTCACCCGGCAGCATCAGAATACACATTCTTCTCAGCAGCACATGAAACATTCCCCAAAATAGACCACATTTTAGATCGCAAAGCAAATTTGTCCGAATTCAGAAACATTTGAAGTTATGCCCTGCATTCTCTCAGACCACAAGGGAATAAAATTAGAACTCAATACCAAAAGCCACCAAAGAAAATCCTGAAACACATGGAGGCTGAACAACACCAGGGTTGTTCAACATCAGGTTGAACCACCAGTGGATCATGGAAAGATTAGAAAGGAAATCCAAATGTCCATATTTAACAAAATGAACACACAAATTACCAGCTCCTCTGGGACACAGCAAAGGAAGTACTCAGAGGCAAGTTTATAGCTCTGAGTTCCTACATCAACAAATTGGAGAGATCTGAAAGCAACAATTTAACAAGGCACTTGAAACTCCTTGAAAAAGAGAAACAAGCTAAACCCCAATACAGTAGACAGAAAAAAATTAAAACTGAATTAGAATTAAATTAATTAGAGCCCCCCCAAAAAACATAGAAAGAATCAAAAAAACAAAGATTTGGTTCTTAAAAAAATTAAGAAAATTAAGATACCTAGCAAATCTTAGAAAAAGAAGAGAACACATCCATATAAACAAACTCAGAGATAATAATGGAAGCATCACCACAGAAAAAAAACCATGATTCAGAACATTATAAGGAAATATTTCTCAAACCTTTACGCTAATAAGTTTGAGAATCTTGAAGAAATGGCCGAATTTCTAGCAAATATTGACATGTGCAAACTAAACCAAGATGACTTAAATCAAATTAACAGGCCCATATCAAGCATTGAAATAGAAACAGCAATAAAAGACCTCCCACCCATGAAAAGCACAGGACCAGATGGATTTACAGCTTAATTCTACAAGGCCTTCAAAGCAGAACACACCAATATTCCTCCAACTCTTCAATGAACTTGAAAGTTAAAGTTCAATACCAAAGTCATTCTATGAAGCCATCAAAACCCTCATCACAAAACCAGGCAGGGACTTATCAAAGAAAATAACTATAGACCTATTTCTTTGATGAACATCAATACAAAATTTCTCAACAAAAATTTGGCTAATCCATTTCTCACCAAAATAATCATATACCATGATCAAATAGGTTTCATTTCAAGGATACAAAGCTGGTTCAATGTACACAAATCAATTAATATAATTCATCACATCAATAAGAGCAAGGATAAGAACCACATGATTGTCTTAATAGATGCAGAAAAAGCATTTGACAAGATCCACACACCATTATGATGAAAGCTCTGGAAAAACTAGGAATCCATGGAACCTTGCTCAATATAATAAAGTACGTGTCTGGCAAACCTACAGTCAGCATTATATTTAATGCCAAAAATCTAAAGTCATTTCCTCTAAATATAGGAACAAGACAAGGATGTCCACTCTCTCCACTTCTCTTCAATTTAGTATTAGAATGCCAAGCTAGAACATTAAGACATGACACAAAAATAAAGGGGATCTAAATAGCGAAAGATGAAGTAAAACTCTCCCTTTTTGCAGATGACATGATTTTGTATTTAAAGAATTCCGTGGACTCCACTCCCTAGTTATTCGAACTGATCTGAAACTTTAGTAAACTAGCAAGGAATAAAATTAACCCTCAAAAATCAATGGCTTTTTTGGGTGCTGGGAAGGTGGCTCAGTGGTAGAGCACTTGCCTTGCATGCCCGTGGCCCTGGGTTCGATTCCTCAGCACCACATAAGAAAAAAGCCAGAAGTGGTACTGTGGCTCAAGTGGTAGAGTGCTAGCCTTGAGCTGAAGAGCTTAGGGACAGCGCCCAGGCCCAGAGTTCAGGCCCCACGACCGGACCCCCCCCCCCCAAAAAAAATCAATGGCTTTTTTAATGCCAATAATGAGAAGAGCATGGCTGACATCATGAAAGTAAATCCTTTTGTAATAGCCCCACAAAAAAATAAAATACCTAAGAATTAAATGAACAAGTGAAGGACCTCTACGATGAAAATTTTGAAAACCTGAAAAACAAAATTAAAGCAGAACTAAGGAAGTAGAAAAACCTCCCATTGTCCCTGGATTGAGAGGATAAACATTGTGAAAATGGTAATACTGCCAAAGGTTATTTACAAATTCAATGTTATAATTATCAATATACCAACCACATTCTTCTATGAAATAGAAGCAACCCAAAAATTCATATGGAACAATAAAAGACCCCGAATATAAAAAACAATCTTTAGTAGAAAGAACAGTGCTGGAGGAATATCAATACCAAACTTCAAACAACACTACAAAGCCACAGTAAGCAAAACAGCTTGGTACTGGCACAAGAACAGACTTCTGGACCAATGTAAGAGAACTGAAGATCCAGAAATGAACCCACAGACCTAGCGCCACATAACCTTCTAAAAGGGAACTAAAAAAATGCAATGGAAGAAAGACAGACTTTTCAGGAAATGGTGCTGGAAAAATTGGTTAAACACCTGTAAAAAAAAACAAAAAACAAAAAACTAAAGCTAGATCCTTATATATCACCTTGCCCCAGAATCAACTCCAAATGGATGAAAAACCTCGAAGACAAAGCAGACACTCTGAGAACATTACAGGAAAGAATAGGAGATAATCTAGGGCTCCTTGGCACAGGCTGATATTTTCTTAATAAAGACCCAGAAACACAACAAATCAAAGAAAGGTGGGAAAAAAGGGGTTGCATGAAACTGCAGAATTTCTTCATGGCAAAGGACATAGCTATCAAGATCAATAGAAAGCCCATGGACTGGGAGAAGATCTTCAATAGCCATATAACAGACAAGGGTCTCATATCTAAAATTACTCAGAACTTGGAAAACTAAATTCTCCAACAACAAATCCTCAAAGAAACAACCACCTGATTAATAAGTGGATGAAAGACTTAAAGAAAGCTTCTCTGACAAGGAAATAAGAATGTTCAATAGATACATGAAGAACTGTTCAACTTCTCTAGCCAAAAAAGAAATGCAAATCACAACATCATTGAGATTCCACTTCACCCCAGCTAGAATGGCTATAATGAAGAAATCTAATAACAACAGATGCTGGAGGGGATATGGCCAAAATGAAACCCTAATGCATTGTTGGTGGGAATGTAACTTTGTTCCACTTTGGAAAGTGGTATGGAGGTTCCTCAACAGACTCCAGATAGAGCTCCCCTAAGACCCAGCAATCTCACTTTGGGGCATTTACCCAAACATCCACAAACAAGGACATACTAAATCTACCAGCACAACTATGTTTATTGCAGCATTATTCACCATAGCTAAGATATGGAACCACCCCAGATGCCCCTCAGTAGATGATTGGATCAAGAAAATGTGTTATAGATATACAATAGAATTCTATGCCTCCATCAGAAAGAATGAAATATCCCAAAGGTTTAGGAAATGGAAAGACTTGGAAAAAATTTTATTAAGTGAAGTAAGCCAGGCACAAAGAAACATAGGTCCCATGGTTTCCCTTATCTGCAATAACTAGTATATGGACAAGCAGAAAAGGTCAAAAGCCATGTGTATGTGACCATATGAGATGATGCTAAGTGAAATGAAACCCAAGATAGGGACACAAGAGGTTTTATTTTTGTTGCTGTTGTTTTTAATGTACTTATAATATATTATGTGATTTTTTTTGTTTCTCTTGTATGTTCTTCCCTCATGGTATAACCCCTGCTTTCACTGTATTTGATTCTGGTGCCCTGCATCTTGTATATACATTTTTCTAATTTGGGGAAGGGTGAAGAAAATGACAAAATGCTGAAATAAGGATATGAGTTGACCTATGGTAACAATGAGATGTACAAGACCCTATGTTGAAAATGAGCTTCACAACTTTGGGGTGTGGGGAGGGACGAGTTGGGGAGGTGAGGAGGGAAGGGATGGTAGGGGAAAAACAAAGGTGGGGTAACATTGCTTGATAGGAGATGTACTCATTATCTTACTCATGTTACTGTAACCCCTCTGTACAGTATCTTTGCAATAAAAATGCATATTAAAAAATAAGACATTACAAGGAGAACCAGTAAGTAGTAGGTAATGCCTGTAATATTAGCAATGTAAGAGGATGAGATGTGAGGATCGCCATTCAAAGCCAGTTCAGAGAAGACAATACTCTGAGACTCTTACTTTCAACTAACCACCAAAAAAGTCAGAAGTGGAGTATAACAGCCTTGAGCAAAAAGCCAAGTGAGGGCTGGGAAGGTGGCTCAGTGGTAGAGTGCTTGCCTTGCATGCATGAATCCCTGGGTTCGATTCCTCAGTACCACATAAGCAGAAAAAGCCAGAAGTGGCGCTGTGGCTCAAGTGGTAGAGTGCTAGCCTTGAGCTGAAGAGCTGAAGGACAGTGCCCAGGCCCAGAGTTCAGGCCCCATGACAGACAAAAATAAAAATAAAAAGCCAAGTGAAAGCCCAACAATGCTTGCACACAGGCGCATACACACACACACACACACACACACACACACACACACACACATGCACGCACAAAGTTATAAACAATATGCAGATGAAATATCTTAATTCTTTTTTTAAAAAAAGATTATTAAACAAGGAAAACATTTACTTGGGTATTTGATAACTCTTTATATCTGCCATATTTTACTTTCTGGGGATTTAGCAACTAAGAACAATGATGAAAAGAATAGCAATTCTGTCACAGTGTGGCATTTAAAATAGACCATGTGTCTTATGAAATATAAAAGAAAATCTTGTTTTTTAAATTAATTTTTTATTGTGAAAATACCATACAGAGGGGTTACAATTACATGAACAAGGTAATGAGTACCTTTCTTATCAAGCAAGCATTGTTGCCTCCTCCTTTGTTTCCCCTTAGCATCCCTGCCCTTCCTGCCCCCTACCTCCCCCCCCTGCCAAAGTTGTAAAGTTCATTTTTCGACATAATGTCTTGTACATCTCATTATTGCAATGGATCCACCTGTATCCGTGTTTAAACAATTAAAAGTTCATTAGTTACATAAGTCAGAATCAAAAGGTTGTATTTTTTCTCATTGAAATGTTTTACTATCATATTTAAGGAGCTGCCATTTAACCAAGCAGTGTCATCCCTTTCAATATTCTCACCCATTCCTCCCTCACTTTCCTCACTCATTTTAATTTTAATTTTGATGGATATACATTGGATTCTCATCTGTATTTCTCTTCTCTTCTCTTTGTCTATCCCTTACCCCTTGACTCCACCCCACTCTTTCCAGTACTATGTTCCTTGTGCTTTATTTTGCTGAAGTTTTATTTTTACTTTCTAAGGAATTACACTCTGTGAGATCTACCTTGAATCCACCATATTTCAGTTAATACCTTTGTATGCACTTGCATACAACACAATGTATTTATTTCTTAGTTTTTAGTAAAATCCAGCTTCAACTCATAAGGGAAAACATGGAACCTTTGTCTCTCTGGGCCTGACTTATGAGCAATAGAAAAATGAAGAAATGCTCAACATCTCTGGCGCTAAAGGAAATGCAAATCAAAATACCATTGAGATTCCACTTCACTCAGTAGAATGATCATTATGAAGGGAAAAAATAGATGCTGGTGAGGATGTGGGCAAATGGGAACCATAATACAGTGTTGGTGGGAAAGTACAATTTTTCTATTACTGTGGAAAGCAGTGTGGAGGTTCCTCCAAAATTAATCATAAACTACCCTGTGACCCAGCAAATAAACTCCTGAGTATTTACCCAAAAGATTGAAAACCGGAATACAGTAAAGCTACCAGAACCGTATGGATTGTAGCACTAACCATAGCCAAGATATAGAATCAACCAACATGCTCCTTGATAGATGAATGGATCAAGAAAATGTGGTATAAGTACACCATGGAATTTTATTCATTCATTAGAAAAAGTGATATTGTACCATTTGTAAAGAAATAGAAAGATGTGGGGAAAGTGTTTTAAAGAAATAAAAATTTCTCAGTTAAAATGTTAATATAACCACAAATAAATGGGGGAGATATACATTTCAATCTCTAATTTTGCCTCATGAAACAATTGCGAGACAGGTGCCAGTACCATATGCTGGTTATCACAGCTAATCAAGAGTATGATATAAAGAAGATTTTAAATCCAAGGCTAGCGAGGGAAAATAGCTCAGGAGATCTCATTTCCAGAGAAAAAACTGGACAAGGTGGCATATGCCTTTATTTCCCAGAAACAGTGGATGCTGTAAATAGGAAGATCACAGTCCAGCCTGGCCCAGGCAAAAAGATAAGCTCTATCTCAAAATCAACCAGAGTAAATAAAAAGGGATGGGATGGCACAAATAATAGAGTATTTGCTTATCAGATGTAAAGTCTTGTGTTCAAACTCAAATGTCTCTCTCTCTCTCTCTCTCTCTCTCTCTCTCTCTCTCTCTCTCTCACACACACACACACACACACACACACACACACACACACATACACACACACACAACTTGAGATTGAGGGTAAAACTAATATTCACACAGCATCATTTTAGAGCTGGGATCTAAGTCTCAAGCATATACTTAAAATGAAAAGAAATTCTTAAGCATTTAGAATATTTATGTGTCTAACATAATGTCTTTGGTTTGATTACTTAGATACTATTTTAGAAATCCAAGTGAAACAATTATTTTCTAGGTCTCCTTTAGTGGAACAGAATGAACATAACTCCAAAAAGGAAAAATTGTTATAGATATAGGGAAAATGACAATGGCCAGAGTAGATCTTCATATCTTACTATTATTGACTTTGTCTAGTACCTATGTTGTAAATGCAATCTAGGTTAGATCAGATCAACGACAATCCCCTTATATCACTGACAATATTCTTTATCTCCATGAATAAGCTTACTGATTGAAATCCAACATGAAAGATAATTCCACTGTCTTAAATTATACCAGAAAATCAATTCAAACATTATAACCATAGTGACATAGCAGAAAGATCAAATATTCCTTGCCAGACAAGTCAATTTCTTATCATATATAAGCATCACCATAATATGAAGGGGTTCCACTTAATTAGTTCAAGTTACTTAGAAGTTTAAAGTACATGGGCTGGGAAGGTGGCTCAGTGGTAGAGCACTTGCCTTGTATGCCGGAGGCCCTGGGTTCGATTCCTCAGCACCACATAAGCAAAAAGAAAAAAGCCGGAAGTGGTGCTGTGGCTCAAGTAGTAGAGCGCTAGCCTTGAGCTGAAGAACTAAGGGACAGTGCCCAGGCCCAGAGTTCAGGCCCCACGACCAGACCCAAAAATAAATAAATAAATAAAATATAATACAACAGGTGCTATAGAATGCAATTACTCAAAAATGTCTAATTGTCAAACAAAACATTGTATAATCACAACATATCCTCCACTCTCACTCAAATCTTAGGAATGCCTTGAGGACTCTGAGAAATGTCTTGAGGAACCACTATTGAAATACAACAGCCTAGAGAAGTAGTACAGTTTAACTCATCATTTAAAGTCATCTAGTTTTACAATTTTTTTGTTTCTTTTAACATTCTTGAAACACCAGATCAAATACAATACTCTTTCCCTGATCTTCTGAGAAATTTTCTTTCCCTTTATTTTCATAGTACTTTACTCTCATGATGCTTTTAATCATATTCCCTATAAGAATAAAGTAAAATATGCTGATTAAATTTTTTAAGCATTGGAAACCTAGGGATTTTTTTTGAGAGGGGGGGTCCAGTTGTGGGGCCTGAACTCTGGGCCTGGGCGGTCTCCCTCAGCTCTTCAGCTCAAGGCTAGAGCTCTACCACTTGAACCACAGCACCACTTCCTGCTTTTATCTTTTAGCTTATGTGGTACTGAGGAATCGAACCCAGGGCCTCAGGCATGCAAGGCAACCGCTCTACCACTGAGCCACCTTCCCAGCCCCGGAAACCTAGGGATTTTTGTCTTCAATTCACAATATCAATGTAATGCTCCTTCACGGTGGATGATAAATAAATATAAAAATTTAATTTTGTTGACAATCATAATAAAAATTACTCCAATCTATCATGGACTGGATTAAAAATGGTCACTAGCCATAGTTTTTCTTTAATTCACCCACGAGCTCTTTGTGAAACATTTATGATTTGTGAGGTCCTTCAAATATGCCAGTAAGAATTCCCTGTAATAAAGCACAAAATAATGGCATTACATTATCCACTAATGTGCACTTCTCTGCCACAGCACCCATGATGCAAACAATGTGTTTTCTTCATGTAATAAGTCTGAATCCACCTGATGGAAGACTATTTACCTAATGGAATGACATCCCTTTGCTTGATAAGATCTGGGGCTTCACAATTCAATTAAATCTTCATGAATCTTGAAGACATAGTTTTCCTCTGCAATAAATATCCAATATCGTAGTTCTACTTGAACCATGAACATTCAGGAAGATCATGCCCTCAAGTAGTAATTAGGCCCTATACAATGAGGAATGTTTTCTCTCTTTTCATACCATTTCCTCCTTTCCCTTCTTGAAACACACTGAAGTACACTGGAGTCGAAAGGAAAAGAACATGAAGCTAAGGCTTTGATCTTCATATATATATATATATATATATATATATATATATATATATATATATATATATATATATGTGTGTGTATCCACATACATAGATAGGAGACCCAATGGCCATCAAACACATCACAGTCTCCAGATTAATCTGTGCAAGGTCAAGGACAGTGAAATAGTTATTATATTTCAGCAGTACCATATAAAATATCAAACAATTATGAAAAAGTTGGTATTTTACCACAATACTGTATATTTGGACTTTTAAAAGGTTATACCTAGCCATGAAAACTGTTAAATAAATATATGACATGGTGGAAACTAGGATACCAGTATGACACTCAAAATAATTTGATATCACATCATAAAAGATAAATAGCTAATTTGAAAAGAAGAGGGGTAAAAAGGGTTTTAAATTTAATGTAAAAGACATGACAGAAGTTACTTCATTGGTACTTGCTAATTTGAACTCACTTAAATTACAAGTGGCTATTACAAAAAAGCAATGGGCACTCTATAAATCTACAAGTAAACATACTGGATAATAACAAAAACAATACACAGGACATTATAAGTAATACAGGTCTCTAGAGTGAGAGCAAAGGAGGATATTCTTAGGAGAGAATCACAAAAGTCTATTAGCTATGTGCATATGATCATAAAAAAATCTAAAAATGGCCAATAGACACATGAAGAAATGCTCAACCTCTCTAGCCATAAAAGAAATGCAAATCAAGACAATGTTGAGATTCCACTTCACCGCAGCTACAATGGCTATAATCAAGAAACTCTAATAACAACAGATGCTGGAGGGGATGTGGCCAAAAGGTAATCCTACTGCATTGTTGGTGGGAGTGTAAACTTGTTTAACCACTCTGGAAAGCAGTATGGAGGTTCCTCAAAAGACTCCACATAGAGCTCCCTTATGACCCAGCAATCCCACTTTTGGGCATTTACCCAAAGGATCACAGACAAGGTCATACCAAATCTACCAGCACAACCATGTTTCTTGCAGCATTATTTACCATATCTAAGATATAGAATCAACCCAGATGCCCCTCAGTGGATGAATGGATCAAAAAAATGTGGTACATATATACAATGGAATTTTACGCCTCCGTCAGAAAGAATGACATTGCCTCTTTTGTTAGGAAATGGAAAGCTTTTGAAAAAAAAAAATATTAAATGAAGTAAGCCAGGCCCAAAGAAACATAGGTCCCATGGTTTCCCTTGTTTGCAGTGACTAATACATGTCTAGGACAAGCAGAGTAGGTCAAAGGCTATGTACATACAACCATATGAGATAATGTTAAGCAAAATATACCCTAAGACAAGGACACAAGAGGTTTTTTTTTTCTCTTTCTTGCTAGTGTTTTTAATGTACTTATAATACACTATGTGATTCTTTTGTTTCTATTGTATGTTCTTCCCCCATGGTATAACCTCTGTTTCCACTAGATTTGATGCTGGTGCTCTGCACCTTGTATATATATATTTGTAATTTGGGGAGCAGAAGGGGTTTTGCAGAACACTTAAAGGAAGATGCAGGCTGACCCATTGTGATGACGAGATGTACAGGACACTATATTGAAAATGAACTTTACAATGTCAGGGTGGGGGGCGGGAGGAGTTGGGAGGTGGGGAGGGAAGTGATGGTAGGGGGAAAACAAAGGAGGAGGTAACAATGTGTACTATGAAATCTACTCATTACCCTACTCATGTAACTGTAATGCCTCTGTACAAAATTTTTACAATAAAAAATTAATAATAAAAATAATAATAAAGTGTTAATGAAATATTCTAAAAAAATTTAACTAAATGAACTCCAAGAAATGGAAAGATTTTTGGTTTTTGCAGTTTTTGCTGTCTTTTACTTTTGTCTTGTTTACTTGCCTTTAGCAAGATAAGGGGAGCATAGAAATGGTAGGACAAACGGTGAACAAAGTCAGCAGTGATATTTACTAGACATTATGTTGAAAATGAACTAAACAACTTGTGGATGAGTATGGGAGAGGAAAACTGGGAGAAAGTGAGGTCAGGGGTGACATGGCTCAAAAAGAAATTCACTCAATATCTGACTTATGTGACTGTAACTCCTCTGTACATCACCTCTACAGTAACAATAAAATACATTTTTAAGACACATGGGCACTTGTAGCCAACCTTAAAATTGGAAAGACTATAAGTTAAGAGGCACTAATCATCACATTTTAACACTTTTTATAATTGTAAAAGTTGGATTAAGTCACATCTCATTACAGGAAACCATTGAAAAGAAGGATGGATGGAAAAAGAGCAAATACATTGAATTTACAAACATTAAAGAACAAAATTTCAAGTTGTAATTTCTTAGTTTCACAATTATAGACAAAGGTGAATAGCTGGGTAATTGGGTGCCTGTGTCTCCCGACCTTTAAAACAGGAGAATTACAAATACCCTTTTCTCAAAATTTGCTAAGAATCAATACAGTTTTGGTGCTCAACAATATTCTTTTTTCTTTAATAAAGGAAATTTATATGAAAAAACAGGTATTTAATACATATTAAGTATACTATATTACGTATACCTCTATATATCTGTACTTGCTCTTGTTCCGTTTAGTGCTAATTTTTCTTAATAGATTGATTAATATTGTGAACCTTATAAACTTGTATTTTCTCTGATTTGCCCATCAATTGCTCCTATCATATATAAGAATATTCATTGTGATTATTATTTAAGAGAAATGCCCATGTGTGGTTCACAACAAACATGCAAATTTCACTGTATGAAGTCCCAGTTTTTGAATATATTAACTTGAGGAAATGCTCTTTCCCTCTATTTGTTTATTATTTCCCTCTATAATAAGATGGCAAGATGCTTGAACTTCCAGGATCATATAAGAGAGGTAAAGCTTCTATCAATCAATCAAAATTATGTTGAATTTAACCACAGAATTATCTTGAAAACCAATAGCTCCTAACAAAATTTCTCATTAACTCTAAAAATTTAAACTTTCTATATGTATTTATTCACTTATATGCCTATTTATGCATTTATTTGACTATCAATCCAAGTATGTTGCTAGTTATAACCATCTTGTTCCAAATCATATTTAAGGTCATTATAGTATAATCATTACAAGATAAAGACAAAATGAAAGAAAAAATAACTAGAAGTAAAAAGTTTGGGGAAGTTTAACTACCATAAGCACTTCCCTTTTCCCCACCTAATGTTCTCTCTTTGCCATCTTCCTGTTTCTCTTATTACTTAGCCCCTACCTATAATTCCTGGACTCTGTGAGTACCTTAATTTAAGGATGTAATATTCCAGTCAACCTGGAATCTCAGCCTTGTATCTAATTACTAAATTATTCAGAAAAAGGTTAAATAGGAAGTCTGGGTTAAATCTATAATGGAATAAGCTTGTGCATATAGACTTTCTAGTACTGTAAAATACCATAATAATTATAATTTAATTCCACTGCAACAAAGCATGGAAGAGGTGCTGGGCATTCTAGTGAATAGCTGTAATACCAGCATTGGGACTCAAGGGGTGTGGGTGGAGATGGGAGAGGAGGACAAGGATTATTTAGGCAGAAAGTTTGCTAACTCAATGCCATTTTGAGTTATATTTTGAGTTTTCTGAAACCCTATCTCAGGAAAAAAGAATAAGAGAACTAGAAAAAGCTAAATGTTTTCAAAATAGAATCCAATAGTTTTTAAGTTATTGATATGTTCTGGAATTATTTTACAATTACTCTGTGTGTGTGTGTGTGTGTGTGTGTGTGTGTGTATTATTCTGTGTCTTTCAGCCTTCATCTTTCCCAATTGGCAATAAGAGTAAGAGTCCTGCAGATACTCACCTGTGTTAGAATTAAGATCATCAGGCTCTGATTCTGTCCCATTTTGGCTTCCATTTCCCTGAAGAGAATTCATAGCCATAAGCTTCATCTTCTGCAACTTCATCGCCTCAGCCATTGCTGCAGCTGTTATACCTAAAACCAGAAGCATCCCTTTTAAGTAGGGACCATATCGTAATATAACTGAATACTGGGTATATTTATTTAATAGACATATGATGGACAGGATAAGCCAAAAGAAAACCAGAGCTGAATTTATGATTTTTTCTTTTTTTGGTCATGGGGCCTGAACTTGGCCTGAGCATTGTCCTTCAGCTCTTCAGTTCAATGCAAGCGCTCTACCACTTGAGTCACAGTGCTACTTCTGGTCTTTTCTGTTTAAGTGGTGCTAAGGAATCCAACCCAGGGCCTCATGAAGAACTCTAATATTGAGCCACCTTCCCAGCCCAAATCTATTTTTTAATGTAATTTCCAACTTGTATAATTCCTTCATTTTCCCATGGAAAATTTGAAAGATTTTTGTCAAGAAACTGAGTATGGATCTGACCCCCAGTTCAAAACACACAAAACAAAAATAGTAAATTGAAAATGGAAAAATTATAAGAACTTCACTAATGTGTTCTGTTGACTGCCAACTGCTCTGGACTATTGTTTATAATGGAACACACTATGTATGAATTTCATCTAAAATAACATAACATGGTAAACTGTTAGAAGGACCAAGTTCTAGTGTGCCTGAGAATTAGCTTAGAGAGAAAAAAGCAAACGCCACAGATATTTACCATTTCTCCCTCATTGTAGTTAATTCATCGAGGGAACAAATAAACTAGAAAAAACATGAATTATACCTTAAGAGTTCATAAAAAATGGTTCCATAAAATATTACAAAATTGTTTGTCTTAGGAAGTCTATATCAGGCAGGATGACAAAATACATACAAAACCAGAGTATTTTGAACAAAGCATTTAAAACTATAGATTAGGATATAGTCCAAAAATGCCTTCCAATATTTCTAGTGAATTCAAATTGTTTTTAGGTATTGTCCAAATCTCACAAAATCTAAAAATGCACTTGTGCTCTGGAAAAAAAGGAGACATACCTGGCAGACTTTATTTCAATGTCAGTTAAATAATTCTACCCTCACACATGTAATTCAGAGAAAAATCTAGTGGATGTTGGTTGATCCAAAACAAACTGACATTAAATGGTGATTGTAAAAGATAGGGTGAGTTTTTAGATAGATTTGGATTTTGTTCAGTAAAGATTTTGGTATGTATTCTGGTCTGGCCTCAAACACACAATCTCCCTGCCTCAGACTCTGGAGTTCTAGACAGCTGAGATTACAAATGTGAGCCACTATGCTTGCCTTGGAGTACATTTTTTAAAATATTTTTATTATCTTTAAGTAGTTGTACAAAGGAGTTGCAATTCAGCAAAGCAGTTTATGAATACAATGTGTCTTGATTGACATCACCCTTTTCAACATTCTTATCCACTTCTCCCCTCACTTTTCTTAAATTTTATAGTATACTTAATTTTTGACTGCATTGTACTACTCTTCCTGATTCTCTTCTTTTGTCTAACACACACCGCTGATCCCTACTCCACCACTTTCAAGTACCCAGTTCCTGGTGTTTATTTTGCTGAACCCTGATTTTGCCTTTCTAAGTAATTGCACTGTTCCAATTAATATATGTATGTACATTCAAAGTCTTTACTTATATATTTATAAACTAATTCTAGCTTCCACACATCAAAGAAGACATGCAACCTCTGTTTCTCTAGTCTTGACTTACTTCACTTAGTATGCTTTTCTAGGTCCTTCCATTTTTTTGCAAATAATGCAATATCATTCTTTCTAAGGTTTGAGTTGAGTTCCATTGTCATTTCATATGTGTGTGTGTGAGTGTGTGTGTGTGCGTATAAATATAGATATATTTCACATTTTCTTGGTCCATTCATCCATTGAGGAGCATCTGAGCTAATTCTGTATCTTGACTAAGGTGAATAGTTGTGCAATGAACATGATAGTGTTGGCGGTTTTACTGAATCTTGGTATTTAGTAATCTTTTGGATAAATGCCCATGAGTAGAACTGTTAGATCATATGGTAGGTTGCTCTTTGGTTAGTTTGTTAAGGAAACTCCATGATGCTTTCAAAGTCAGTTGCCATATTTACTTCATCTTCTGATTCCCAAAGTTTCTCCTACTCCTTCCTGTAATAGTTTCATGATTTCAGTTCTTACATTGAGGTCTTTGATCTATTTTTGAATTGATACTGGTGCAAGGTGATAGAAATCCAGTTTCCCCTTTGTCCATGTGAATAACAAGTTTTTCCAGCACCATTAGTTGAAGATACTGTCTTTCTTCCAGCCTATATTTTTGACTCCTGTGTGACTAAATGTCTATGGGGGCATTTCTGGGTCTTCAATTCTCATTTATTGACCATCAGTTCTATTTCTGGGTCTTCGATTCTCAGTCATCCTTCCTCATTCCTGTTTTTAATTACTATAGTTCTGTATTAGAGTTTGAAGTTTGGTATTGCTATTCCTCCAGCACTTTTACTGCTTACAATTGCTTTTGTGATTCGAGGCTTTAGTGTGTTCCATATAAAATTTTGGATTGTTTTCTTTAGATCAGGGAACATTGATATTGGGACTAGGAAGCAATTGTATTAAATTTATAGATTTCTGTGCAAAGTACTTCCATTTTCATGATATTACTTCTTTCTATGATATTACGTCTTTCCATTCAAGAGCATAAAAATCTTTTTATTTCCTTAATTAATTTCCTTCTTCAGATTTTTATAATTTTCATTGTAAAGAGGTTTTAGTTCCTTGGTGAATTCCTAGGTAATTTTGTTCAAACTATTGCAAATGGAGTTGCTTTCCTGATTTCGGTCTCAATCTTCTCATTGTAAGCATACAGAAATGCTACTGATTTTTGTGGGTTGATTTCATAACCTTTGTCAATGTTTTAGTCAGCTTCTATTAGCTTGAGTGGAGGGGGGAAACTAGAGGCTCATTAAAATATAGGATCATGTCATTTGCAAATATAGACTGTTTTATTTCTTCTATCCCTATTCTGATCCACTTTACATCTTTCTTTGTCTTGTATTTTTTCTTTTTTCTTTTTTTTTGTTTGTCTTGTATTTTTTCCTATGAATTCCAGAACTATTTTGAGGAGGACTGGAGAAAGTGGACATCTTGACTTGTTCTTGATTTTAGTGGAAATGGTTATACTTTTTCCTCTGTAAGTACAATGGGGGCTGCAGGTTTGTCAAAAACATCCTATATTATGTCAAGGAATATCCCATGTATTCCTAGCTACTCCAGATCTTTTATCATAAAAGGATGTTGGATCTTGTCAAAAAGCTTTCTCTACATCTGTTGAGATGATCATGTGGTTCTTGCCTTCTGTTAATGTGTTGTATTATATTTATCAATTGATATGTAACCAGCTTTGCATTTCTGTGATGAATCTCCTTGGCCAGAGTATAATTCTTTTGGTTAGTTATTTAAGTTAGTCAGTAATTTATTGAGAAGTTTTGTGTCTATGTTCAAAAATATAGTTATAGATATAAACATAAATAAGTTTAACAGAATATTTGTGTAGTTTGTTGAATGATTAAATGTGTCTCACCACTAAAGGCTCTTTACCATGCATAAAAATCTTAAACGAAGCAATATTTTCACCACAGTGGCTTATGTCTAACCCACAACAAAGGATTTGAAAGAAAGTTGCTTTAGTTTCTAAATTGGTGACATATACTTCTGTATCTTCTAGACAGTGCCAGATATTTTATTGCTATATCTAATGTAGTGTTAATGAATCACAGTCTCTCAAATGACCTCTGTGCCCCTGAGCAGAAAATGATAGCAGTGATTTAAACAAAAGCCTGTGCCTAAGAACATCAAAACTGGGTACTTTAAAGTATATACACACAAACACACACACACACACACACACACACACACACACACACACACACACGTGCATCAGGAAAAGCTTCCAGAATTTAAATCAGTTCCACATAACTTAATCCTGAAGATATTTATTAACTGATCATTATTATTGCACTACTTTTAGTGTTAAAATTTATTTTGGTGAACAATTGTGGTTTTTACACCATAAAATGAATTTGTGAAATTTCTAAACTATATTATAGACAAGGAGTTCCAGAAAAATCAGAATAACATGAAAAGAATTAATGAATGCAAGTCATCATATTTTTGGGGGGGGTCCAGTCATGGGGCCTGAACTCTGGGCCTGGGCGCTGTCCCTCAGCTCTTCAGCTCAAGGCTAGCGCTCTACCACTTGAGCCACAGCGCCACTTCCGGCTTTTTTCTTTTTGCTTATGTGGTGCTGAGGAATCGAACCCAGGGCCTCATGCATGCAAGGCAAGTGCTCTACCACTGAGCCACCTTCCCAGCCCATCACCATATATTTTTAATTCACAGAAAAGACTGTAAGATTAAATATCTATGGTGGGCTTTTAAGCAAATTCTATTGGTATACAACAAAAGACAGTGAGCAAATTCAGAAAGTAGTATTAAAATACTAAATAGGGGATGGGAAGGTGGTTCAGTGGTACAGTGCTTGCCTTGCATGCATGAGGCCCTGGGTTCGACTCTTTAGCACCACATAAGCAGAAAACACCGGAAGCAGCACTGTGGCTCAAGTGGTAGAGCGCTAGCCTTGACCTGAACAGCTGAGGGACAGTGCCCAGGCCCAGGGTTCTGGCTCCATGACTGGCAATAAATAAATAAATAAATATAAAAAATACTAAATAAACTCGTCATAATAGTGCTACAAAAAAATTAGGAGGTATCCTGTTCTAAAAAGTTAGCCTTGACTGCTGGAAATCTGACATTAAGGTACAGGTAGCTGTCATCTTGTGTTTTCATATGGCCATTATTTCTATATATAGTTCTGAATCTCTTCTAATGACACCGCCATATTGGAGCAAGATCCTTTGTGATAATGCAACAACCTCTTTAAAAGCAATATGTCCCCAATACAGTCATATTTTGAATTATTAAATTAACTTTCCAACATGAAAAAAGGCCTTGAAAATATTACACAGAGAGAAATGCTAAAAGTTAAATGTCACTTCTAACTTAAATTTTGCTTGGGGACCAGAACTGCTTTTGTGATCTGAAATATTTTGCTCCCATTTCACAGGTTGTCTTTTCTGTTCAAAAGCTTTTTAAGTTGAAGTAGTATCACGTGTCTATTTTGTTTTCGTTGTATGTGCTTTTTATGTAATTTCCAAGAAAATTTGTGAAGCCCAGTGTCAAAAGATTTTTCTAACAGGACACTGGTGGCTGACACCTCTAATCCTAGCTATTCAGGAGGCTGAGATCTTAGAATCAAAGTTCGAAGCCAGCCCAGGCAGGAAAGTCCGTGCAACACTTATCTTCAATTAACCACCAGAAAATTGGAAGTGGTGCTGTGGCTCAAGTGGTAGAGCACTCGCCTTGAGCTAAAGAGTTCAGGGACAGCACCCAGGCCCAGAGTTCAAGCCCCAGAACCAACCAAAAAAAGTTTTTCTAGATGTTTTCTGGTTCCAAGTCTTTAATTCATTGTTTATTTTCTTCTTGTGGATATCCAGAATTTCTAACACATGCCATTGGAAAAACTACCTTTTAATATCTTTTCCATACCCTCTTCTTAACCTAAAATTCAATCTTGCAATATGAAAAGTCTATGCACCAGCTACATATATGCACATACATGCATGTTATTGATATTATTATTATTCAGATTTAGTGTTTAGAAAAGTTTTTCAAATTAAATGATCAATAAATATCTAAACGAATTCCTATTTGTGTGTGTACATTGATTGTGCACATGTGCAAGTTGGTACTTGAGATTTGAACTCAGGGCCTCATACATTAACTCTATTTTCACTCAAGGGTAATGTTTTACTACTTGAGCCATACTCAAAATCTTGATTTGAACTTCTGAAAAATTTTCCCAATATAGATCTATGTAATGGGAGTCACTGACAAAATCACAGAGAAATCACATTGTATAAATTTTCTGTACCTCAATCACATACAAAATGAAGAAACAGGACTTAATTGACATTGTTTCTTTATATTACACAGTTTTATGGAACATCCACTTTTAATATTCATGCACATTTTCAAAATTTTCTTGGTCTTCTTGCTCACTATTACGAGTTTTTTTAGGTCACAGTCCTTAAACTAGATGGAAACTTTACTTAGGGCTTGTAAGAAAATATACAAGGGGGAAAACAACACATTTTTATGCTAAAATATGTGATCTGAGTTAAAAAAAAAATAAGGCAATTTTATGGTCTCCTAATTGGTTATATTTGTCTCATCCCTTCATATTAGTTTGAAAGCTCTTCTGTCAGAACTGTGAACAAGTAACTTAACTGAAAGAGAACTATAAGTAATCAAATCTTGAGGTTTACAATTAATTAAATGAAATGGTGAGTCAGTTCACTGCAATGTGTTTTCATACTTTAAAAACAACATTTAATTAAATTAACAGACATTCCAATTAATAATATCCACTCTACCAAACAAGAGGTTTTGATCAGCCAAACTATTTCAGTCTGCTCATCAAGTATTGTTTGTTATTTGCATTTAAAACTACTTTGGGTCAAGTATGATGAACTAAAACATGAATAATGAAACATCTGGTGGTATAAAATGCTAATGTGACATACCATGTTGAATGTACTTGAAACAGTTTTGAAATTCCCTATAAATCATCTATCAAGGTGTAAATCTTTGAATGCAAAGTTAGTATTACTGGTCATATTTTGAAGGTGCTAATTCTCTAAACACTACTGAGAAACATGTTTGAATGCTCAAAGATTCAGAATAGAAGTAAAAAGAGTAAAAGATCAGAGAAACCATATGTAAGTAGTTACACACCAATATTACAGTGGCTGGCACGGTCAGAATTCAAAGATATATACAATATAAAAAATACTTAACTTTAAGCTGTGAGAGGAGGGCTGGGAAAATGGCTCAGTTGTAGAGCGCTTGCCTTGCATGCCTGAGGCCCTGGGTTCGATTCCTCAGCACCACATAAGGAAAAAGCCGGAAGTGGCGCTGTGGCTCAAGTGGTAGAGCTCTAGCCTTGAGCTGAAGAGCTGAGGGGCAGCGCCCAGGCCCAGAGTTCAGGCCCCACGTCCAGACCCAAAAAAATAAATAAATAAGCTGTGAGAGGAACTTTGATAAAAATACAGCTGCAAGAAGCGGTCAAAACACTAAATACCTTCATTTGACTAGACACAAGCAAAGCCATCATATAGTGTGGACACTAGAAATCAACTATATTGCCATGGATTTTCCCCCAACTTGGTTGAGTTGCAGATAGACATTAAGAAGGAATACAATCTATATCTGTTAATGTCCAACTTCCACTACAAAAGTGATAGATTGCATGGTGTGTAATAAGACAATTTGCAGTTCTGAGTAGAGCCAGAAAATGACAATTAGGAAGGTTTTCCCTGCAAGTCACATGGCATTGTAGAGAGCAAGCAGTGAAGAGGCCAAAAGACCGCTGTTTATCTGCTGTTTTGAACAAACTCTTGTTCTACATTCTGACATGCCACATGAAATTCCCAGTTGCTAAGCAACGCATCTGAACATGCATAATAGACATTAAAACTTTGAAAGAATAATAATCTCTTCAAATATTTCTACTACATCTACTGGTCTATGATCACAAATAAGAAAGAAACAATATAGCAAACCTGTTTTATCAACACTTTATAAATTACATTCCATTTGTCTACTTGTTCCACAAAATGTTAAAAGTAGAATCTCTTTTAAAAAAGTGGATTGGAGAACAGGAGTAAGGAGATTCCAAGGCCAAAGAAGGAAACAATAGGTTAATAATAATAACAAGAACAGAACAACAATAATAATAGACATAGACTTATAGACTTCTACCATATAGACAAACTCTTATAAGTTTTTCACATATACTAATTCATTTAGGACTCACAGGAAACTTAAGAGAGGAATACCATTACTATTGCCATTTTCAGATGAGGAAACTGTGACACAAAAACTAAGTTGTCTATTGTCAAATACTTGGGGTTAAAATCTAGGTACTCCAGGTAGTTCCAGATTTCTTTATTGTAGACTTTCTTTACAAATGCATTTATCATTAATTTTTACAGATACAGAAACTTGAACACAAAGTTACACTCTTGCTTATCTTTCTTGATCACAACTAGTGCAATACCACTCAAGTGACACCTCCAGTTGTGCTTTTGGGTCATTGATAAGAGATGAAGTTTTGAAGTCTTTTTTGTCTGGGTTGGCTTGGAACCATGATCTTTCATATGTCAGCCTCCTAAGTAACTAGGATTATATGCATGAGCTATCAGTGCCTGGTTTAATTTCTTTCATTATTATTATTATTTCTAATAATTTCTTAAACATAAAACAGAATATCTATTAATAGATCAAAACACATAAACATAAAATACATAGAACACAATTTGAGAAATGCACTGATTTGAAGTAACTACAAGGCCTACTTCAACTGTTTTGATACTGTTATTTCTGTCACAGTGATATCATATTAAATTGGAGATTTTCCAGATTTTTATACTTAACCAGTAAATATTATCATTTACATTGCTGACAAAACTTGATAGACCATTCATTAAAAGAATTAACCTTACAAAATCTTCTGATAGGACACATATTTTGTTGGGTTATTTCATGTTAACCCATTTGAACATTTTTTATAATATTACTACATATTTCAAGGTATTTCTAAGAACTTTCCAGACATGACCTTCTATAAATTTTTTATCTCATTGTGAGTGTGCATAATCTCATTGTGAGTGTGCCTGAGAGTGTGCATTAGATATAAACTAAGGGTAAGAAAATAACTGAAATTTGTGAACTTTGGATGAGACTATCTGTTTACCAAGTTAGCTCAGGAATGTGGAGCATCTAATTACACTAACAATGATCTCCTTCAGCAAACTTTCTGTCATGAAATGCAGAATTACTTCAAAGAGACCAGCACACAGGTAAGATACTTATTTGAAAATCTATTATAAAAATTAACTCATAGAAATGCCTTAATTGGGGCTGGGAAGTTGGCTCAGTGGTAGAGCGCTTGCCTTGCATGCTTGAGGCCCTGGGTTTGATTCCTCAGCACCACATAAGCAAAAAGAAAAAAGCCAGAAGTGGCGCTGTGGCTCAAGTGGTAGGGCACTAGCCTTTAACTGAAGAGCTGAGGGACAGTGCTCAGGCCCAGAGTTCAGGCCCCACAACCGGACCCAAAAAAAAAAAAAAAAAAAAAGAAATGCCTTAATTTCATTAAACCAGAGGATATTTATTTTTAGCCTCAAGTAGATTCTGTGCATTTTAAAAACAAAAGTGTTTGGATAGTCCTGGTGTTTTCTAGAAAGTCAATTCTACTTGTGTAAAAAACCAACAATAGTTTTCAAAATCAAGTAACACTTTCACTGAGCAAGCAAACATAAGGGGAAATCTACCAAGACATTTCCCTTAAGAATTACAAAGAATAGGACATTAAAATTGCCTTTTAGCCTGAAATTTAGTGACAATTCTGCTTACTAGCTATGAAAAATTCAAATGGTCTTTGTGTTTGTTAAAATATATCAAACTGCCACTAGGAAAATATTAACCATCAATAATGTACTGTTTTCTAGAAAAAGTAATTGGCTTCCTGAAGATTCCTGACTTTGTAGAATTTCAGTAGCCTTTTGTTTAATAAGTTTTTTATTGTGAAAATACCATACAGAGGTGTTACAATTACATGAGCAAGGTAATGACTACATTTCTTATCAAGCATTGTTGCCTCTTCCTTTGTTTTTCCTCTACCATCCTTGGCCTCACATCTTCATGACTACACTCCCCGCCACCCCCCCACCAGTCAAAGTTGTAAAGTTGATTTTTCAACATAGCATCTTGTACATCCCATTTTTGCAATGGGTCCACCTGTGTCCCTATTCTTCACTTTTACATACCAAATTGGTACCAGAGACTCAACCATGCAATCAATTCTCCACTCTTCAGGATAGCAGTTCTCAACTACTGTCACATTCTGTTGTTCCAGAGATATGACTGTGATTCTTTGATGTTTTCATTCAAGCTGGTGACATTTTGTATTCTAATTATTTATATATTAACTAAATGAAAGCCAAAAGCCCGGGAAAACTTAAAAAGTGTTGATTGTTCAAAAAGTCTTCATTTTTCAGTGTTTGCTTGCATCATATTAGAGCTCCTCAAATATGTAATTGGTCACTTCAGAAGCCACCCTAGCAAGAACAAGGCTTGCCTAGCCAAGATTAAGTTGTAAAAAATACTGCAAGGGGAATCTGAAGGGTTGGATAGTAAAATTGAACCTATATATAGAGAGCTGTATGCCTATCTAAGTTATTTTGCCTCATATGTTTGCCTTACATCAACTTTCTATTCATTAAAAAAGGGCTCAGTTCACTGTTAACATTCAATAATTCTAGTTGGAATTCAATACTTGAAAACTAATTACTTATGGACTTTCCCTTTGTTCATCACATAAGTTAGTCATATCTCCTTCAACAAGCTCCATATTGGAAGACACTAGGTATTATTCTCATCTTCTCTATTTCCTGGTACCTGAAACAGTAGCAGGTGGGTGCTGATTCTCTTTTAATGACTTGTAAAATACCAAATGCATATTGACAAGGGACAGCATCAACAAGAAGAAAAAGATCATATACGTAATATTCCTAGTCATGTAAACTGATTGCAGGGGTGCCAAGCCATCTCTCCACACAATCTCTCTGGCCATCCTACTGAAACTTACCCATCAAAGTGAGAAATGGATAAGGACAAAGATGGCTCACTCAAACATTGCAAGTGCCAATTGTTCTTTTACTACACACCTTAACTGTCTGAGGGCTCCATTCTTTACCATCTGCTTGTGCTTATTGAAATAGTAAATATCAAACATTTACTTTAAAGAGGAAGATAGGGTATGGAATAGTTAAGTGAAAACTTTGTGAGAGAAAATTTTCTTATTCCCAATTTCACAAGTACATGAGGATAACTGCACATGTATGAATGACATCTATAAATAGAAGCATGGTCACAACTCAGAAGCACTTGCTATGACTATATTAATGGATCTAAATTACAGCCAGTCAATCATATTAACATATAGAATTTGAAGTAAAACTATGGACAAGGGTATTTTGATTAATAATAAAAACATATATTTAAAATGTTTGCAGCTTCCAGAAACAATTAAAGACAGGAGTAAATGTATATGATTTCCAAGGAAAAGTAAATAAGACATCATGAGAATGAGAATATGCCTCTCATTCTGTCAACTTTTTGGAATAGAGAGTACTTGGCCAGATTCATTTTCAAACTCAATGTTTCTTTGGCCTATAGCAATATTTCCATCACTCATGAAGCTCATGAGCCTATTGTCTATTAATAGTGAAATATAAAAATTCCTATCCCTCCTTTTATATAAAAATAACATTAAGTTGATATGATAAGAAAAATCTGGCTGTCAAACTCTATATGACATGCAATGCTATTTTTTTTGTCAGTCATAGGGCCTGAATTCTGGGTGCTATCCCTCAGCTATTCAGCTCAAGGTTAGCACTCTACCACTTGAGCCACAGCACCACTTCTGGCTTTTTCTGCTCATGTGGTACTGAGGAATTGAACCCAGGGCCTCATGCAGGAAAGGCAAGCACTCTATCACTGACCCATCTTCCCAGCCTGCAATGCTATTTTTAATAGAGCTCCCCTTTTTCTCAGAATAGTATCACTGCTAGGATGGGATAGAGTTTAGAGGATTGGGTTCTATTTCCCTTAACATTAAACATATAAAATGGGTGTAATTTTCTCCTACAGTTGCTGTAGAGATTATTATTATCAGTGAAAATACTGAAATGACACACTGGATTTCAGGCATCTAGTATTTCATTGTGGTCTGCTACAATAAGTCCAAAGGAAAATTCTGGTTGTTATCCATGCTGCTCAAAAATCTCATTACCTGATACGTGTGAACTCGTGTTCAGGAGTAAAGGAAATATCATTGATGAAATGATTAGTCCAAGTCATATATGAGGAAGAGACAATACACTCAAGCACATGTACAAACATTTGGAAGGATTCTATGTGAAGGCAGGGGTGGTTGGTTGATTTATAAGGCAGTACATTCTTTGTTTTCCTGAATTCTGTGTCATAGTCTTATTAACAATAAATCCAGAAAGAGAAACAAACCTTTATTTTTTTTCTTGCAACCAATAATCCAGAAAGAGAAACAAATCATTTTTTTTCTACTTGGAACCAATAGCATAAGGTTGCTAAAGGGGCACACTAACTCAAACGTATCAAATGAAAGTAAAGACAAAGAAATATATATATATATATATATATATATATATATATATATATATATCATTCTTGACTTTTTTATTCAATTGGAATTCCAAACATTTTGGTGATAATATATCTGACCCCAAAACTGCTATAGTTAAAGATAAACAAACAATACACAGCTGGGAGATAGATGAGGCTAGAATGGCCTGACATCATATTAAGAAACACTACCCCCTCTTGATGCTGGGACAAAATAAAAGTCAATCTTATGGGATTCTGTGTATTTCCTTCTTTATACATTAATGTGATAGTTAATTTATACATCTAATACAATAAAAGAAAAATTATTATTGTTCAAGAAAATGTTATTATGTTTTCCTTCATTTCAATGATTTGTTACTTTTCATACATTATTCTCTTTTTATCATTGATAGTGGTTGAATTTAGTGTTTCCCCAAAAGCCTGCAGTAATCTGATCAAACAGGTTAACAAAAATCACTGAATTTCCAGATCTTAATTTAGTTATGTCTGATAAATTTTTTTAAGCAATTGCTAGGTAACTCAGGTGATATTGATGGTTTTTTCATTCCTGTAAAGTCAGTTTGACTGGGGTGATGGCAATTGGATTAAAAGCACAGATAATTTAGGAAATCTCATATAAAAAGTCATACTATAGATAATGTGCATTTTTACATTTTGGTTTTAATTTCTGCTACAAGTAACTGCAATTCATTAATATTCCAAAGATCTCAAGTAGTATTACTTCAAAGTTGTAAGATATCTATAATAACTATGTAAAAGTTACATTTAATAACATTGCATTATTTCTCAACTAGATTGCTTGAGATTTATCTTCCAGGCTACCAATTTTCTCTTCACCTTACTATTTTTTATTTTTATTTATTTATTTATTTGTTGTTGTTGTGAAAATACCATACAGAGGGGTTACAATTACATGGGCAAGATAATGAGTACATTTCTTATCAAGCATTGTTGTCTCCTCCTTTGTTTCCCCTTCCATCCCTTCCCATCTCCTCCCCCACCTCTGCCAAAGTTGTGAAGTTCGTTTTTCCACATAACGATTCCTATATCTCATTGTTGCAATGGGTCCACCTGTATCCCTATTTAAACGATTTGTTTTTTCCCTTCCCCTCCACAAATTATACCAACATCAAATGCAGTGAAAGCAGCGGTAATACTGTGGGGGAGGGACATACAAAGTAACAAAGAAATCATCTTATAAATATGTTAGAAACAGTTGCATGAAAGCAAAAACATTGAATACTTATCTTGGGGTTCATTTCACCTATCATGAACTTATCTGACCTTTTCTTCTTGTCTCAGACATATACTAGTAATTGCAAATAATGGAAACCATGGGACCTATGTTTCTTTGGGCCTGGCTTACTTCACTTAACATAATTTTTTCCAAGTCTTTCCATTTTCTAACAAATGGGGCAATGTCATTTTTTCTGAAGGAGGCATAGAATTCCACTGTGTATATATCAGCTAGCCTCTCAGGGAAAAGCTACTGTTTGCTGAAAGGCCTCAACTCTACCCAGAACCTAACCTCATCACAGCATCTCCAAACTAGAGGAAACAGCCATCTCCCCTTTTGTGACACTCAAAGCAGATCTCCCTCCCACTGAACTAGTCTGGGAGGAGGATCACAAAATCCTGGGTAAAGCAGAGCATTTTTCTGCCTGCCCAAACAAACTGACTTAAGAAACCAATCAAGAAAACCAAACACCACAAG
The DNA here is from genome assembly GCF_019054845.1 of Dipodomys spectabilis. Taxonomy (NCBI): domain Eukaryota; kingdom Metazoa; phylum Chordata; class Mammalia; order Rodentia; family Heteromyidae; genus Dipodomys; species Dipodomys spectabilis. The sequence continues at coordinate 793,977 of NW_024871350.1, read as the reverse complement.
CAGACTAGAGACTCCACCAAGAGACTGGTTAGGACACAAGGGAGATACAGGATCTTCCCATCCACCCCATCCCACCCCATCCCCCCCAAAAAAATCAAAGAACTCTCTTTTTGGTACCTTTTTTAAAAATTTTTAATTTTTTTAAAAAAAATTGTTTTCTTGGGGGGCGGGGGCAGAATAGGAAGGGATGGGAAGGGGAAACAAAGGAGAAGGCTATAACGCTTGATCAGAAATGTACTCATTATCTTGTCCATGTAATTGTAACCCCTCTGTACAGTATTTTCACAATTAAAAAATTCGTTTTCTATTAATCTTTTTTTTCTTCCTCTTATAATTTTTATTTTAGTTGTATATGTGTGGGGGTGCTTTTTTTTATCTCTTCTGACCTTTTTTTAAATATTAGTTGTATATGTGTGTGGGTGCTTTTTTTTAATCTTTTCTGACCTTTTCTTTCTTTCTTTCTCATTCTTTTCACTTTTTCTTCTCTTTCCTTCTTTCTTGTGTGACTTAATTGCTGTTCTGCTCATCCTCAGATATACTCGTTGTCAATTATTAGACCTTATCCCCTATTGTGTACACAATCCAGAAATTTATTACTTAATTCAAAAACCCTTAGGCTTAAATTCCTTAATAGCAGTATTATCTCTTTATACTTATATAATATTTTAAGTATTTTTATATTTTAGTTTTTCACGTTTCCTTTCTATCCCTCCCCTCCTCTCATCCTATCCCCGTTCTTCTCTCAATATTACTTCTTTAAACTTACTTTCTATTAGTGACATTTTCACAAAGAGAAGCAGTTTCACATTACTAAATGGATGTAGTTATTTTTCCTGGTCTGTTCAACAAAGTTCTAAATTGTAGTCTGGTATTCACTATCTCTGATCTTCTGTTCTTTCTAAGCAGAATTCTCACTATTTTCTGGCAAATTTTTATTACTGTAGGTGCATTGAACACTCTGCCAGCCAAACAAGCTTGGCACTTGTTCATCTTCAAATCTGCTGATTTCATCTTTTTTTTCCTTCAGGGAACATTCATCTTTGACTTGTTACTGTACAATTTTTTTTCTTAAATTGTAACTAGAAATAATTGTTTTCTATGAACTTTTCTTATAGTGTTTAAACTGGCATATTTGTGATCATATTTATTACTTTTGGCCTTTCATTATGATTATATTTACACATGGGTCTCACCTTTACACCTAAAACAAAAGTTATGAAGCATACAGTGGGGTATCTCAATTAGTGCTAAATTAGCTTTGTACACAGAGTACAATTTAGAATATTGTTTCATGGATATAGCATTATTTAGTAAATACATGAGTAAGGACTTCACTGTTACAGAGATTCAGTAAAGGTGCTATAAAGATGTTTGATACTGAGAACATACATATGTGCTAACATTGATAGCACTCATGTTCATGTATAAACATTCACTGAAATCAAATACCATTTATTTTGTTTCTAAATCAACAAATCATCATGTGTTGTGTTTTTCTCATATCTTTAATATAACAGGAAGGAAGAAAATGTATAATGATCTTTCCTGCAAGTATGAAGACATTTTTTAAACAAAGTTCATGTTTAAAATATGTAAGTTGGAAGAAGCATTAGTCCCTAACTAATTATGGGGTATGACTGGTGAGAAGAAAATTACATTACAAATGAGCAGCTACCTGTTATCAAATTACAAGGTATTTTCATCAAAAGACCTAGAAAAGCAGCAGACTGACCAGTGAACATGTTTCCCCTGACCTAGGGGGTGGGGGGGGGGGGACTTCCTTCCAGTTAATAGCTTCTGAAGAATGTTTCCTTTTGATTCTTGTCTCTGCCACAAAAATGATTGTCCCATTTAACCAGTCTTCTATCACATATATCAGAGAATCCTATTTACTCACACACTACTCGAACATTAAAACACAATAGAGTGATTGTCTCTAGAAGAAAAACTTAAAGATTGACTTTTTTTTTACCCCAAAAGGGGGTTGAGATCAAAAGCTAACTTTAATAGATGTTTGACTAAGGTCATGCTCTTAGGAAATGGAACACTGAAGATGAAAGAAAAGAAATAGGCTTGGCTTTTGATCTCAGCCAAATCCATTTGGCATTGTTTAGCTTTTATATAATACTTCAGTTTTAGGTGATATCATGACTGAAATGAATTGGCTTTCTTCCTGAGTTTTTAATAGCTCTCTACTACTTTGGCATTTAGTTTAGTGAAACAGATTCCTATTTTCTGAAGTAATATTGCAATCGTGGCTGTAAACAAGTTTTCTTCATCCACAAGTAACAGTATTACATGATATACTTAATAGATTTCAAAAAAAATTAAAATGGAGCTAAATATTAATTCCTAGGAAATGTCCTTTAAAACTACCATTGAAGTCATTACTACTTGAAAGTAACAAATGTCTTTAATTTTAAACTTCAGATTTTTATTAGGATGGTAATGGACTTTAAACTCAGAGCTATGAACTATGCTTCTAACAATTTTGATTTTGGTATTTTTCTAATAGAATCTTTGTGTTGTCCCAGCTGGCGTGTATCATATACAATCACATTATTTATATTTCCCTCACACTTGGTATAACAAGCATGTGCCACCAAGCCCAGTTCTTTACTGCTTGACAAAAGGTCTCACAATTTTTTTTTTACATTGAAACATGATTCTCCAGATCTCAGCCTCAAGACTACCTAGGATTACAGGCAGAGCCTGAGCCAAACTCTATCATTTTGAATGTACATTTTCTGTGAAATTGAACAGTTTGATTGGTACTTTGTACTTCAGTAATGGACACAGCAATATATGAGAAGAAAAGAACAATTACTAAACATTACTACAAAGCATGAAGTACTCTTTGGAAATGTTACCAACCCTACATCATTTAATCTCAATGGAAGAACTATTATTCCAATTAAAACAGGAGGAAAATAACAGTGGGAGAGTTTGACTCATATGGACAAAATCACAGCAAATAAGTAATGAGGCAGAGATTTGAACTGAGCATTAACTATATGCTCTCCATGATGCTTTTTACACTATTTAAATGCTAACATAAATGATTTGTTTAGATCCATGAATTGCTTCTCACAAGAACAGAATGTATTAGTTGGGTTTATATATGCAGATTGGGTTGTTATTTGAGATGTGGAGAAATAATTATACTATTTAATATATGAAACACTTCCTCAGAAAACAGTTGCTTCCCAAAATTATGTTTAGTCTAATGTTTATACATATCTCTGTGGAAGCTTAGGCTATTTATTGTGTCTTATTTCCTGAAATATGTCAATAATCATCACCATGTGTCACTTATCTCTACAGGTGCAATCAGTTCATAAGTATCTCCATCTTGCAATGAACTGAAAAATATAGAATGAGAGCTTTCCAGGTGAAAGCTTCCCATCAAGTATCAATGCTTTACTCAGTGGATGTTTTCTAAAGAAAACATTCACCACAAATGCAGTGACTTTTCATGAGAAGCTGGAGTCTACAAATTAAAAGATTAGTAACTGTTTTCAGAAGGGCATCAAAAAAGGTCAAAAGAAACATCACACACAAGAGATTCTTAGCATTCTTTAAACATTTCAACCTTTAAAAAAAGACAGATCCATAGTTCTTATGTCATACTACTTTCTAAAAGGAGTTTGTCAATCAAAATGATTAAGGGCTCTTCGTTTTGAAAACTGACAGATTCCCAGAAGTAGAGATCCCCTTGAATCTGCTTGTCTTTGAAAAACATGGAGAAGATTAGTATATCCTCTTTCATTTCTTTCTTTTACTTCTTTGCTTGTCAAAAGATTATTTAGTGCCATTTACTACCCTTCCACTTCCTACTCTCCTAACCTAGCCCTTTTAAAGCCCTTCTCAATCACAAACAGAAGGCACAGTGCACAAAATAATCAGAGAACCTTGCAACTGTTCCTGGAATAAATCAAAATTTAAATGTTCTGAGCAGTGAAGGCTCAGATTAAAATACTTTTGAGATTCAGAGGATTTACAATATATTGGGCATTCCAGGTCCCAAGAGAAAACAGACCAATATTTCAGAGGAATATTGAGGGTGATTTTCCATTTTCAAGGTGAACAAAAATCTGCAAAGGGAAACAGGTAAAATGTACAAAGCATGCCATTGCGATTGAGCTGTTATCTTCTCTGATGCCTTTTCAGGAGCATGGATAAGAGACAGCTAAGAGGAGCATGGATAAGAGACAGCTAAGAAAAGCTGAAGGCCTTGTTGCCACAGAACAGGAAGAATTTTATGTCCCCTTTGAAAAACAATAACCCAATGCACTTGAAACTGAGAGTCACACAGTTACCTGATGAAAGAGAAGATGACATTCTAGCTCTTGTCCTTTGTCAACATGCCACTTTAAAAGTAAATTTCCATTGCAAAAGCTCTGACCACAAAGGACCTGTAACTACTTAACTGGAATAATTTCACATTTATGCCAAATCCTAGGGATAGGGGATTAAGAAGTAAAACTTGCCAGAAACTGAAGAGGTTAAACAAAGTAAATTTACTTATTTGAATTAATTGTGTGGGTATTTGACATGGAATAAAAAGTCATCTTTCTGAGAGTTATGGCTGTGTGTCTCATATCAAAAAGTTTCCAATTTATAAAACAGTCAATGAATATGTAATAATGTATTTCAGATTGGTTTTAAATCATTAACAAATAGCAAAGCCCAAAAATGTTTCTTCATTTTAAAATTATGATAAAAATATGAGGTAAAAGAAAGTATATCTTTCAAAACCTATTTCATCAGTACTTAATTGGGATATTTTCTATTTTAGCCTCTGGAGCCTTAAAAACACAAGTCAAAGTTTACTCACATCTACTTTCCAACTGCACTGCAAAAGCTCTTTTTCTAATGAATTATTAATGTATGTATTTAATGCACATGTACATTATAATGACTCTAAGCATTTTCATGTTTAATGTATGATTAAATTATCAGTTATACTAAATGTAAGATTTCATGACACAGTAAATAATGCCAAGTAGTTCATTATCAGCACAAACATAACCAGGACTGTTTCTTTTTGCCCATTCCATAGTTCATTTACAGAGCTTCTCTCAGAAAACAGGCTAGGTGAGCATGAGGCACTCTCTGAAATCCTTCTAACAACCAATGCCTATTCCATAAAACTTCAATCAGAGTATGAGACTTGAAGAAATCTCAAGATTTTTTTGTTAATGCTGTAGAATGTATAGGCTGATTTTCAAAATGATTTCTAAATTGTACATACAAATCCTTGGGGTAAATAAATTGATGCAAAACTATTTCTCATGTCTTTTCATCACTGGCTGATTTCATACTGGATATTGGTCATATATTGGTCATAGGTTGCTTAATCTACCGCCAGCATTTTAGTTTAAATTTTTAATAGCAAGGAAGAATAAAATGTAGAAAATAAAATGCTACATAGAACAGTTTCTCAGAGTCTGAGCTATATAGCCAGACAACTAAAATATACATGACTTCCTCAATGATTTTTTACATAATTATTTTATACCTTCATGCAAATAATATATTGAAATGAATATGTGAATAGTTCCTCTTCCATTTTGAAAATAATATTAAGATCCTAATTATATTTGAGGATTAAACATCTCTCTCAGCATTGAGAGATAAATGATCAAAAGGGGTGTGGTGGCCCAAGCCTGTCATCATACATGTAAAGTTATGAGAAACCAAATATATTGGGGGGGAGTGGGAGGAAAAATGAGGAAGGGGGTAATAATGTTCGACAAGAAATGTACTCATCACCTTACTATGTAACTGTAACCTCTCTGTATATCACCTTGAAAAGAAAATTAAATTAAAAAAGAAATCAAATGTAAAATGCTTACATAAATTGCTTACCTAAAAATGCTTACACAGATCTAAAACAATCTTTAGCTCTTCAGATTATTATCTGTATGTTATATGAGTATTCAAAATATCTAGTCATATAGATACATTACATGTAGCTATTTCTATCAATATATAATTAATATACTAAGTATTCATACAAATTAATTAATCCCTAGATAATTTCTACAAAATGGTATACTGTATTCTTAGATCATGTCAATGAGATTATATAAAGAACACCTATGTATAAGCACATTTATCCAGCTTATATTGTAATAATATAAATGAAAGAAAACCAGAAAATATGGAAAGTTTAATAAAATTTCTCTTACATCCATATAGTACAATATTTTGCACTGAAATATAAAACTACTATTCATTTACCTCATCAGTTGTATGTGGCAATGATACTTTTTGTAATGTTTATTGTTTTCCTAATGGTCCTTAAAGAACTTACTTTTATCTAATTTTATACACACAATGAAACAAAGAAATAATAAGTGTATTGATCCATTCACCTAAGTGATGAGGTAAAACAGAATTTAATACAAATATTTTCACTCTAATCTGATTTAATGGGTCAGAATGCTTCAGGATACATTGTTTAGAATAGTAGACTTTAGAAATCAGAAAAGTCTTATGATTTAAGAAATTGTAGTTTTAAGCCATGTGCTGGTGGCTACTGTAATCCTAGCTACTCAGGAGACTGAGACCTGAGGATCGTGGTTCAAAGCCAGCCTGGGCAGACAAGTCTGTGAGACTCATCACCAATAAACCATCAGAAAACTGGAAGTGATGCTGTGGCTCAAGTGGTAGAGCACTAGCCTTAAGCTGAATACCTCAAGGACAGCACCCAGTTACTTCCTGTATTATGGCCTGAAAACTTGCACATATACAGTGATATAATATAATTTTTTCTAACAATCATAAGACATGTCACAGAAGTAAAACTAGGACATATACCAGGAAGTAAAGCTATAGCATATCATTATTATTACTACCAATAGTCTTTGAATGTTGAAGTGCAATTTCCACCACCTGATCATGGTCATGCACAGACACATGTTATATGTTAGATATCTAATTTAATTTTCTCACATGTACAATGAAGGCAGGAGTATCCATTCCTAGTATTGTTGTGAGAAATAAATAACAGCTTGAATTGCTTTCTGAAACTCAAATTCATATTCTGATAGCAACAGAGTTATCTTCTATCTGTGGAAGAGACTTATGGTTTGCCTTTGGATGTTTTTCAGAAAAGACTAATAGGAGTAGGTGATATCAGACAGAGATAGTATGTCAGAAAAGCTTTCAAGGTTATCTAACATTTTACAGTGATATTCATTTTGTTTCTCGCACAAGGAAACCTTTGTACAAAGGAAAATGATACTGAATAGAAAGGAAGGGATATGTTCAAGAAATTTTACTCTAACATGACAAATGTTGGATGAGAACCTACATTAACAATATAAATCAAATCCTATGTGTTCATTGTCTGTTCAAAATTCAAGTGTCCTAAGATATGTATGATTAATGTTCTAGATACAGATCACCTTAAATGAGGGTAAGAATTACTCTAAATTTGCTGATAGGCAATGCTGATTTGAGTTGTGATCTCCTCAAAATGTTCTGAGCAACTAGGTTTATAATTTTTTTCAAACCCCTTTCTAAGCTCTGCTACAGCATAAATATCAGTGGCCTGATATTGATAATCAAACTCATCAGAATTAGATGTTAAGAAAAAAGCCACAGATTGAAGGCAAAAGAAAGGATACTGTAAAAAGAATAAAGGGAATAATGTTAAGCTCTAGGTTTCAATTCCTGACCTATAAAAAGAGGATAGTATGTTTCCATAAAATGTACATGAGATAACTTTGATAAACAGTATAGTATTATAGCCAGGAGTATAATTCTAACTACACTTATAGTCTCACAATCATATTTTCCCCTTTTTCTATTTTATTCAATATCACTTCAGGAATCACTCATTGAAATCCAAAGCATGATATGAAAAATCAGTTCTATTTCCCTTTACTTAGCAAGCTTGCTAATTTGAAGTAGTTCCAAATTCTCCACATGAATTGGTAGATTAGTCAGACACAGTTAAACAGGATAACATGCACCAAAAGGAATCCTCTGGGTAGAAGTGCACAAAACATTAGAAACTTTCATTGGTCACAAAGAAATAAAAAAAAGGGGGGAGGGCAACAGAAGAAAATTCCCTGTATGGGAACTAAATTCCAAATGGCACATAAATTTTCAACTCTAAAGACCTAAAAAGCACAATTAAGATATCATGAGCCAAATCAATGAGTAAGTCCCCTTCTAACATTCAGTTGTTATCATAAAAAGTTAATCAGTAGCCTAACAAATACAAATAGAAATTCCTAGACCTAACTATCTTACTGGCAGCACTCTCTTCAGATCCTGTCTACATGAGAAGAGTACTATTTCCATTCCATACTTTCATGTTCATCTTTTGTGTACTATGGATTTAATTTATCAATTAATTAAGACAAGAATTAATGAAAGAAGGACCTGAGCAGGCTATGCTTGTCTCTTAGTAAAAAGAGCTGTGATTCAAGCAGGGCCTCACTGGCTACAATGTTTGTAACCAAACTGCTATCACAGAGTCTATCAGTATCTAGTGAAGATGATAAAATTTAAACTAATTGTACTTCAATAGAGATGAAAATTCACTTAACTATGTACATCATATATTCATTTGTTAGAAGAGACTAGGAGAAAAAAAAACAAGCAAAATTTCATCGATAGGTTTTCTCACATAAAATTCAAACATTATAAGAAATTGGTATTCTTGTAAATGTAATTTGTCCTTGAGTAAAGTTCAAAACTGTAAAATTCAGTCCACTCATCTTTAGTATTTATATAGATGTATGGTCATTTATCAGAAGCATCGACGTTTATTTATTAAAAAAATGGATATTCAGTTTTCCTTGTTGAACTATCAGTTATGCAGAATAGGCTAACTGGTACCTTAAAAATTAAGACTTAAGAAGGAAATAGAAGGAATGTTCCCCATCTGCTGTAGCAAATCATGTCACCAATGTATGAAGTAAACCCTGCATTATTGATATACAGGGGTATATATCATATTTTATATGTAGTATCAAGGCAGCACACCATCTGGGAAGAAGATACCAATGAAAATACCTTATTCTCAAGGAAAAACCCAAAATACAGATAGCCCAAGAGTTATACCTTTAATTGAAAACATTTGAGTTTTTGCCAGTTTAGGCAAGACAGAAAACCTAGAGGGTTTTTTGTTTGTTTGTTTGTTTTATCTTTCAAATCAGTTATCTACTGCTCAGACACCTACTACTTTTCTTTGTCTCTATGTATCTGAAAGAAAATAAGTATGTGGACACAGAGAGAGGTAGGTGGTATAAAAGACAAAAAAGGGCAAAAGGAAGCAGTAGAAAGTTAAGAAATCAGATGAAATTCTGAAATGGCTAACTTTGAAAGAAAAAACTGAACTAACATACAAAAAAAAAAAAAAAAAAACCAAAGCAGCTGGGCACTGATGGTTCATGCCTACAATTCTAGCTGAGATCTCAAGATTAAAGTTCAGAGGCAGCCCAAGCAGAAAAGTCCTTGAGACCCTTTATCTCCAATAAATCACAGAAAAAGCCAGATGTGGCACTGTGGCTGAAGTGGTAAAGTGCTAGCCTTGAGCAAAAGGGGCTCAGTGACAGCAACCTAGGCTGAGTCCAAAACTCAGGAATGCCCTCCCCCCAAAAGGCAAAATTGTACAGAAGATGAAGAATTCACTCTAACCCTTACCCTTTTACCCTTGTGTATCCTGGAGGATATGCAAGCAAAAGAGGAATGGAAATCATAGCAAAACTCATGGGTCACCAGCTAGAACTCGGCAATTCAAAGGTTTAAGAAAGGAAATCTGCAAACAAACAACATATCAGAAAAGGAATCACATGCACTTCCTAGCTTACTTACTAATACCATGGAAGGGAGTCATCTTAGGAGGAGTTTTATAGTCAAACTTGTGACTCAGAGAGATAGTATTCTGCACACCACAAAGGCCTCCCATCTTCACAGGCTTGGTGAACAATCACCTGGACAATCAAAGAAAGTGATTGTGACTTGGACTTATTTTCAAAAATTCAAATCTACGTTAGTGACAAGTATGAGCTTTGAAACATGACGCAGAAAACTGAAGTTGAAATATCTGTACATCCGCAGAATGAACTATGTAAGAGGAGATTACAAGCTAGTGTGTGAAGAAAAGTGAAAGTGAGAGGATCCAGAATTTTAAGAATGGAGAATTAAAGCCCTGGGCCTCAAATAGCCATGGATTCTGCTTGGGTTTGACTGCTTTGTACGTTACTTGAAGGACTGCAAACATTGAAGGAAACACACAATATTCAGACAGGACTGAACATACAGGAAAAAAATTAGTTCTTCTCAGAAAAAAAAAATCAGCAGTTCTTTAAAGTATTTTCTTTCTTTGTGCTTTCTCCTTTACTATTGTTTTTCTTACCTTAATTCAATGTACATTTAGTATCATCTTCCTTCTTTTCTTTCCTTTTCTTATCTATTCTGTTTATTAATCCATTATCCATACCTTTAGTTTTAATAATTTTCAGAGATCTATTTTAATCTATAACTTTCCTAGTTCATCTTTTTTTCTAATCTTTTTGGAGTATAGTTGTTTCCAATTTTATTTTAGTACATTAACATATTTTAATGTTTTCTGAATTGTTTTTGTTACTGTTTTTTTTTTCACATTTGCATGGGAGTTGTGACAAACCCAGACAAAGGTTGCCTACTAGAAATTTCGCCAAGAAACAGAACAATTGAATGACATATCCATGCCTGAAGATGTGCAATGTACAGATTAGAACATAAGAAATAGGAAAAAGCAAGCCAACATGACTACACTAAATGCTCATAATTACTTTATAACTGAATCAAATATGTTGAAATGACTGAAATTCTGGAGATAGAATGCAAAAGTTTAGTTTCAAGTATAATTAATGACATTACCAGGATTCATAAAAACAGACAAATGAAATAAGGAAATATATTCAAGACCTGGATAAGAAATCAGTATGGGAGAATTCAATAAAGAAACTGTGATAGCCTGGTTGGGGGTGGGAGGGGATAGAAATGTTCTAATGGAAAACTTCAAGAAATGAATTAGAAACACTGTTGAAGAAAATCACAGACTTAATCAAGCAGAAAATAAGGATATAAGTCAAAGACAAGGAAATGTTACATTCAGACAATAATAAAGGAAAAGTGAACAACATAGTTACTAATTCTAGTCTGGATCATGATCAAGACAAAAATCTGAGTCCATAGGGTAAAAGAAGGAGCTGAAATATAAAAGCATATAGAAGTTATTCAATGAAACTAGAACATAAAATTTTCCATTTCTTAGGGAATATATGCATACCCAAGTAAAGAAAATATTTAGAACCTCTAATAGATATGAGAAGAATTGCTTTTTACCATATTATATTTAAAATAGCATGCCTATAGAACAAAGAAATAATATTGAAAGTCACAAGAGAAAAATATCAAATTACTCACATTCCCTATCAATACTTCAAAGATATTCTACAGAAGCATGAGAAACAAACAATCCTAAATCTCATATGGAAACATAAAAGTCCCTAAATACCAAAAATATGCCTGAGTAAAATCAGTAATGCTACAGGGATCATAATATCTGACTTCAAATTATGCTTCAGACTTATAGTGACAAAACAGCATGGTACTTCTACAAAAGATACATAAAACAATGAAATAGAATACAGGAAATGAAAATGAGCCCACTCAGTTAAAACCACCTGATTACTGATAAACTTGCTACAAACATACACTGGAGAAAAGAAAGGCTCTTTTAAAATGGTTCTGGGAAAACTGGATATGCACATGTGGAAGACTAAAACTATACCTCTGTATCACTCGATTATCTTAATGTAGTACCAGAAACTTTGAAACCAATTCAGGAAAATAAATGGAAAACCTTGAACACAAAGGCCTAAGAAGAGCCGGGCGCTGGTGGCTCACGCCTGTAATCCTAACTACTCAGGAGGCTGAGATCTGAGGATCTCATTTCAAAGCCAGCTCCGCAGGAGAGACCCTGAGACTCCTATCTCCAATAAACCACCAGAAAACCGGAAGTGGCGCTGTAACTCAAGTGGTAGAGCGCTCGCCTTGAGCTGAAGAGCTGAGGGACAGCGCCCAGGCCCAGAGTTCAAGTCCCACGACCGACCAAAAAAAAAAAAAAACAAAGGCCTAAGAAGGTATTTTTAGTAGGACTTAAATTGTGTAGGAAATAAAAGAATTGACAAATGAGATAGCATTGAATTATAGAACTTTTGTGTAGACAAGGAGACAATTACCAGAGTGAAGAAATGGGTAACAGAATGAAAGAATATTTTGCCATGTCTTCAACTGGCAAAGGATTATTTTCCAGAATATATGAACAAATAAAAAGATAAAAATCAAAACATCAATATCACACTCATCCCCAAACCAGGCAAAGACCCAACCAAAAAAGAATTACAGGCCAATTTCCTTGATGAACACAGATGCAAAGATCCTTAACAAGATTCTAGCTAACAGAATCCAGAAACACATAAAAAAAAAAAACATACACTATGACCAGGTAGGCTTCATCTCAGAGATGCAGGGATGGTTTAACATACATAAGTCAATAAGTCAACACATCAACAGAGCCAAGATCAAAATCACATGATTATTGCCACAGATGCAGAAAAGGCCTTTGATAAAATTCAACATTCATTCATGCTAAAAGCTCTGGAGAAAAGAGGAATTGAAAGAACATTTCTTAAAACAATAAAAGCCATTTATGACAGACCAATAGCCAATATTATACTTAATGGGGAAAAGCTACAACCAATTATCCTAAAATCAGGAACAAGGTAAGGATGCCCACTGTCTCCACTCCTCTTCAATATAGTCCTGGAACCCTTAGCCAGGGCAATAAGGCAAGAAAAAGACATTAAAGGGATCCGCATAGGGAAAGAAGAAGTTAAACTATCCCTTTTCGCAGACAACATGATACTATACCTTCATGATTCCAAAAACTCCATCCCCAAACTCTTAAAAATCATAAATCACTTTGGCAAAGTAGCAGGATACAAAATAAACCCACAAAAATCAGTTGCCTTCCTGTACACTGACAATGTACAAAAAGAAAGGGAAATAAAGGGAGCAACCCCATTCACAATAACCTCCCCCAAAATAAAATATTTAGGAATTAACCTAACCAAAGATGTAAAAGAACTATTTAATGAAAACTATAAAAAGTTAAAGAAAGAAATTGCAGAAGACACTAGGAAATGGAAAGACCTCCCATGCTCTTGGATAGGCAGACTTAATATAGTAAAGATGGTAATACCGCCAAAATTAATATACAAATTCAATATAATTCCTATTAAAATCCCAATGAGGTACATCACTGAAATACAGAAAACAGTCCAAAATTTCATATGGAACAACAAAAGATCTATAATAGCCAAAACAATTCTAGGGAATAAAGACAACATGGGAGGGATATCCAAGCTGAACTTCAAACTCTACTACAGAGCTATAATAACAAAGACAGCATGGAACTGGCACAAAAACAGACCCGAAGACCAATGGAACAGAACAGAAGATCCAGAAATAAATAGACAGGCCTACAGCCAGCTGATATTCGACAAAGAGCCAAAGACATACAATGGAAGAAACACAGCCTCTTCAACCACTGGTGCTGGCAAAACTGGGCGGCCACATGCAGAAAACTAAAAGTGGACCCCAGCCTATCACCATGCACCAAGATCAACTCAAAATGGATTAAAGACCTTAACATTAAACCTGAACCTCTGAAACTACTGCAGGACAGAGTAGGAGAGACACTTGAACTAATAGGCACAGGCAGGAACTTTCTGAACAGAGTCCCAGGGTCACAACAAATTGGAGAGAGACTAGACAAATGGGACTACCTTAAAATAAAAATCTTCTGCACAGCTAAATCTATCACAACCAAGCTAGAAAGACAAGGAAAACATATTTACCAGCAATATATCAGACAAGGGGTTGACATCCAGTATATACAGGGAACTCAAGAAACTAATCCCTCCCAAACCTAACAAACCAATTACTAAATGGGCAAGGGAACTAAAGAGGGACTTCTCAGATGAAGAAATAAAAATGGCAAAGAAACACCACCCTGGTAGTGAAGGAAATGCAAATAAAGACAACCCTGAGATACCACCTTACCCCAGTCAGAATGTCCCACATCCACAAATCAGCCAACAACAAGTGCTGGAGGGGATGTGGAGAAAGAGGAACCCTATTACACTGCTGGTGGGAATGTACACTTATACAACCACTTTGGAAAGCAGTCTGGAGGGGCCTTAGAAAGCTAAAGATTGACCTCCCTTACGACCCAGTCATACCACTTCTAGGCATCTACCCTGAACAACAGGAACCAATATAAAAGGACACATGCACCTCCATGTTTATTGCAGCACTGTTCGCAATAGCTAGGATATGGAAACAACTCAGATGCCCCACCACAGATGAATGGATCCAAAAATTGTGGTATCTATACACAATGGAATATTAAGCAGCCATTAGAAATGACAAAATAATGTCATTTGCAGGGAAATGGATGGAGCTAGAAGGAATTACGTTGAGCGAGGTAAGCCAAGAGCAAAGAGACAAACGGTACATGGTCTCCCTGATAAGTGGATGCTAAATCCAAAATGTTAGGTGATACGACAAAATTAACAGGACTTAAGAAACAAAGAACTCCCACTCATCTGGTCGAACCACTACTAAATATCCCTATGCTGCTGATCACATGTATGGTGTATATGTTTACACCGTTATATGTTATAGACCGTGATAGACAATTTGCTCCAGGAAAGTTAGAATGAACTTGTGACTTTAAATGAGCATCAATATTCCACAATACTGTGAAATTTGGGAAATTATGTAATCACTTAATCACAATTAAAAAAAAAAAAAGAACCTCGGAGAAGGTAGGGAGGGAAGGTATGGTAGGGGGAAAAGAATGGAGGGGGTAACAAGGCTCAATAGGAAGTGTACTCATTACCTTGCTCATGTAACTGTAACCCTCTGTATAGTATCTTTACAATAAAAAATTAAAAAGAAATAAAAAAGTCAAACATCACAGGATACAATCAATAACTTGAAAAATTAATTGACAGAGTTCTCAAAAACTAGCACAAATTACTCATTAAATGCATACATTAAAAATATTCAACACCTGCAGGGAGCCGGGACAAACGCCATTACAAGATGGCGCCAGCTTCCTTTCAGCCTAGAAGTAAACAACTCCATATTAGGCAAGTGCTTGGCGGGGCTGCGAGTCCCCAGCTGTGCGCATGCGCCATCATTATGAATCCTGAGCCAATCCCGTGGCACCTGGTGACGGTGGAAGGCGGACAGCCAATCCTGAAGCGACCCGTGTTCCAGACCCTATATAAGCGGCTGCATTTCCTTGCTCGCTCTCTTGCGCTCAAGCTCTCCCTTCAACTAAAAGGCTCTCCAATAAAGTGTGATCTGAGAAGACTCCTGGTGTGGTGGTCGTTCTTCCTCGCTGGCCGAGAAGGCGTTCGCCGCAAACACCCATAGCCATAAAGAAATACAAGTCAAGCCAGGTACTGGTGGAAAATATCTGTAATCCTACCTACTTAAGAGATGGATATCTGACAATTGTGGTTCAAAGCATCCTGGGTAGAAAAGTCCAAAAGACTCTTATCTCCAATAAACTGCTTAGAAAAAGCAAGAAGTGGTGCTGTGGCTCAAGTGATAGAGCATTAAACTTGAGCAAAAGAAGCTTGGGGACATAGCCCAAGCCAAGAGTTCAAGCCCCAGGATGAGAGAAAAAAATAGTCAAAAATCTGTAACTCTTATTTCCTATGTAAGGGACAGGATAAATTTCTTTTTCCCTGTTTTACTAAAATAAATTTTTGCTAAAATAAAGTAATAACATAAAATAAATGCAAAGCATAGCAAAACTCACCCAGTTACATATCACCATAATTAGAATAGCAATCATCCAGAAAACAAATAACTAAAGATGGTAAGGATTTGGGGACAGAGAAAACTTCAATATATTATTGGTGAGAATGTACATGAATGCAAACATTATGAAAAACTACAATGTTTTCTTGACAAACTAAAAGTATTCAAAATTATCATGTAATATTACTCATAGGTTTGAAACATAGGAATCAGTTAGTCATGATTCAACGGAGATACCTGCAAATCCAGGTGGATAGCAGCACTATTCATAATAGCCACATTATATAATCGGCCTATGTCTTGATCAGAAACAAATCAATATATAAAGAAAAATTGCATTATTCAGCCATAAAGAATAATGAAACTATATAAACTGCATGAAAACAGATAAAACTGGAGGTCTACATATTATATAAATTACACCAGAGCCAAAAAGTCTCTCATAATCTTGGGTATTTAGTTCAATTTTGTTATCTAATAATTGTGTGAATTTGAAGAGGTTATTATACCTGTATGTAAACCAAATGATTATTTTATAAAAAGTGTTATGATGTCTGTAATAAATGAAGTTAGCATAAAATGCTAACAAAATGTTATGGGTAACAACTACTAAGTCAGTTTTAGCAGTTATATTAGTCTTCTCAGCAATGTCCGAATCTAGATTGTATAGTAGCATAATCTCCAGTGAGCTCTGTAGTGTCATCTGCCACATTTTATGTACTCAGTAGCTAAATATAGTAAGGGTAAATACAAACACAGAAGACATTACCATCATCAACATGAATTCTACTATATAATGCTGGGCTACAGAAAGGTAAAACATACATTATGACCCCTAAAAAAAATAAGTTGTTTGATTAAATAAATTGAAATTGATTCAATAATTTTCTTCTCTGAAAGCAACTGCATTTCTCTTTTATTTCCTTTTTGGGGGAGGGAGAAAGTACCAGTCCTGGAGCTTGAACTCAGGGCCTGGAAACTGTCCTGAAGCACAAAGTTGGGCTTGAAAGTTAGTACCATAAAAAGATTCTAGATTTCCCAGATAAAGAATATTGCAGTTCCAAACAGAAAAAAGACAATAATAATGTCTACACTGCACAAATAAACTTCTAAAATAAGGATAATTTTTATTGAATGTGTTACCAATATCATTACCAAATATCATTACCAAACATCATTACCAAAATGTCATAGAACAAAAGAAGCACATGTGAGAAGCAAATGTGGAGTAGATGGGTGGGAAGAATAACATTAATGCACAATAAAGCAAGATAATGAGGACCAGTGATGTCTAATAACAGATATCAAAGAGTACTTTATTCTACTTAATTTAAAAATAGGTACTAGTGGGCTGGGAAGGTGGCTCAGTGATATAGTGCTTGCCTTGAATGCATGAGGCCATGGGTTTAATCCCTCAGCATCACATAAGCAGAAAAAGCCAGAAGTGGCTCAAATAGTAAACCTTGAGATGAAGAGCTGAGGGACAGGGCCCAGGCCGAGTTCAGACCCCACAACCAACAACAACAAAGAAAAAAGTACTACTTCTCTGGATGTTAACATTTCCCTTGCTTGAGTTTGTAATCTATATTAAATGCTTATTCAAAAGAAAAAATCATTCTGTTGGAGATTGAAAAGCACAACTTTAATTAATTAATTAATAAGATGATCTTACAAAGCCCAATAATAAAGAAAATCCAATTTCACATTGCAGGAAATATACTAAAAATAACTCTGACTAGTAATCATAAAAAGAGGCAACTTACTGCATGCTGTGTCTAATATACTTCAGTAGAAAAAGAATTTTCAATATAAAGTAAATCTTTAATTCTAACTCAAATTCATTCACTCAAAGATGACTAGATATTGTCATTTCTTTCTTTTGATTTGGCTAAGCAGAACATAGGGCAAAGGTATCTTTTGTTACTTAACACATCACTATACAACTCACTGAAAATAAAATAAGAACCATTTAAATTTTAGTGTTTTATCATAAAATATTAACATCTAACATTTTAAAACATTAAAATGTAGCCAGCCAGTGGTGTCCCATGCCTGTAATCCTAGTTCCTCAGGAGACTGCAATCTGTGGATAATAATCCAAAGCCAGCCCAGGCAGGAAATTCTGTGCGATTTATCTCCAAATATCGACACACAAAAAGCCAGCAGTAGAGCTGTGACTCACATGACAGAATACCAACGTTGTGTGCAAAAGCTCAGGAACACTGCCAAGGCTCAAGTTCAGGCCTAGGACTTGCATGCACGCGTGCGCACACACACACACACACACACACACACACACACACACACACACACATTAAAATCTAACACCATGACAGTATATGACAGTCATATGATAGTATAATTGTCATATTGTAGGTTTTTAATACTCACCAGTAATAATGATATTTACTCAAAATGTATTTAAACAAGTAATTTGGTGTTCAAACTTTTAAGAGCTTGAGGACATTAATAAAAGTAAATTATATAAATTTAAAGGTATCTTAAACAAACAGTAAATTACTACACATCGACTTCTATTTCCCTTCACCATTCTTCTGAAAAATAGAGGAAACTGATAAGAAGTGAACTCTAATAGAAGTTCAGAAAACTCTCAAAGACAATGAAATTCACAAAACCTATTGTCCCACACCATGACCATTTTAACATTTTCATACTCACAAATTATGTACTTTGACCATATACCAAGTCTACTTACTATGGAAGATCAATGAAACAGATTAGAAGACCCAGAAATAAAACCACAAACTTACAGACATCTGATATTCGACAAAGGAGCCAAAGATATACAGTGAAAAAAAACATAGCCTTTTCAACAATTGGTGTTGTGTAAACTGGGCAACCAAACATGCACTAAAATCAATTTAAAGTGGCTCAATGCCAAACCTGAAACTCTGAAACTACTGCAAGAGACAGTACGAGGAAATTAGAACTTATAGGTATAGGCAGGAACTTCTTGAATAGAGTCCCAGGGGCACAACAGATAGAAGAGAGACTCAAAAAGTGGGACTACATTAAAATAAAAAGTTTCTGCACAGCTAAGGACATAGTTACTAAACTAGAAAGACAACCAACCAACTGGTAAAAAATCTTTACCAGCAGTACATTAGACAAGGCCTAATACATACAAGCTGCCCAAGAAATTAACCTCTCCCAAACTAGTTACACCATTTATTAAATGGACAAGGGATCTAAGGAAAGGCTTCTCAGAATAATAGGTAAGGATAGCAAAGAAACACATGAGGAAATGCTCATCATCCCTGCCATAAAGGAAATGCAAATCAAAACAACTCTGAGATTCCATCTCATCTCAGATTGGCCAACATTTTGAATTTGAACAACATTAAATGTTGGTTGGGGAGGTGAAAGAAAAGGAACCCTACTACACTGCTGGTGGGAATGTAAACTAGTACAACCATTCTGGAAAGCATTTTGAGGTTCCTCAAAAATCTAAATATAGACCTTCCCTATAACCCAGCCATACCACTCCTAGGCATCTACCGTGATCATCACAAGCCAGGATATGATAAGGACACCTGCACTTCGATGTTGATTGTTGCACTATTCACGATAGCCAAGATATGGAAACAGCCCAGATGTCCCACAATAGATGAGTGGATCCAAAAAATGTGGTACTTATGTACAATGGAATTTTACACAGCCATTAGAAAGAATAAAATGGGAGGAGTGGGGGAAGGAAGGGACAGTGGGAAAAAAACAAAGGAGTGAGTGACAATATTCAACCAGAAATGTACTCATTATCTTACTAATGTAACTGTAAACCATCTGTACAGCATCTTTACAAAAAAATAAGATTAAAAAAGAGAAAAAACCAAAAGAATAAAATAATGTTATCTGCAGGGAAATAGATGGAACTTGAAAAAAAATCACGTTAAGTGAGATGGGCCAATATCAGAGAGATAAATGGTGCATGTTCTCCCTGATATGAGGAAGTTAGATCTAAAACACACTGGGATATGACAAATTACATGGGATGCTATATTCTCACATATAATGACACGAAAAGAGGATAATCTTAGAAGAGAATCACAAAGGTGCAATACCTAAGCGCCTCTTCATATGTATATAAAATAATACATAAAAACAAACTACAAGCTAATGGAAACAAAGGACTTTTTAAGTTTTTGTTTTGTTGTTGACCCTGTAGTCTTTACCTTATATACAGTGTAATTACATGTGTATCTGTGGGAGGGTGGAGGGAAGGCACAGAATCTGAGGGAAAGAGTAAAAAAACGCAGCATTGGAGCTCACAGGACATTGATGAAAGCGAACTATACAGATATGGGTGGAAATGGAGGGACTTGGAGAGAATGAAGGAGTAGATAACACTGTATGAGAGCAAATGTATACATTACCTGACACATGTAAATGTAACCCCTATGTATGTCACCTCCATCATAACAACAAATTCTAGAAAAATTAATTAATTAATTAAAAGATCAACTAGACTGAACAGTGGTACAGGAAAGGATTAAGTTGACCTATAGGGAAAGAGCAAAGTACTTTGGTGATAAAAATAGTACCAAATAAAAATGGTAAACCTGGACTACATTTTATATCTCACAAAGCATAAGAGTAATTGGAAAGGATGCACAATGCAGCTATATGAGAATTCTGCAAAGTATATATTGGTAGGAAGACAAAGAAAGAACAACAAAAGTTAAAATGCCATCAAATAAATAGAGCATCTGAAGAATTTTCATTTTGAAATCTCCTAGACTGAGCTCAGTAGAGACAAAATATGCACAAATGAACATAGGGTACAAGGAAAGAGTTATACGTGAAGTCTTCTAATTATGACTCTAGGACCAGGGAAGGCAATGCCTCCTGTTCAGGGTATGGAAATTATTTACACACACACACACACACACACACACACACCATTGCTTGCTTTTTTGCCCCTTTTCCTTTTTTCATTTTCTCATATCTTAAGTCCAAATAAGCTATTATTGGAAATAGTAGGTTTTGCCTTTTCTAAATAGAAGTAGTCTAATATCAATGTGGTAAAATTTATAATAATAATTATTATTAAATTGTTGTTGCTGACTTCTCACTATTTCATCTTCAATGTAAGCAATGGATGAAATACACAAGACAGTGTGGTAAGTCCAATTAACTGGCGATAGAATGAAAATAAAAGACATAAGAATAAAGAAGAAAATTCAGGGTAAACAGAAAGAGTGAAGATAGTGACCTTATAAAGGTACCTATGAGATAAAATGAATCCTGCATCATGATTGCATAGAAATATGATCTTAACCAGCATATAAAAGACTATCAGATGTAAATTAACAGATTTATCATTTTCTGAGTATCAGAAAGTATCAGAAAAAATATATATAAATGGATAAATCTGAATATGAGTGCAAAGAGTGTGAAAACAGTAATTACTTTGAAGAAACAGCATACAAAATGTGGATAAAAGATTGAGCCTAAAGCCAGGCGGCCATGGTTCATGCCTGTAATCCTAGCTTCTCAGGAGGCTGAAATATGAGGATTGTGGTTCAAAGCCAGCACCAGCAAGAAAGTCTGTGAGGCTCTTATCTCCAATAAACCACCAGAAAACCAGAAGTGGTGTTGTGGCTCAAGTGGTAGAGCACTTGCCTTGAGCTGAAGAGCTGAGGAACAGCACCCAAGCCCAGAGTTCAAGCCCCACGACTGACAAAAAGAAAAAAGAAAAAAAAGATTGAGCCTAAACATGAACAAGTCAATCCTGTATCAAGTAAAATTGTTTACATACTTCACAGCCACATTATAAATAAAAGCATACAAAAACAATTCAAAATGATTAAGAACACAAAGAACAAAGGAAGACAATTATGGAAAGAAAATTGAACAAAGATGATACTAAGAACTTGGCAAAATGGCTCTTTGGAAAAAATAAATAAAACATAATTGGTGAAAATCACTCAAAACTAAAATCTCTGGAATGTGTCCTAATGACATACAGCACAAAGAAGAAATATTTATCAAAGGATATGGTAAATCACAAGAATAGCATGAATCTGTGCCACTACAGTAAAAAAATACTCTCTTCCTGCAGAAACTCCACTCTGAGAAGGGTGGGAAGAGTGATGAAAAGCATGAACTATTTATTAGCTCTTTGTTGAGCGTGTCATTTCTCACTTCGTCCATGTGGTCATAGCTAGCCTAGCTAAAAGTACTGGAGCTTGCTGCCTCTACCTACACATAATAACTAAAGCAGAATCTCTTGTTAGTTTTAGTAAAATCAACAACATTGAGACATAAAGTGGCTCTTGGAAAGAAGAGGCTACTCATGTATTCTGAGAGAAATAAGCCATTCTTCTTGCTCTTAAAGTCAGAGCAATGGTGAAGGGTTTGGCCAGAAATAAAAGGCTGGGCAATAAAATTATGTATCACCCTCCCAAAGACAGAGTATGAGAAAGACAAAACTTAAATCAATAGAATTTCAACAATCTTGGCAAGACTATAAAATGGGAAAGGAGTAGCCCCTTTCTCAAATGATTCTAGAAGAAATTAAAAGGGTAAACCTTGATAATTGTGGATTAACATAAGACAACAAGAATGAGAACAAAAAGAAAAAAGGAAAAATAGAGTAAGTAGGAATTTACTGAAGTAAAATACTAAAAGAAAAAAAACTTTAAAAACTGTGCATCATGCAATCCCATTTGTCGAACCTTTCTTTGATTTGTTGTGTTTCTGGGTCTCTATTAAGAAAATTTAAGCCTGTGCCAAGGAGACCTAGGTTTCTCCTATTCCATCCTGTAATGGTTTCAGAGTGTCTGCTTTGACTCCGAGGTATTTGATCCATTTGGAGTTGATTTTGGTGCAGGGTGATATATAAGGATCTAGCTTTAGTTTTCTACAAGTAGTTAACCAATTTTGCCAGCATTATTTACTGAAGAGGCTGTCTTTCTTCCATTCTATTTTTTTAGCTCCCTTATCAAAGATTAGATGTCTATACGTCTGTAGGTTCATTTCTGGATTTTCAATTCTATTCCATTGGTCCTGAGGTCTGTTCTTGTGCCAGTACGAAGCTGTTTTGATTACTATTGTTTAAATAGGGATACAGGTGGACCCATTACAACAATGAGATGTACAAGACGTTATGTAGAGAAACAAACTTTACAACTTTGGCACGTGGATGGGGGGTGGCGGGGGGGGGGGGGGGGAGGGGGATGGGGAGGTGGAGATGGGAAGGGATGGGAAGGGGAAACAAAGGAGGAAGCAACAATGCTTGATAAGAAATTACTTTGTTCATGTAACTGTAACCCCTTCTCTGTACAGTATTCTCACAATAAAAAACTTTTTTTAAAAAAAAACTGCATCAAACACTACACACATATCTAAAAGACTTCTAACAAAAGAAAAGAAAATATTTATAACATAGCTATCAGATAAAATCTAATGCACAAATCATATAAAGAAATCTTATATCTAATATTCAAACTAAAAAAAAAAATAGTGCATAAACAATTAAGTTAAATAAACAACCAGCAAAGGAGATTTGAGCAGGTATTACCTCCAAAAGAAAAAACATAAATGGCCAATGAGGATGAAAATATTAGTCATCATTAAAATGAAAATCTAATCCTGAATATTCAAATAATGATCAAGAATATAGAAACATCATACACACACACACACACACACACACACACACACACACACACACACACACACACACATGTAAAAAGAAACAAGGGCAAATTTTATATATTTCTCCTTAAGAAACAAGCACAAATAAATTAATAGAATGATGTATTTTATATGTTCGATAAAAATAAACACTGTATTATGACTATTTCTTCAGTAAAATGAAATTTCAAATGGAAAAAAAAATACTTTGTCAGGAAAACAAAAAAAAATCACAAAAAAACAGATAATGATGCATTCTAGAATTTGAATTCTTAATGAAAGGAAAAATATCAACAAATGCATAAAAGTAAAATTAAAGTTTTCTTTTACATGTAATAGGTGATCAATTAACTTAAAATATGTTCAAAATAAAAGTAAGAAAACTGTCATTTATATAAATAGCTAATTTTATAAGGAACAGCAAAGAATAATTGTGAATATTTGATTATAATGTAACTGAACAAAAATAGCTTAGCATTAGAAAATACTTAGCTAAGTCATAAATCTATTTAGAACCTCTAAAGGAACTTAAAGAATGCATATACAATGTTCAACAGAAACAAGAAGAGGCAGTATAAGAGAGGAAGTCATGAAAGAAACAAAAATAAACATACTGAATACAAAATACTTAAAAGTGATAGATATTAATCAAAATCTATCAATTACCATTTTAAAGCTGGTGATTCAAATATACCAACTAAAATTTGGTGATAGTTTTTATATCAACTAGAGACACTTTATTATTTATAAGAATCCACTTCAGACATAAAGACATGAAAAAAATAAAAGTGAATGGATAAAGATATGTTATGCTAACAAATATCAAACGAAATCTATAGAGGCTATATTAATTGTAGACTAAGGTGGCATCAAATGAAGAAAGTTAAGGAAGAAATTTTCAAAAAGGCATAACAATCTTTAAGGCAATTTGATAAACAACAAAACATCAAGATACATAGGCAAAACTGATAGAAAGTCAAATAGAAAAAAGAATTGAACCCACTATTATAATTGGACACTTCAATGCCCATCTATCAGTAATTGACAGAAGCAGCAGGCAGAAAATCAGTTAAGACAGAGTTCAACAAAACAGGACCATCAATCAACTGGATTTAATTGACATTTATAATTTTTTTTACACGACAATAGCAGAATACACATACTTTGTAAGTTCACTTGGATTCTTTACCAAGAATTTTGGCCTCAAAACACATTTTAATAAATCTCAAAAAAATAGAAAGTAAGTATATTCCCAAATTCCAGCGAAATTAAGCTAGAAAACAGCAACAAAAATGATATATAGAAGGTAACAATTCATAGGCACAATATATTTATGGGATAAGAAATCTCAAGAAAAATCAATATTTTGAATAATATGAAAATTAAAATAGAAACTATCAAATTTGGTGAATATAATTATACAGTACTTAGAATGAAAATGTTAGGATGTGTGTGTGTGTATATATATATATATATATATACTAGAAAAAAGATAAAATGAATTATCTAATTTTATCATATATAAATAGCAAAAGGAAGATCAGCTTCAAAAAATATGCGTGGAAAAGGAATAATAGAATTAAAGCAAAATTCAAAAAAAGGGAAAACATGGGATCAATAAAATAAAGTGATCTTTCTTTGAAAATGTAACAAAACTGATGAACTTCTAGTCAGGAAAGTAATAAAAAAGAGATTACATGAATCAATGAAAGCAATAATAAAAGCAGAGGTATCATTATGGCTTATATAAACATTTTATAAATAATAAAAGAATAATATAAATAAGTATCATGTAACAAATTTGAAAGCACTGGTGAAAGGATCAGTTCCTTAAAAGAGACAATTTCCAGTCAATTGCTGGTGGCTCACTCCTGTAATCCTACCTGCTCAGGAAGCTGAAATCTGAGGATTACAGTCTGAAGCCAGTCCATGCAGAAAATTCTATGTGAATCTTATCTTCAGTGGAACACAATCCAGAAATGGAGCTATGGTTCAAGTGATAGAGCACTAGCCTTGAGAAAAAAATTTCAAGGACAATGCCTAGGCCTTGAGTTCAACGCCCAGGATGGACACACACACACAAAATTATGAAAAGACAGTTTTCTATCACCAATACATGAAGAAATAATCTGGTTAATACCATCTGCATAAAAGAAATTGAATTTTTGGATTGCCTCTTCTATTTTCTTGAAGAATGAGGTTGGAATATTGATAGGTATTGCATTGAATTTGTAGATAGCCTTGGGAAGTATTGCCATTTGATCTTTCCAATCCAAGAGCATGGGAGGTTTTCCCACTTTCTAAGTTCTGCTTTGATTTCCTTTTTCAGGTTTTTAAAGTTTTCATCATAGAGGTCCTTCACTTCTTTGGTTAAGCTAATTCCTAGGTATTTTATTTTTTGTGTGGCTATTATGAATAGAGTTGCTTTCCTGATTTCAGCTGCGATCTTCTCATTGTTGGCATATAGAAAAGTCATTGATTTTTGAGGGTTAATTTTATACCCTGCTACTTTGCCAAAGTTTTGAATCAGCTCGAGTAATTTGGAAGTGGAGTCATGGGATTCTTTAAATACAAGGTCATGTCATCTGCAAAGAGGGAGAGTTTTACTTCATTTAGATTCCACCTCACCAGTTAGAATGGCTATAATCAAGAACAATAATAACAACAGATGTTGGAAGGGATGTGGCAAGAAGGGAACACTACTGCATTGTGGGTGGATGTTTAACCACTTTGGAAAGCAGTATGGAGGTTCATCCACGTAGAGCTCCCCTATGACCCAGCAATGCCACTTTTGGGCATTTCCCCAAATGATCACAAACAAGACCATACTAAAGCTACCAGCACAACTATGTTTATTACAGCATTATTTACCATAGCTAAGATATGGGACCAACATAGATGCCCCTCAGTAGATGAATGGCTCAAGAAAATGTGGTATGCCTGTGTTGTGTGTGTGTGTGTGTGTGTGTGTGTGTGTGTGTGTGTGTGTGTGTGTGTGTGTGTGAATTATATGCCTCCATCAGAAAGAACGACATTGTCCTATTTGTTAGGAAATGGAAAGACTTGGAAAAAATTATATTAAGTGAAGTAAGCCAGGCGCAAAGAAACAGGTCCCATGATTTCCCTTATTTGCAATAACTAGTATATATCTGGGACAAGCAGGAAAGCTCAGATAAGGTGATGTTAAGCGAAATGAACCCCAAAATAAGGCTACGTGTTTTTTTTCTTACTATTGTTTAACGTGTTTATAAGGTACCATATGATTTTTTTGTTGCTTTGTATATCCCTCCCCCATGGTATAACCCCTGTTTTCACTGTATTTGATGTTGGTATAATTTGGGGAGGGGAAGGGAAAAAAACAAATTGTTTAAATAGGGATACAGGTTGACCCATTGCAACAATGAGATGTACAAGATACTATGTTGAAAAACAAACTTTACAATTTAGTCAGGGGGAGTATAGTTGAGGAGGTGGGAGGGAAGGGATGGTAGGGGAAAAACAAAGGAGGAGGCAACAATGCTCATTACCTTGCTCATGTAACTGCAACCCCTCTGTAAAGTATTTTCACAAGGATCATAGTTCAAAGCCAGCCCAGGCAGGAAAGTCCGAGAAACTCTTATCTCCAATAAAGCACTCAGAAAACTGGAAGTGGGGCTGTGGTAGAGTGCTAAGCCTTGAGCTGATCTGCTGAGGAACAGTGCCCAAGCCCAGAGTACAAGCCCCACTGACAAAATAATAATAATAATAATATATTAAAGCTACATGACAATATTTCTAATGAACATACGGACACAAGTTGTGAACCAAGTATTACTGAATTAGATCCAATGATGTATAAA
Organism: Dipodomys spectabilis; assembly: GCF_019054845.1. Taxonomy (NCBI): domain Eukaryota; kingdom Metazoa; phylum Chordata; class Mammalia; order Rodentia; family Heteromyidae; genus Dipodomys; species Dipodomys spectabilis. The sequence goes on along the minus strand of NW_024871350.1, from coordinate 766,564 downwards.
AAGAATTATCTCTCATGATCAAGTAGTGTTTATTTCAAAGTATATAAGAATGGATGACAACAGGAAAATCACTGGATCATGTCAATAGACATAGAAAAATATTTTACACACTCTAATTGATAAAGAATATCCACAAAAAACACTGACATCTAAAATCTTGCTTTTCTGATAAGATCAGGAAAAAAATGATATTGAATGTCCCCACTTATCAACAGCAAATATTTACACCTGCTTAATTAAAATCTATAGTGCCTATCCAAAACAGAATATGTAAGAAAATTATAGTATGTATTTATATATATATATAAAATTTTTTTAACCAAAACTTGACAAGTGCTTATACATGATGGTAATACATTAAGTTAAAGAAATCATTTGCAATAGGCAATATTCTAGAGGATCCATTCATATACAATTAAGCAATCTATATAATGACAAAAGGTAAGTTATTATTGTGTACCATAAAGGCAAAGTTAGGGAATGAGAAGTGGCTCCAAATGTTACACAGCTTGAATATAATAAAAATCATACAATAATCAACAGATGTCAATGGTAAGATCAAATAACTTTTGGTATCTGTTAACACATTAAAACAACTATTTTTAAAATTCTCCTGCATAATTATTATGCCTATTCAAAATGTGAAAATGGAAACTAACAATACAGAAAAGGGAAAGATATAAGCCCAATGTACACATTACGATTGCAAGATGTAATTATCTGGAGGGGGGCGGGGAGAGGCTGGGAAGGGATGGGAAGGGTAAACAAAGGAGGAGGCTACAATGCTTGATAAGAAATGTACTCACTATCTTGCCCATGTAATTGGAACCCCTCTGTACAGTATTTTCACAATAAAAAAAATAATAAATTCTAGGAGAGTTAAAAAAAAGATGTAATTACCTAAATTTAAAACTTAATAAGGGGCTTTGAGCTTAAAAATAAAAGAGAATGAACTAAATATATCATTTTTCTTATCTGAACTAAAGCAAAAAAATGTAAACATTAACAGAACCTGAAATGTCAGAATAATAATAGCATATTAGTCCCAGATTGGAGAATGTGGACAATGTAAAATACTGTGCAAAAATAAGAAAACATCTTAGGTTTGTTAAATACAAAATCTATTTGAGTTATGTAATAAACATTAAAAACAGTGAGCTCAAATACATCCAAAGCCAGACACATCCATAATGAACTACTGAAGAAGAAAAGAGTAAAAAAATATTTGTATGTATTAAGATAGAAAGTTTTATTTGAATAACGGTGGATGTTTGTCAGAAAAATACAGATATAATAAAATATCAAAATGATTCTAAATATTGAAAAACTCAGCCCATAATCCTCTCTAATTCTATATGTACTGAAAATATCCTTCATTTATATTGAAATAATGATCTATTCCAAAAGAAACAAATTTGTGTGAGCATTTTACCAGCAGACTCCTTGCAATACAATCTGATTTGGAATTCATTCACAGAAAAGAAAAAAAAATGAGGACTAGAGATAAGTAAGGTTACAGAAAAAGACATCCCACGATACTTGCAAAAAGTATGCCCCCAATAGAAAACTCAGTTTCAACATTTGCAAATATGCAAGAATGTCTTCCAAGGATCAGAAAAAAAGATGAAAATATAGTATCTGGGGCTGGGGATGTGGTTTAGTGGTAGAGTGCTTGCCAGGGCATACATGAAGTCCTGGGTTCAAAAAATATAATATCTGGTTATAGAACAAAAATAAGAAAGCATGCAAAGGAGAAGGTAAAGACATTGCCTGTGCCACTCTATTCTATGCATGGAGTTAAGACATCGTCTGCTCAGAGAAAACAAAGGGATTTCACAGCATCCTTTTGTCTTAGGCCTCCATGCTAGACTGACTACAGGAAAGAGAATTAAAAGCAACATTTCAGCTTAGATCTCTGTGGCTAGTTGCGACACAGGAATGTGAGTCACAGAAATCCTGATACCAACACAATAGCCAGAAAGTGAGCCTCAAGATCTACCCTAACTCCAAATAGGAACTATAGACACTTCAGGTTAAACTTCAGTTGTAGCCTGAAGATGAACACCAACTAATTTGGGCTTCAAATATTCCAGAAATACAAGCAGAGCTAAGAGGTCATGCCATTATAGTCTGGCAATATTCTAGCCTTGGAAGTCAAGGTATACATTCTTTTTTAAAATTCTTTTTTAAATTATTAATAAGTCTTTATGGTGAAAATACTGTACAGAGGGATTACAATTACTTGAGCAAGGTAATGAGTACATTTCTTATCAAGCATTGTTGCCTCCTCCTTTGTTTCCCCTTACCATCACTGCCCTCCCATCTCCCCCGCCTTACCCCCTAAAGTTGTAAAGTTCATTTTTTGACATAACATCTTGTACATCTCACTGTTGCAATGGGTCCACCTGTATCCCTATTTAAAGAATTTGTTTTTTGCCTTCCCCTTCCCAAATTATACCAATATCAAATACAGTGAAAACAGGGGTTATTCTTTTAACTCATAGGTCCTGGCAATCTTCACTTTAGTTTACCTTCTTGTTTTGCAATAGCCTCAAGGTAACAAGTTTATTAATCTGGCAAGTTGATATATTGAGAATCGTTGGAAAGGCTTACTGTTGAAGAAAGCTCCCAGATAAAGACAAGTCGGTAAGACTGGAAAACATGCAAGGTTCATCAACAAAAAAGCATTGATAGATGAACACAAAGATTGAGAACAATGGAAACATGATATCACCAAATGGAAAAATGCAAATGGCACTGGCTGACCATCAAGACATGGATATATATTAACTGCCTTTCAAATAATTTTTAAACAGGTATTTGAAAGACAGTTCAAGCAAATTATAACTTCAGGCCACTATGGTCAAAAAATGGTAAATTACAATGTCAACAATCAAGTGGTGCACACCTATAATTCCAACTAAATGGGAAGTGTGGAAAGTAACAACCCAAGATTGATTTCAGGCAAAGACAGACAGAAAGACAGAAGGAATGAAGGAAGGAAGGAAGGAAGGAAGGAAGGAAGGAAGGAAGGAAGGAAGGAAGGAAGGAAGGAAGGAAGGAAGGAAGGAAGGAAGGAAGGAAGGAAGGAAGGAAGGAAGGAAGGAAGGAAGGAAGGAAGAAGAAAACTGCAAAACACTTTCTGAAATTGAGAATGTGACAATAAAAACAGTATGGTTCAAGTATTAGAAGACCTATCAAATGTGAGGCCCTGAAGTTAAACTCCAGTGCAATCAAGATTTTAAAAATGCAAGTGTCTTATTTGAATGAACACATAGAGAAAAAATTTTGAGTAATAAAAGAGATAGGTTCTATGAAGAAATTAAAAATGAGAACAAAATAATAAAAACAATCAAACAAAAATATAGCTGCTAAAATGAAAAGAAAGAAAATGAAAATGTAATAGAGATCATTAACAGAGAAGTTAATCAATCAGAAAATTCAGAGACATTAAGCAAAATAATAGAAAAAATTATCCAGGTAGACAGAAAAATAAAAGATAAAAATGTAGTGATTAAAAACCATGGAATTCATCAGATGACATTCCAAGAGAAAGTATTGCTAGTTGCAGGGTATCCCTGGCTTTTAACTGTAAATCTAGCTTATGAGGAGGCTAAAAACTGGAGGACATCAATTGAAGTCCAGCAGGGACAGAATACTCTGTGAGACTGCCTCCAAAATAAACGGCAAAAAGCCAAACCAGGGTAGAGTTACCACAACACTTAGTTTGAAACTATGCTACAAAGCCATAAAAATATAAACTACATAGTATTAACAAAAGCAGACCAAAGGAATAGGCATGGAAAAACTCCAAATGGATACTATAAACTCATTACAAAGGCATCAAACACATATATTAAATAAAACATCTCCTTTAATAAGTATTACTTTGAAAACTGCACATTCACATATAGAAAAAGGATATTAATTCCATACTTCCCACCATGTGAAAATCAACTTACAAAAATGGAAGAACTTGATGTAAGACCTGAAATTTAGAAATTACTGGAGAAAAAAAACACGAGAAAACTATAAGGGAAAGATTTCTGAATATTAAAGGAGAAGAAAAGAAGGGGAATAAGAAAATAATGTTAAATAAGAAAAAAAGTGACAAATGGGACTGTAAACAAAACAAAAGTTCTTTATAGCAAAAGAAACAATGTTGAGGGGGGAACAGCTTAGATAATGGGAGATAATGTTTGCCTAATGTTCAAATAACAGGGAATAGAAAGATTAGAAAATGATTCAATAATTGAACAACAAGAAAACAAATAAGCCAATCAAAAATGGGCAAATGAACTGAGTAAACACATATCACATAAAGAAGTATAAAGAGCAGAGTTCCGGGAAGATGGCGGAGGAAAAGCTGGAGGCTAAAAAAGCTCTCGCATAGAAAGCAGTTTTAGTGCTCCAGTGAACAGTCCTAAGCCAGAGAATCACACCAAGTGTGCCATCACAGTACAGAGAGTTAGGCCAGAGAGGGAAAATCCAGGCAAGGAAATAGATCTGAGCACTTGCCAGCAGCCGCAACTGCGGCTGCAGCAGCAGCAGCCATAGCCATCATACCTGCAACACAGAGAGTCCGGGACAAAGGACCTAGATGTGGCAGACCAGCGGATTCTACTCAACACCAGCAAGAACCTACAAGGAGCAGACATCTTCATCCTGCAGTTCGCAGACCAGAGACGACCCTGGAACCAAGACTTGGCTTGAGGAGAAGCCTGATGTCCTCACTCCTCAAGGAACAGAGGAGGGAAGGCTACCCCTCCCCCCCACTACCAGAGATCTCCATCTTTGATACTGACAAAGGCCCGGCTGAGCTGCTAGCTCCAACTCAGACCTTGGAAGTAAACTAGAGTCATTTAGCAGGTCACAAGAACCTAACCTGACCTGCCAGACTCAGCTCCACCCAATGAAAAGTCACCCAGCTCAGGCCACCAGCCCCAGAAATGGCTTTCTTCACTGGGTAAACAGAGCCAGAGGCTGCCCCTCCCTTTAGCAGCCTTGACAATCAATTGGAATTCAGTAAACATAAACCCTGAGAATGGCTCCAGGCTGGGCTCTGTGAGTTCCTCAGAAGCTAGCTCCTCAGGGAAAAGCTGCTGTTTGCTGAAAGGACTCAACTCAACCCAGAACCTAGCCTCATCTCAGCATCTCTAAACTAGAGGAAACAGCCATCTGCTTCTTTCCTGATACTCAAAACAGATCTCCCTCCCATTGAACTAGCTTGGGAGGAGGATCACAAAATCCTGGGTAAAGCAGAGCATTTTTCGGCCTGCTCAAACAAACTGACTTAAGAAGCCAACCTAGCCACAGGAAAATCAAACACCACAAGCAGACTAGAGAATCCAACAAGAGGCTGGTTACGGACACAAGGGAGATACAGGATCTTCCCATCCCTCCCAAAAAAAAATCAAAGAACTTTTTTTATTTTGTAACTTTTATAAAAAGAATTTTTTCTAAAATTTTTTAATTTTTAATTTTTACCTTTTTAAAAAAAATTTTCTAGTAACTTTTTTTTTCTTCCTCTTATAATTTTTACTTTAGGGGTATATGTGTGTATGTTTTGCTTTCTTTTTTTTCTTTTTAAAACATGTTTGTTTTTTGTTTTTTATTTAGCTCTACTGAACTTCTGATCTTTTTTTCTTTCTTTCTCATTCTTTTCACCTTTTCTTCTCTTTCGTTCTTCTTTGTGTGACTTAATTGCTGTTCTGTACATTCTCAGATATACCCATAGTCGATTAGGCCTTATCCCAAATTGTGTACACACTTAATCCAGAAATTTAGTACTCAATCCAAAACCTCCTAGGCTTAAATTCCTTAATAGCAGTATTACCTCTTTATACCTATATAATATTTTAAGTATATTTATTTTTAAGATTTTCACATCTCCTTTATATCCATCCCCTCCTCTCATTATATCCACATTCTTCTGTGAATATTTTGTTTTCAATTGCATAATTTTTAAGCATTCCACTTTTTATTTTATAATTTTTGCTTTTCTATTTTTTCTTGTCTCTTTTTTTCTCTTTCTCTTTCTTCTTTTTTTCTCTCTCTCTACTTTCATCCTATCCAACCTATTTCCCACTTTGAGATTAGGACTTAGTTAACTCTCCCTGTGCCTTCCCACATCCCTATATTCCTATTTTTACCCACATCTCTCCCTAAACCGATTAATATCTAGTTTGCCAAATTCTTCTTTGTGGTTCGTAGCCCATTCATATATAGTTTTCTGATGTTGAAAAGATATATCTGTTGAACTAGATTTTATCAGCAGACTTTGGACTGTGCAACTATAGACTTTGGTTGATGGTTGCCTTAAGATAGTGTTCTAGCACAAAACTGGTGTTACTTTCATCCCAAATGGGCAGAGTAAGCTGGAAAAACACAAGAAAAAATGGCAAGTCCGGGTATCTCAACTCCCAGTCATGATAATCAGGGGACAGAACAGATAATGAATAATCCAGAAGAGAGTTGCTAAATAGCTCTACAAACACTGCTGGCAAACATGGTAAATGAAAAGACTGAAAACCTACAAAGGACTCTGTATGGGCATGATAGAGACAGGAGGCTAACCAAAGGTTAATACAGGAATATCATGAGCGTGAGGAAGCTACTCAAAAACTGATACAGGATTTGCATGAGCAGCTTGAGAATACTCAAAGAGAAAGGCAGGAATGGCGAGAGCAGACTGAGAATACTCAAAGAGAACTACAGTAATGGCGTGAATGTGAGGAAGCTAAGCAAAGAGTCATACAGGAATTGAGAGAGCAGGATGAGAATACACAAAGATCACTAAAGGCATTCATGGAATCCATTAACAAAGAGCTGAAGGAAGTCAGGGAGACCACAAAGGGAATGCTGAATGGACCCAGACAGAGGAAATGGGAGTCCAAGGAAACCATAACCAATCAACTAAGTGATTTGAGAATAAACACTGAACACCAAATTAAGGAAGTAAAGAAGTTCATACAAGATCTAAAACAAAGCTTCAACAAAAAATTTGAAGCCATCAAAGCTGACCAATTAGAAGGAAAAGAAACAAAAAACAAAGTAGAAAGTCTTGACAGCAGGTTAGACAATGAAGAATATCAAATCTTGGGGATTGAAGACAGCCTAGATATTATAGAGAAAGAACATACAACCATCCAAGACAAGTCCAAGAAATATGATAGATCTATTCAACACTTGGAAGACACAATCAGTAGGCCTTATCTGAGGATAATGGGTGTAGAGGAGCACCTAGAGACAAGTTAATGGTCTAGGAAATTTGTTTAACAGGATCCTAGCAGAGAACTTCCCAAACATGCAAAAAGATAGGCCTATTCAGACACAAGAAGCTTTTAGAACTCCAAATAGACCAGACGAGAATAGGACATCCACCATCACATTATAATCCACACAGGATCAATTCAGACCAAGGAAAAGATCCTTAAAGCTGTCAAGGAGAAAAGATCAATCACCTATAAAGGGAAACCAATTAGAATCACCTCAGATTTCTCAGCAGAGACAATCAAAGCAAGAAGAGCCTGGAATGATGTATGCCATGCCCTAAAGACAAACAACTATCAACCAAGAATACTGTACCCAGCTAAACTCTCCTTCATAACTGAAGACCAAATTAAAACCTTCCATAGCAAAGAAAAATTGAAACATATATCCCCACCAAATCAGCCCTACAAATGATTCTTAAAGATGTCCTACACATAGAAAACCAACAAGACCACAATAAAGGCAAAGAAACTGCACCCAAACTTAGAATCCAAGAACCACAGGAAGATCCCAGTAGGTGCAGCCCCAAAGAAGGTGGATTAAATGGCAGGAACTCCCAAATATCTCTCAGTCCTATCTCTCAACATTACCAGATTTAACTCTCAAATTAAGAGACACAGAATGTCTAGTTGGATTAAAAAGCAAGATCCTTCTATCTGCTGCCTTCAGGAGTCACATCTTGCGCATAAAAACAAACACATTTTCAATGTGAAAGGCTGGAACAAAATCTACCAAGCAAACGGCCACCATAAACAGGTGGGAGTTGCAATCCTAATATCAGATAAAATAGCCTTCAAATTAAAATTCGTGAGAAGAGATAAAGAAGATCACTACACACTCATTAAGGGATCTCTCCTTCAGGAGGATATTACAATTCTAAATATCTATTCGCCAAACAATGGAGCACCCAAATTTATCCAAGAAACACTGCTTTCCTTCAGATTCCACACAGATCCAAAGACATTAATTGTTGGGGATTTTAACACACCACTTTCCCCACTAGATAGATCAACTCAGCAAAAACTCAACAGAGAAACTGCAGATCTAAACAACTGCATAGATCAACTAGATTTAACAGACATCTACCGAATATTTCACCCAGCTGCATCAGAATACTTATTTTTCTCAGCAGCACATGGAACATTTTCTAAAATAGACCACATTCTAGGCCACAAGCAAACTTGTCCAAATTCAGAAACATTGAAGTTATACCTTGCACTCTCTCAGACCACGAGGGAATAAAATTAGAACTCAACACTAACAGCCACCAAAGAAAGTCCTGTAACACATGGAGGCTGAACAACACACTGCTGAATCATGAGTGGGTCATAGAAGAGATTAGAAAGGAAATTCAAATATTCATGATATTCAACAAAAATGAACACACAAATTACCAGCTCCTCTGGAACACAGAAAAGGCAGTACTCAGGGGCAAGTTTATAGCTCTGAGTTCCTACATCAACAAATTGGAGAGATCTGAAACCAACAACTTAATGAGACATTTGAACCTCCTTGAAAAAGAGCAGCAAGATAAACCCCAATCCAGTAGACAGAAAGAAATAATTAAAATTAAATCAGAATTAAATGAATTAGAATCCAAAAAAACTATAGAAAGAATCAACAAAACAAAGAGTTGGTTCTTCGAAAAAATTGACAGACTCTTAGAAAATCTTATCAGAAAAAGAAGAGAACACACCCAAATAAATAAACTCAGAGATGAGAATGGAAACATCCCCACAGAAACAACCAAGATTCAGAACATTATAAGGGAATACTTCTCAAAACTTTATGCTAATAAGTTTGAGAACTTGGCAGAAATGGACCTTTTCCTAGCAAATACTGACATGCCAAAACTAAACCTAAGATGAATTAAACCATCTTAACAGGCCCATATCAAGCATTGAAATAGAAACAGCAATAAAAGACCTCCCATCTAAAAAAAGTCCAGGACCAGATGGTTTTACAGTGGAATTCTACAAGGCCTACAAAGCAGAGCTCATACCAATACTCCTCAACTCTTCAATGAAATTGAAAGAGAAAGTTCACTACCAAACATATTCTATGAAGCTATCATAACCCTCATCCCAAAACCAGGCAGGGACTCATCAAAGAAAGACAACTATAGACCCATTTCTTTGATGAACATTGGTGCAAAACTTCTCAACAAAATTTTGGCCAATCGACTTCAACAATTCATCCAAAAAGTCATACACCATGATCAAAAAGTAGGGCCTTGAAAATAAAAGGATGGGCTGGGAAGGTGACTCAGTGGTAGAGTGGTTGTCTTCCAGGTATGAGGCCCTGGGTTTAAATCTTCAGTACCACATAAGCAGAAAAAGCCAGAAGTGGTGCTGTGGCTCAAGTGATAGAGTGCTAGCCTTGAGCTAAAGAACTGAGGGACAGCACCCAGGCACAGAATTCTGGCCCCACAACCGACAAAACAAAACAAAACAAAAAAAGGACGACTACTATAGAGATGAAAGAAATAAGGAAATATGAGGAGAAATAAAATAGAGAGGTTGAATGGTGATGAAAGCACGATATGATGAAACCCACTACTATGTATAATTTTGTATGTTCCAATAAAATATGTATTCACATAAATATATGAAGAAAAGATTGACAGACATGTGTATTTACTTCAACTTAACATTTTCATCTAGATGAAACTAAAAAAGAAAAATCAAGTAATTAAGAAAATTACACTGTAGAGAAAGTGGACCTAACAAACATATCCAGCAACATTACATCCAACAACTACAGAATACACATTTTTCTAAAATGTGCATGGGTCATCATTCTCTAAGACAGAATATTAGGCTATAATTTTAAAACTTTAGTTATTACAAAAATCTTTTCATATTACAAAGGAATTAAACTAAAAATCAATAAAAGAAAAACTCAGAAATTCCACAAATACATAGAAATGAAAATGGTCCTGATCATCTGAAAAACAATTGACTACATAAACTAATATACAATGTCTTGAGACAAATGAAATTTGAATAATATAACAAAATCTATTGGTTAAAGTAAAGGCAGTTATAGGAGGGAACATTAGAGCCAGTGCCTCATGCTTGTAATTCAAACTACTTAGAATGTTAAGAACAGAAGGAATGCAATTTAAAGGTCAGCCCAGGTATAAAAGTTTGCAAGGTAGTTTCTCAACCCACAGGTAGATGTGATGATACACCTATTATTTTAAGTTATATAGGAAGTTGATCTCAGTGTTACAGGCTCATGTCAGCCCAGCAGGAAAGTCCATGAAACTACCTTAATAGCTGGGCATGGTGGCATATACTTGTCTACCCACCTACAATAAAAAGCCTAAAATAAAAGTGTTTAAGTCCTGCTCAGTTATATCATATATATATATATATATATATATATATATATATATATATATATATGTGTGTGTGTGTGTGTGTATATATATATACACACATATACATATACATATATATCATATATATATGATAGGAATATGTAAGATTACATATATGATATATGTAAAGGATATATATCATATATATAGGATATATACCAATATATACGTATAATATATACAATATAGTAAAAATATATACATATAACAAGATACAAAATAATGAGTCCAGAACCAGGGCCTCAAACCTAATCCTAACTGCTCAGGAACCTGAGACCTGCTGGATCACAACTGGAAGCCAATCCAGGCAGAAATGTCTGGGAGACTCATCAAAATAATCAGGAAAGTCTTGGTTGTAAAGTTACAGTAAAAATATTTTCATGTATATGAAGTAAAATCATGTTCTATTTTCTTATATTTGACAGTAGAGTATTTCTTTTGTAATGGATGTTCTCATCCCTCTACCAATATGTGATATCACCCATTTATTTCCCAGTCCTAGTACCTATATTCAACATTGATTATTTATGAATGATCTTAGATGCCTAAAGATTTAATTTTGGAACTGAAGATATGACTTGAGTGGGAGAGTGCTAGGCTTGACTGAAAAATCCAGTCAATAGCATGAGGCCCTAAGTTCAAGCTTCCATACTAGCAAAACAATAACAAAAACAAAAAAAGAAGAAAAGAAAGGACAGAAGAAAGAAAGCAAGGAGAGAGAGAAAAATGAAAGAAAGAAAGACAGACAGGGAGAAAGAAAGAAAGAAAGAAGAAAGTAGGAAAGAAAGAAAGAAAAGAAAAAAGAAAAAAATAACTTCTTAGGAAAAATAGTATCCATATCTGCCTATATCCTACATATGTTCAGCATAATGCATAGCCCATGAAAAGGATGAAATAGTTGTTGAATGAAGGAGCAGACAAAACAAAAATAATTTTTACAAAGTGCTAACATTGTGTTTCTTTTAAAAATTAGATTCTAGGAAGTGGAGGTGTGGCTCAAAGTGATAGAACACTTGTTTTGAGCAAAAAAAAAAAAAAAAATGTCACAGACAATACCCATGCCCTGAGTTCAAGCTTCATGACCAACAAAAAAAATTATATTCCAAAATAACAACTCATAGGCTCATGGCCTATTTTTCTACAAGTATAACCAGTAGCATTTGTTACCACAAGTCAAGAGCGATTTATCTCTTCCATCCATAGTTTATATAGCCCACTTTTCTGGGACCAGGACCACATAACAGCAAAATTGCTATTTAAGGGGAAATTATATTCTATCACCATAGAACTAACTAAACGAACCTTAAATCTGACAACATATACTTTACTCATATGGTATAAAACAAAAATGAAATTATTAACCCCAATCTAAAGCTAAAACATATTGGAGATTTTGTACTTACTGTGTAGTTACTTTAACTTAGTGTTCCAAAGTGTTTTAATGACATTTTTCTTTTTGTTACTCAACAATGAACATTCCACTTCTAGGAATAAGAGAGATTTAGGTTTTATTGGTGTTCTGCTCCTTGGAATACATTGTGCTCCATTTCCAGTGAATTTTAGAAACTACTAAGAGCACCATATAAAATTCATGTGAAAATTAAGTAGAATGTTCTTGAAGGTTAAATCTTCTAGGTCTCTTCTGTTAAATGGTGCGTGTGCGCGCACGCACACACACACACACACACACACACACACACACTCCAACTGAAACTCTATTAATCACTTGCCAACTATTATTGAAACCATGGTCATTATTGGGGGGTTTAAGCCCCCAAAGTTGCAGCTGAACATAATTAACAATTCGTTGTAATTTGATGTAAGTCAAAAACAAGCTAGATCAATTTTTTGGTCATTAAAATTTGTAAGAAAAAGCATTAGTCTCAATTGCGAAATCTATTATAGAAAGGGGTTGAAAGGTGGCATCAGTCTTTGTAGATTATAAACATTAGTGAAATGATGTTTATAAAAGAAATATGAGGGCTGGGAAGGTGGCTCAGTGGTAGTGGGCTTGCCTTGCATGCATGAGGCCCTAGGTTCGATTCCTCAGTACCACATAAGCAGAAAAAAAAAGCCAGAAGTGGCACTGTGGCTCAAGTGGTACAGCGCTAGCTTTGAGCTGAAGAGCTAAGGGACAGCGCCCAGGCCCAGAGTTCAGGCCCCACAACAGGACCCCCCCCCCAAAAAAAATAAATAAAATAAAATAAACATTACTAAACTGTAAGTTGTCCAGCATGACACAAAAATGACCCACACATCCAGAAAAACTTTTTCCTTCTATTATAATACTGATCAAATAACTTTCATAATGTTGTAAAATATTAGTCACAAAATAATTCTCAGTTAACATTTACATATTGGTTTTCTTTCAATGTGTGTTTTATTGACTTGAGATTCATTTGATTCACTCAGCTACTAAGGAAGATATTTTAAATAGAGAAAGAAAAACTTAGTTTAACACGTTTCTAATCAGACATTTCAGATTTCTGAATTATCTGTCTTTATCAGAAGCTTACTGTCCAAGATATTTCAAAGACAAAGGTTTATTTGGCAACTATGACATTTAACTCGGAAATGAAGACATGCTTAAACATATATTTGATAGATTCATTAGGAAAATGGACTTATTAGTTCCTAGATGAGTACAAGTAAATGGAAAGGAACAACAGTACATGTGAATAGGCAATCACCTTTCTGTTCAAATTTGTATGAATTTGGGAGCCCTTTACTAACCTCTTAAAAAAAAATGAGCAATGGGCTGGGAATGTGGCTTAGTGGTAGAGTGCTTGCCTAGCATGCATGAAGCCCTGGGTTCATTTTCTCAGTACCACATAAACAGAAAAGGCCAGAAGTGGTGCTGTGGCTCAAGTAGAATGCTAACCTTGAACAAAAGCTCAGAGACAATTCCCAGGCCCTGAGTTCAAGCCCCAGGACTGGCAAAAAGAAAATGAGCAGTATTTTTTTTTAGTAGATTCCTATATCCACCAATGTATGAAATAGGAAAATAAGCTATGATTTTCTTCCACATTTGTAAATGGCCAACAGCACTAAATCACACCACTATTGGGGGTTTTAGTGCATGTTCTATTCTGTGAAGTTTCAATGTATACATCAATATTTGATGTTTTCCTGAAAAGAAAAGAGTTCTGGTTTGCATCTTCTATAGTGGTACATGGTCACAACAAAACTACTTACATTCAAATGGATTTGTCAATCTGATTGCTACTATAAAATTTTCACATAGAAAAGGACAATATTATTTTAGTATTTAAAACATATATTTCAAGATTGAAATGGATGAATATAGACAATTGCAGTTGTAAAACCCCCAAATAACATTTCAGATAGTCCTCACATATTAAATTTGATCACCCCAAGTATAAGTGGTACATATTTTCATATTGAATAATATTAGGACAACTTGTAGAGATAACATAGCTACTAAACATAACCTCATTAAGACAAAGTCTTAATGTTCAAGGGTTCAGATTACTTAGAGGTCCTATGAAAGTAATCTGCTTTAGGTATTTACTAAGAACCAAGGTATGAAGACATTCTATTCTATTCTAGTTACTGCAGACATGAATTCAATTTCACCATGGAATGACACCCAACTATGCCCTACCTGGAGAAGTGGATTGGGAAAAGCACCAGATCACATGCCTAAGTACATGGCTAAGTATATCCTAAGTATATGGCTCTTCTCTTCTGGGAAGTTTCAGCATGAAAGCAAACAATAATAGATTTTGCAATATACTCTTCAATTCATCTTGATAGACATATGGTGAATTTTGTTCTAAAAGGAAGGAAAGAGTCATAACTGGAACTTCCGTAAGAAAGAATATGAGGGATAAAGCATATACTTATAGCATGAATGATTGTCCCTAATTGTGTAGTATAAAAGGAAGGAAATAAAGTAGAATAGAAGAAATTGCCATAGCAGTGTGGAAATTGGTAAACAGGTAGTGTTTATATTGTTTCTTTGGCATTATTGTTTCTTTGATTATTTTTGAGGTCAATGACAAAACTTCCACGAAGGGCTTTAATTAACCTCATTAATGGAGACTGGTCATTTTATAGTCTAGAAAATAAATCAAGCTACTTGCCAATCTTAGTGGGAGATAGGAAGAATATATCTGAGAATTTGAAATAATTTTATGATTACAGGAGAGGGTATACTCTATACAAGCACAAATAAGGAACACATGCATCACCATTTTCTTCCCAATGCTGATTACTTCAACTCAGGACTTAATCTCATTAAGCTGAGCATATTGCAATGACTAAAGCTCTAGACACTTTATTCTCACCTCCCTGGTCCAATAGACAAATCATTAGTTTCCAGATATATCCAGTAAAGAATTCCTATCCCTCTATACCCTGTTCACTAGCGCATCATTGGCTCCCAACCCACTATTCAAATTCAAACTCAAATCTAGAAAGGAAATTCCAGAGCCAACTATATTTCCATGCTTCATTTCTGCTCCTTTCAAATGTGAATAATGTATTCCGTATTCTTCAACAGTTCTTTGTTTAAACCACACCTGTTTCTAGGATATTCTCACTGTAATCAATTAATTGTTTTCATTTTTACTTTGCAGCCATCCAAATACTAGTATCCAAATATTTCAAGCTATACATTGCACTATACCACACCCAAGTATTTTCAAGATGTTCAAGATCTAGAATGGTCCTCAAATTTTACTGTCCATCAGAACTACCCAGACAGCTTGTTGAAACAAAACATTCACAGACCCCATCTACAGTTTCTGAGTAGGTTCATCTGGGATAAAGCCTGAGAATTTCTAACAAGTTCGCTGGAGGTAGTGATGTTGCTGATCCCAGTATAGCATGTAGCAAAGATATGTTATTAGGGGAATAAAGTTAACGTAATGAGTCAAATGATAGGTGAGTATAAAGTGCTGTAATCAAACAAAAAATGATGACTAAGTTTTCATAGGGAATGTCAAACAAAACTTCACAAATAAAGTAGATAATCAAGGATACTACAGTGAAAATGTAGTCATTTTTTTTATTTTTAAGCTGATAAATAAGCTTTGAGTAATAGACTATGGCCAGAACTTTAATGTAACACCTGACAGGTTCAACTTCATCCTGTAAACAACAGGTAATAAATAATGTTTCACATTCACAAGGGCAACATCAGGAAATGTGTGCATCATGCCACACTAGGAGAACAACTGGAGAAAGTACAACTGATAGTTGTCTTAGTTACATTAGAGATATAGTAGAAAAGGAAAGAGGATAAACTCAGTGCCTGCAATCCTAGCTGCTCAGAAGTGAAAATCTGAGCATCATGGTTTAAATCCAGCCAAGGCAATAAAGTCCATGGGATTCTTTTATCTCCAATTAGCAAGCAGAAAAGCACAAGCGGAGGTTTAGCTCAAGCAGTAGTATGCCAGCCTTGGGTAAAAAGATAAGGGATAGTGCCCCAGTCTGAGTTGAAGTACTAGCAATGAAAGACATGTACATACTAAGATGATAGCTGTACTAAGACAATGACACTAGAGATGACAAGAAAAGATCACATCCATTTCCTGTCTTCACTATATGAAGCCAATGAAATGCTTGCTTTTCAAATGTCACACCTCTTCCCTAGAAATAGGTGGAACAATTAAATGCATTTTAAATCTAAACTGCATCCCTTGCTTGTTTAGCAATATACGTGGTTGCTGCTGTTGGAAGATTTCATATTACATCTTTAATTGTGGGCATTTAGCAGACAACATCTTATTATTAAGATACTGCTGACTTTTATTGTCAATGTGGCCACAGGACAAAGCTAATAATTACCAGCACCAGAAGCAGCTTGTGGTTTTATATTACATTGAGGTAAATTACACTGGAATTAGAATGGATTACTTTTATCAAATGGGGAATAAGCTGTTAATTAACTCCCCGCTGTAGCAATCTTTCTCTGAGCTTGCAACTGTTATTAGGTCTAGATTAAACTGTTGAATTAATTTCCCACTTACTTACTATTTCAAGAGTTTTTAATTTACCTGGCAGCAGTTTTAATGGGAAATTGTATTAGCGAGCATAAATTGTTTTGGGAAGGGTAAATAGTTTGTGATAATGTTTATTAAGTCGTTTTGTTTGAGCAAAAATATAATTGCAGTTTTAATTAGTGCATGGTTGTTGGAGTATTAGGTTTGAGATTACATTATGGTTATCTGAGAAAACAATCACTCAGGTAATCCCAGCATTTATAACAGATAGCAAATAGAAAAGCTATGTCAACATGGCATTGACTTGAATATTGTACCGTATTTGACAAAGGAAAATGGAAAATAATCTAAGTGTTCCTTCAACAATTAGCTTAAATTTTATTGACTGTTCCTAAATGAAACTATCTACTGTGACAGGTATACATTGACTTACAGAATTAAAAAAATAAAGAGATCTAGATTTCTTTTAAGTAACACAAACTGTGGTAATGAAGAAATTTATTCAAATGATCAATACAATTTTGTGATCTGCTATTGATAATATTTTTTATTGTTGGCATAATTTGCTATTTAATTATTTTTCAAGTTATTCACCTGTTTTCCTTGTTTATCAGAAATAAACAATAAACATATATTACACTTCTATGGGGGTTTGTGGTGGTAAGCCAATACCCATTGACCTTAAAGGAAACATTGAAATCTGAAGTCTAGAGAAAACTAATGTGGGGACTTGCATGAGGACATAGAGCTACTAAGTGACTGAAATAAAAGAGACCTTCTTTTATTACTCCACATGCTCTCTTGATGAAACATTTTATATTCTACTACTTTCCTAAGTTAAAAATGATCTTTTTTTTAAAATATTTTATCTGGAGTAAATATAACCCCAATTTAGTCTGACATATTTCCCAGGGAAGCTTTTTATTATATTTTAGAAATTAATGTTACTCCTGAATTCAGGAAAATTATTACTTGATTTAAATGCTGACACTAGTTCATATTCATTCTGCATACATTTCACTTTTTATAGCTTTCCAGGTAGTAATATAGACAAGACCACAAATTTAATATAGTATACCCTCTTTAACCTTAAGTTTTAATCCCAAAATAAGTGTGGTATTTCTTAATCTGTGCAAAAAGATACATAAATAAAAAATTCCATACCATTATACCAACAGATTTGAATCCATAAAATTACCTGCTGTTTGGCAGAACTACGATTACCAATGCCTCCTACATTTCTGTGCCATATTATGAAATACTGACTATTTTAGAGGTGGGAACTAGGCAAACTAAAGTTGAAATTTCCATTATCCCTTTTTCTGGCCAATATAAATCTATCTAAAACCTTATGCATTTAGGTGCTGGTGGCTCACAACTCTAGTCATAGTTACACAGGAGGCTGAGACCTGAAGAATCATGGCTTGAAGTCACCTGGGACAGAAATGTCAGTGAGATTCCATTTCCAATTAACCAGGCAAAATCCAAGAGGGAATCATGGCTCAAATTGGGTACTATAGATCCATCTCTGATGAATGTTGGTGCAAAACTTCTCAATAGAATTTTGTCCAACCAAATTCAACAATTAACCAAAAAATTATACACTATGTTCAAATAGGATTCATTACAGGGTTCTAAAAGCTGGTTCAATATATGCAAGTCAATTAATGTAATTCAGCATATCAACAGAAGCAAGGACAAGAACTACATGGACATCTCAACAGATGCAGAAAAAGGTTGTGACAAGATTCAGCACCCATTTATAATAAAAATCTCTGGAGAAGCTAGGAAGCCACAGAATATTCTTCAATATAATAGAGGTTACCTATGACAAATCAACACCAGCATTATACTTAATGGCAAAGAATTAAAACCATTTCCTCTAAAATCATTAAGAAAACAAGGACTTCCACTCTCTCCCCTACTCCATTTCAATATAGTACTGGAATTTCTAACAAGAAAAAAAAGGCAAGAAAAAAATCGTAAAGGGGATCCAAATAGGGAAAGAAGTAAAAACTCTCCTTTGCAGATGACATGATTCTGTCTTTAAAGACTCCTATAGATTCCTACCCCAAGTTACTTGAGTTGATCCAAAACTGTAGCAAAGTAGCAGGGTACAAAATTGATACACAAAAATCAATAGCTTTTCTGTATGCCAACAATGAGAAGAACAAGATTGAAATCAGGAAATCAATTTCATTTGTAATGGCCTCAAAAAAAAATAACCAATTTGCAAAGGACCTCTATTATGAAAACTTTAAAAACATGAAAAAGGAAATCAAAGCAGATTTAAGGAAATTAATAAACCTTCTATACTCCTGGATTGGAAGGATTAACATCATGAAAATTGCAATACTGCCTAAATTTATCAACAAATTCAATATAATTCCCATCAAAATACCAGCAGGAGAAACACTAGTGCTCCTTGGCAGAAGTTGAAACTTCCTAAGAAAAGATTTCAAATCACAACAAATCAAAAACAAAAGAATGGATAAATGTGATTGCATCAAACTAAAGAGTTTCTGCAAGACAAAGAACATAGCTAGCAAGATAAACAGAAGGCCCACAAAATGGGAGATCTTCACTAGCTATATATCAGACAAGGATCTCATATCTAAAATATACTCAAAAAATAAATATCTTCAAAAACAAATCCTCAAAGAAACAATGGCAATTAATAAACAGGCTAAAGACTTAAAGTAAGACTTCTATAAAGAAGAAATAAGATGTCCAATAGACACATGAAGAGATGTTCAATACCTCTGGCCATAAAAGAAATATAAATCAAAACTACATTGAAATTCCTCCTCACCCCAGTTAGAATGGCCACTATCAAGAAAAGTAACAATAGCAGATTCAGGTGGAAATGTGGCTAAAAGGGAATGCTACTACACTGTTGGTGGAAATACAAACTTGTTCAGCCACTCTAGAAAGCAGTGTGGATATTCCTCAAAAGATTAAAGGTAGAGCTTCCCTATGATCCACCAATCCTACTCTTGGGTATTTAGCCAAATAACCACAAACTAGGCCACACTAAAGCCATCAGCACAAGCATGTCCATTGCAGCATTGTTTACCACAGCTAAGGTATAGAATCAACTCAGATACCTCTGGGTAGATGAATGGATCAAGAAAATGTGGTATGTATACGCAACGAAATTCTATGCTTCCATTAGAAAGAATAACATTGCCCCATTTATAAGGAAGTGCAAAGACTTGGAAACAATTATACTAAGCAAAGTAAGCCAAACCCAAAGAAACATAGGTTGCATGGTTCCCCTCATTTGTAAAAACTAGAATATGCCTATAAATCTACAATTAAACTTCAAGTGATGGTAAAAGACAAAAAATTACACTTGCACATGATAAACAGGACTGTAAACATTTACACAGTGAGACCAAAGGAGGATATACTTAGGAAATCATTACAAAGGCTCAATAGCTGTGTGCATATGATCATATAAAATAATGTTTACCAAAATGAACTCCAAGGTTTTTTATTTTACTCTTTGTGGGATTTTTTGTTTTGTTTTGTTTTTCCTCTTTGTTTGATTTTTTAAAATTTTTGTACTTTTTGTCTTCTATATGAGTTTGTCTGTTTCGGGGAGGGTAAGGAAAAGCACAGAAATAGTGGGACAAAGGGTGAACTAATTAAGCAGTGATACTACACACTATGTTAGAAATGACGTATACAACTTGTGGGGCGTGGGAGTTGGGTGGAAAACAATGGGAGAAAATGAGGGAGCAATTGACTCTGTTCATAAAGAAATGTATTCACAGGGCTGGAAAGGTGGCTCAGTGGTAGAGTGTTTACTTTGCATGCATGAGGCCCTGAGTTTGATTCCTCAGCACCATATAAGCAGAAAAAGCCAGAAGTAGTGCTGTGGCTCAAGAGGTAAAGCACTCTTCTTGAGCTGAAGAGCTCAGGGGACAGCGCCCAGACGCAGAGTTCAGGCCCCATGACCAACAAAAAAACAAGAACAAAAGAAACAAACAAACAAGAAATGTACTCACTATCTAACCTATGTAATGTAACCTCTCTGAACATCACCTTTTCAATAAAAATATTCTCTAAAAAATGTTCAAACTTAAGTCATTTATTAGTATAAAATATTTTAAAAATTAAAATACTGTACAGCAAAGTACAGTCATGAAGCCTTGCAAGTTATTATATAGGCATTCAAAAGTTGTATATTCACCTCCATTGTATAAATAATAATATTTTGTTACTGACTTCTTTTAATCTACTTACTGTTGAATAAATATTGAGTTTTAAATTAAAAAAATGTGAAATGAATACATGATGAATGATAATTTTTTTATATTACCAACATGCCCTACAGGGATTGGAAGCACATTGTAAAAGCAATGCTCTAGAAGACCATGTTCTCCTTTATAAATGTCATGGATATGTGTGTATATGTATATAAATAAATAGATATGTATGTTTGTATCTGCATGCACATTTTATACATAGATACACTTATAAACATAGATATATATAAGTGCATACATAATAGACACAGATATATACCTTAATATCTCTACCATACATAGAGAAACCTACATGATTCATTTGGTCTGCATGTGTTACATTGTTACATAGTTAATATTTACAGAGAGCTTAATTGATTAAATATGAACTAGTTAAAATGTTCAAAAACATTGATACAGTTATACAGTCTAGTTATGAGACAAGTGCTTCTCTCTAACTTTTCAAATCCTTTGTTATTGTTGTTACCGTAGTCACTGCAGTTTTAACTCAGGTACTGGGCACTGCCCCTAAGTTTTTGTGCTCAAGAGTAGCTCTCTCCCACTGAAGCTACAGCTCACTTCTGTTTTGTTTTTGTTTTGGGTTTTTTTTTTTTTTGGTAGTTAATTGGAGATAAGAGTCTCATGGATTTTTTTCTGCCTGGGCTGGCTTCAAATTGCTATCCACATATCTTAGTCATCTGAATAACTAGGATTACAGACATTTGCCACCTACAACCAGCTCCAACTCCTAAGAACTACATAATTAGGAAAATGACACCATGGAATTAAGTAACTTACCACAATTCAATGTCTAGCTGAAGACACATAAAAAAGTAGAAACAGGCTGGATGCCAGTAGCTTACAACTGTAACCCTAGCTACACTGGAGGTAGAGATCTGAGGATCGCAGTTCAAAGACAGCCCAGGCAGAAATGCCCAAGAAACTCTTAGCTCCAAAATCCACTTAGAAAAAGCCAGAGGAGGTACTGTGGCTCAAGTGGTAGATGGCTAGCCTTGAGCAAAAAGATGTTCAGAGACAGCACCTAGGCCCTGAGTTCAAGCCCCAGGATGCACAAAAAAATAATAAATAAATAAAAAGTCCACACAGTTTCTGAAATCCCCTATTCTCCACACTGACTAGCAGACACCATCCTTGAGACTTTCTTTTGACCCACAAATATTTAGAATTTGAGAAAGATAAGTGACTTTTAGTCAAGAGTATTATCATGGAAAAGGCAGATAGACTTTGCATGGCTCACTAGCACTGTTAACTTATCTAAACCTCTGTCCTTTCATTTACAGTGCAAAGATACCACAATGCCTAATTCATAAAGTTCTAATGGGAGTTTAGTAAAGTAACAGATATAAAGTACCTAGCATCATTCTGGGTTCAATAAGCATTTTTTCAAGTTATTGTTATTATTCCTGACTATGTTAACTTGTTTTAATTCAGAAATAATTGTTCTGACTTTACAGCAAGCCATGGTTTTCATTTAAGGCCATCAATTAGAGTTAGTTGCCCTTCTGTTATGTGCCATTGGTGAGTATCATCTTTATGTGAAAACAGAATAACCTCCCTTGTGTGATTCTATCACCTTCGCCTATGTTGTTAAAATTATATAGTGTATGTAAATCCACTAAGATTTCTAAGATTCTATGAGAGTTTTATTATTGAAACAAAGAAAAGAGAACTAAGCCTATAAAAACAAAACATTTACTTTGGCAAATGCTTAATTTTAAGCCCTTACCACAGGTATATGGGGAAAGAATTAACATAAAATACAAATCATCATTTCTATATTGGTTGGGAAATCATGCTAGCTAAATCTAATTTGGATATCATAGATGCTGACAGTAAAATGTATATTGACTTAGTAAATATGTTGGGCTTAAAAACTGAAAATAAATGGTGCTTCACACAACATCAGCATGATTTTCCCTTGCACTGCATTAAAATCCAGAGGGATGGACATGTTACCCATTGTCACCAGCTCTCAAAAAGTTTACAATGCACTTTTTAAATGCATACAAAAACATAAAATCATTCTATTGGAATTTATTCAATTAATTTTACATTCTAATTTATAAGGTTTTTACTATTTAAGCAAAGAAAAATGAAAATTAAAACGTTTTTAAAGACACAATGTGCTGACACTCACCACAATTTTAAAGCCTTTTTAATACTCAAGTAATTTTAAAAATAATAGGCTTAAAATAGTAGGAAAAAATGCAACCGTTTCCCTAAATTGCATTTTTATTACATTGATTCAATTAGCAATTTTCCTCTCAAAGACACAAATTATGATTAATTTTTACTAGAGTAAATTGTATGATGATAGGAGTGAGAAGACTGCAAATAATTACTGACTATTCAAATCATAGCTAGCATACATAGCACTTTTGGTCATCAAAATGATTTGCTTTTGTAAATATTGAGAATATTAACATCTTACAGCATATGTGAGCTAGCTTTATGACATATTTCTCACATATGGAACAGCATATCATTTTACCAAACTCATTATTTTTACATTTAATATAGACAAACTCAAGAATTACAAATACTAAAATGTTTTCAGCATGCATGTCATTTTTGTATAGCTTTGAAGTCATCAGAAGTATGCTATGGTGTTGGTTAAGGCGTTCTGATAAAGCATGAGGAACCTGTTACACTGCAGGTGTGCAGAAGATTTATTCCATATGTTATTAGCCATATGGGTTATAGTCAATGGATAATAACTTTTTCATAGTAATGAAATGTATTTCATAGATTTGAAAACATTGCTATCCACAAATTTTAATTCTTTACTCATTTTTTATGGAAATGCATGCCTTGGTGCTGTGATGTCACACAGATCAATATTAAATAATTAATTGACACAAAAAAGACTATAATATTATACCATACCAATAAGAGGTAAAGCAAGCAAGTATCCTATTATTTTACAAATGAGAAAAACATTCCTTGGAGAATATAAAGGACTTACAAGAGATAACAGCTGTTCATTAGCTAAGACTCAAACCAGATTATTCAATGGCATCATCATTCAATAACAAAGTAAGAAAAAAAAGAAATCATGATATTGTCTCAAGGAATAGTACAAGCAAACATAACTCTTTCCTCTTGACCAGCTCACTCACAATTTGTTAATTATAGGTATACTATATTCATGTTACTATTTATTTCATACATATATGATTATAATTTAATGGTGTCCCATTAAAAATATCTGTAAAAGTAATTTACATGTGATTTTTCTGCCTTCAATATTTTCATGGAATATGTACAATAAAATAAATCAATCATTTCAACCCTGAGAACAAAACACACAACAGTTTTCTAATAAGAAAATGCCTATCATGTATTGTTATTGTTACTGTGACTTGACTATAGAGAAATGAGTATCACCAATCATTTCATTATATACAGATGGCCTCTAGGTGATAGCATTACACGAGCTACTATGCACTTATAAGAAATGGTAACAAAACAGCATCAAATGCTGTATTATACACCAGATGCTGAATTAGATGTGAAAATGGAGCAAGCAACTGGAAGAGACTGATTTTGGAAGGGGTAGGAGGTGGAATAGTAGGACAGATCATGATAAAAAAAATTATTGCATACTTAAGTGGGCTTGATAAAATGAAACATTTTTTTTTTTGGAAGAAGAGATTTATAGAGGTAATTTATAGCAGAATAATGCTATTTTTGAACTAGGCAATAATTCATGAAGATAAAATGAAACATTTTTGTAGAACTAAATGACGTAAATAACAAAAATTAAAATTTATCTTAATGTCCCATTAATATCTGTATAACTTTTGTATAATACAAAATACATCTCCAATAAATACTTTTAAATTCTCTGAATTAAGAAATAAAGTATTCACACACACACACACACACACACACACACATATAAATCTTTTTTTTTTTTTTGTCAGTTGTGGGCCTGGGCACTGTCCCTCAGCTCTTCAGCTCAAGGCTAGTGCTCTACCACTTGAGCCACAGCGCCACTCCCGGCCTTTTCTGTGTATGTGGTGCTGAGGAATTGAACCCAGGGCCTCATGCATGCAAGGCAAGCACTCTACCACTGAGCTACCTTCCCAGCCCACACACATAAATCTTATTGTCCCAGAGTATTGTCTTGGTGGATCACTGAATAAGGGACTGTAAACTCAACAGTTGGAAATTTATTGTTAGGGTTTTTTCCCTTATAATTGTATGTAAATTATTTGTACTTAGAAAATATGGTTAGAGAATGCTAACTGATGTTGCCACCAGATACTAAAGAAACTCTAAAATAAGCATTATTAGTTTATTATATTCTGTCTTTATACTAGATGTGAAATCAATAATATCTAATTCATTTGACTTCTAAACATATCAACCCATTAAACTTTCCTTCCTACTTAAGAAATATCGAAACTCATCTATTTATCTGCCATTGCTTTGCACATTTTTCCTCTCTGAATTAAACTCTGTTCCCAAAGTCTATCTTTTGTTTAATCCTTAATTGTATAGCACGCCATGTAATAACCAATGTATTCATTAAATGTACTATGTAAATAACAATAATCATTCTAATGGGAACATTTCTTTGTTTTCTTTGGAACTTTCAAAGCTATCATGCTGCTCCCATATACTGAACAGAGAAACTTCAAAAAAACCATTATTTTTTTAAAAGGAATTAATAACCATTGGATTAGATTAGTTTCACATTAGATTTAGATTTCATGTGTAACAAATCTTCTATAAATTTAATGAAGTCATTTCTCAATCAAATTACAGCACATTTTCCCTATTTGCAAAAATAGTCAAGTATGCCACTTATTTCATAGCATGAATTACATTGTTACTCATAATTTTTTTAAGTTCCAAATTTCTGATTAAAGCAATTCAGAGTGTTTTGCATTTTAATCTTTCCTAAGAAGAGGCCCATCCTTAGCTCATTAGTTGTGCTGCCTGGGGTGTTCTGCAATAATGTCAGTGCCTAATACAGTGAAAAGAAACATGTCATTAAATATGTCTTAGTGCTGCACATTGTGATGACATAGAGCAAACCAGGGTACATGAAGTGGTCTTTTATAGCTCTCTGAGTTGGGTAAGAATCACCAGTTCAGCATTACAATTGTCCCCTGCTTTATGCTATGTTTCTTTATTTTCAAGAGAGAAAGTGGTGAATGAAGAGATATTGACTATGGAAGGAAAAGAGCTATACATGTAAACTCCCCACAATATTTTTTTAAGAACAATTTACCTACATAAGGATAAAATGGTAAATTTGTCATTTGACATTTTTTAAAGGACACGTTTTAAAATGATAAAACTCAAATCCCAGCAAGCCATGAAATAAGCACATATCAATAATATCATAGGAGAAAAAAAAATCCCAGTTAACACTAAGAGTTATCTTACAAAGACCAAGTTGAAAAAGAATTGGTAAGCACTTGGAATCAGGCCTGGAAAAATTTGAATATTCAAGGCTCCACAACTTAGAAAAAAGAACACACAGACCACGTCTTCAGCACAGCCCTTATTTCAGCCTTTACATAAGGTTAAACAAATAATAAACGCCCTATTTAAGTGGTCAGAAAAAGATGATCCATTGAGATGGACAGAAAATATTAACACATAACAGCTTACCTCTTCGCTGAAACAGTAAAGTTGCCCTGCTTCCAAAAGAACACATTTAGAGTTGTCTTTGTAAGAACCTTGGCATCTAATTTTTGACCTTTCCAAAGTAAATCATGAGAGGAAAAAAGTTGTTTTAAAATGGTAAATGCAAAATATTGACAGCAAACTCTTTCCAGTGATAGCTAAGATAGAAATATTTTTTAAAAGAGGCATTACTCTAACTTTGTCATAAAATGGTTTGGCAACAAAATCAGTTTCCTAAATGAGTTAATAGAGTGATAGTCCAGACTATGAACAAAAAAAGTGTGAATATAATTCTGGATCAGCAATCTTCTGTCTGGGTTAGGTATGCAGTAATATTTCAATGATGACTTTAAATCCTGATGGTTTCAAGCTGCTCCAAGCTCCTTCAGCAATCAAAAATAATCTATCCTGGGACCAAGGGCTGTGAACATCATGTCATAGCCACTCTGCTATTAGATTTATTGGAGGGTAAAGCATGTCATTTATGCATCAACTCACAGGAGAAAAAAGCAATCCCTATGAAGTTAATCTAATAATAGACTGGAAAGCAATGATTACCGTTTCATGTACACTAGCTATTTGTAGCCGTGGTTGGCCTAATTCTGCTGGCCTCGCTTGTCAGAGCTTTGGGATTAACAAGTGTTTAGCTGAAAATCTATTGGGAAACATCAAGAAATGATTTCATTTCTTGCAACAGAGAGGACGCTGAGACCATGGTTTCCTCCTTCACCCATACACTTTCTACAAGCTGATTCCAGGAGTCATATCAAGTGTAACAAGTGCACAATAATTAGACCATTCTCTACAAAATGCTTAGCAATTTGTACACCAATGGTCTATCTTTTTAGTAAGTCTTTCAGTTGTTGAACCCAAACATTTGATGAAAGCATTTACTGTTTCCATTCTTGTGGGCACATTTTCTTTTCCTTGCAATTCTGATAAAGTTAAGCAAATAGCTGATACACACACTGTCTTCTACTCACAAAATTTCTGGGAGAGTAATTTTTTATCTGTACCAGTACTTGAACTCAGGGCCAGAGTGTTCTTCCTTGGCTATATTCTTTTTTCCTTAAGGCTGGTATTCTACAATGTGAGCCACACCTCCACTTCTGGCTTTCTAGTGATTAATTAGAGGTAAGATTCTCTCAGATTTGTCTTGAGATGGGTTCAAACCTCAGGATTCAGATCTCATTAGAAGCTAGGATCTCCTGAATAGCGAGGATTACAAGTGTATGCCACCAGTGTCCAGCTCTGGTAGAATTAAAAACAACAACAACAAAAACAAAAACACCAGAAAGGCTAACAGTAGTAGACTCATACAACCTAAAACAGCATGGCTGAAATTAATTATTTTTTTGTCTTTTCACTTATATAGGCTTTTACTGACAACTTCAACTATGGCAAATGAAAATTAGGCTACAGAACACTTACATTGTTCTATTAGCTTACTCCTGGATGTTGTTATACACAAACACATTTCCATCACCTTACATGGAGGATAGAATTCAAGCATATCAAACATTTCTATACATAAAGTTCCATTGTATCTATAAAACTATTCAAAAATTTAAAATATAATTAGGAAAATTTCCAGTCTATACTGCTTTAAATACAATTTGTTCTTCTTTTGGTATTGGAATTTGAAGTTGAAGCTTCCTGTTTGCCTAGGCAAGTGCTCTAATACTGAGTCACACCTCTAGGATTTTCTTGGGATGGTTATTTTGGAGATAGAGTCTCACTATCTGAAGAGGAGAGTACCTGGACTGTGATTTGCCTATTTTAGGCTTCTTGACATTTCTGGGATGACAGGGACACTGGATCCCCTACAACTTATTTCTGCTGAAATAGTCTCACCAAATTTTCTGTGCATGGCTTGCCTAGAACCTCAAGCCAGAGCATGGCTTCCTTTAAATGTTTTTCAACAGTATGCTTCAGTTGAAGGCTAAAAGGTCAAAAGAAATGTGAATATGATCTCATATATATTAGTAAGAAATTTGTAAAACTCAAAGTTCTATCTCAATAGTTCATGAAAATTTGAATTTAAAGGCAACTCCATTATTTTGTGAGAACTCTATCAATACAAAGAATATTATATGTACACATATTTGTAAGCATACATATTTATAAATCAATATACTTATAACTCATATTTTGTTGATAAATTAAAGTTTTCATATAAATGAATGATTGAGGACTACTCATACTATCAACATTTACATACTAAAGGTAAGTACTGAGGGGTCAATAACATTTTATTTAATGAGATATTTGACTGAAAAACAAGTTTAAAAATCAAAACTGAAATTAAGCAAACACATTAATATGCACATATATTTTCTCCAATTAATTCTTCTAAACAACATACCAGGAAGGTCAATGTACATTTAATGAACTATAACTAGTCATTTTAATTACACATTTAGCTTTTACCTTACAACCTGATTTTTTTTACTCAGTTTTCATTGTTTTGCTTTTCATTTTTTTTTTTTTTTTTTGCTATTTGTTTGTCAGTAGAGTGACTTGAAGAACTTCAGGCCTGTGCTTTTTAGGCAGGCGTTCTACTACTTGAGCCACATGCCAGTCTTTTTTTCTTTTATTTTATGTATGCCAGGGTGGTCTGGCACATAGGCTTCCTGTATATGCTTCCTGGGAAGCTGGTATGACAAGACAAGTGCAAACACACTCAGCTTGGTATCTGATATTTTCACGTCAAGAACTTTTTAAATTTATTTATTACATACCAAACTGAATAGATGAAAATTCTAATCAGGGTTTAAACCAGGAAGTATTATTGGAAGTAATCATTTAATTTGTCATTCTTACATGCTACTAGAATTCTAGGAATCTATACTTCAAAGGTATTGAGCACTTGGTGGAATATGCCAAAATTATTTCTTAATAATTACCATGTAGAAATTGAAAACATTCTACCCGGAATAGAGACTGCAGCATGCAACTAAGCCATGCAATCTTCAGAGAATAAAACCAGCATTATTTCAAAGAAAAACATCTAAATTTTGACATACTGTTCTATGAAAAAAAAGAGATTCACATCCCAAATATAAAAATGCCTTGAGATATCAAACAAATGCACCATGGGTTCACAGAGCTTTCCATGCTTTACTAAATGTGTAACATAAAACATTTAACATGTACAAATCTAAATAATAGCTAATATACCTTTGCAACTATTATCTAATTTTGCTAGATGAATGAGAAGACAACATATCTACAATAATCCAAATGCCAGTTTCCTTAAAAAAAGAACTTGAAGATCAATATGTACTAAAAATGTATTTGTAAAACAGATGTTCAGAGGATGTACCAGACAGTTAAAAATGCTATTCCAAGCTGGATGCCGGTGACTCACGCCTATAATCCTAGCTACTCAGGAGAGATCCTCAGATCTCGGTTCAAAGCCAGCCCAAGCAAGAAACTCTGTGAGACCCTTAGCTCCAATAAACCACTAGAAAACCAGAAGTAGCACTGTGGCTCGAACGGTAGAGCATTCACCTTGAGCTGAAGAGCTAAGGGGTAGCGCCCAAGGCCAGAGTTCAAGCCCCATGACCAACAAAAATAATGCTATTCCGGAAATACATGTAGATATTGGCTATGTTTCAATACTTGTTCAGATGTTCAATCTTATAATTGCTACCAGGATACATTTTCTTAGTGTATGTATGTATGTGTGCATGCATGTATGTCTATGTACATATACATGCATGTATGTGTGTATATAACATGTAATAAGCAGAAGTGGGCAGAAAACTGCTTATAACAAAACTTCTTTGTTGAATATTTTCAGATACTTAATATATTTGTTTCATTCAAATGACAGGTAAAAGAAGTTGGCATGTGTATGAGTATTTTAATGGGCAATCAAAATTCTCATAAACATGCACAAAAATAATAAGTCTGGTATTCTAAAACTTGGGCAAGACATGCTTAGTATTTCAGTAATATTCATGAGTAAAGATTCTTGACCTTGGTAATAATACCAGTGTGGATTCCATTAATAAGTCAATATGTTACATTTAATAAATAACATAAATGACTAAGTAAATCTGATAAATTTGCTAAATATCTAAATCTGATTTAGAAATGCCCATGTATGTAAGGAATTTTCATAGAAGTTTGCTTCAGAAATGGACAGAAAAGACTACTTGGATAATAAATAGTAAAGTACTCTTTCCCTAGGAATGTGCATTTAGCCCAGGTCCTATTTTCTAAAGCTTAATTAGCTATACATCTCTTGTGGAAAATTTCTTGGAATTCATAATTTGATTTAAAGTCACCTCATTTAATAATATCTTACTTCCTACTGTACCTCAATTTGAAACTACAGGCACTGATTTTTACTAGCTAGGGGTCAGCTCCATGAGAAATTTTAGATATTTCCTAAATGGATTACAAGTCTAAAATATTTCAGCACTACTACATCAAAAGGTTGCCTATCACAAACTGACAAAGCACACTGGCTGATTCACATTCACTAAGTGGATTAGCTGAAATAAGCATAATAAATTAAAGAGAATAAAATAAAAAAAAAACAATTTCACACTAAGTGAAGGCTTGACTTATAGGAAGTGGCAGTTCTGATAGCCCAAGGCATAGAATTAGTTTTGCCACTCAATAATTTGACTGATTCACTCGAGTGGCCAGAAGAGGACATTTTCTGCCTGATTTCAGTGTAATCAAGTCACCTGCTCAGCGACTGCTCAGGCCAAGTCAATTGCACTCCACTGAGCACTGAGTGCAGGGAGTAGCAAAAGAGCAGTATTCTGCATATATATGCAAAACTACTGAGTGTTAATGATAGTAAGGATTAATTCTTCCAAAGGCAATCCTGTTTTCTCCTTTCCATGTAAGATTTTACATGAATGAATTTGTCACTCTTCTTCCTGAAATAACCACGCATTGAAAACAGTGCTAATACTATGTTGTTTTCCTTAACTAATTGATTTTTAAATGCATATTTAAAATCAACTAAATATGTACTGGTGAATCATTTAAAGTGACATTATGTGTCCTTTAAAATTGCATCATTCCAATAGTGTGTTTCACTTTAGGTGTTTGTGTGCATAAACACACATAGGTATGTGCACAAACAAGTACAAGCACATTGTAGCCCACTAGGTATTAGTTGACCAAGTAAGTAACTGAAATGGCAACTGCAAGCATCTACAATGTTGAAAGGTACAATAATTATAAACCTAAGCCTTGACACATATAAAGGAACCTATATGCACAATTTATGTCTATTCATTACCAATAATCATACTTGTCAATGAAATTATAAGTTCCTATGAAGAAAATTTCCATAGTATTGTTTTATTGATCTGCACATTGCAGCTACTAAGTAAAGCTATACTATATTTGTTTCCACAAGTGAAACCTTGTTTTATAATGTGATATTCTTTCTAAAATGTTAATGGATTGGCAGGGGAAAATGGATAAAATTATTGGAGGGTTTTATATAGCTCTCAGTTCTACAGTAAATACAAGTACATCGTATCCCATAGGTACATGGCCAGAATTTGTCTACACTCTACTTGCCTACTGGATCTAGGTAAATAAAAATAGAAAGTGAGAATGACACAATCAAGGCAGAGGACAAGATCAAGTCCTTAACTGTTACACATCAAGGAAAGTGGAACAAGCACAGTCCAATTGGTGTAGTTATTTGAAAAGAGTGGTCAGGAGGCATTTACCGTGTGATCCATCTTTTGAAAGGATGGTGTGGAATGGTGGTTTGTAATGCAAGGCTATTGGATCACCAAGCCAATGGTTGAATCCTGACAGCCTTACCCTTAAGGCAGTCAGCTGATGAAATTCTGAAAAGTTTATTGAAAAACACAGTCAATCTGCACATAAGTAAGTCCCACAATCACTAAGCGTTCAAATAAAATATAAGAATAAATGAAAATAACAAATAACTTTAAATTCTATGTAAATGATCTTCATTTTATTTAGCACATTTTATTTTATACTATGAAATATTATGGGCCCATTTTTTTCCTTAAGATAATTAGGTAGACAATTGCAAACCATCTATGTTAGTAAAATGAAAAGTAGACGTTATCTATAAGACAGGGTGGAAGCCGGGCGCTGGTGGATCACACCTGTAATCCTAGCTACTCAGGAGGCTGATATCTGACGATCGCAGTTCAAAGCCAGCCCGGGTAGGAAAGTTCAGGAAAGTTCGTGAAATTCTTATCTCCAAATAACCACCAGAAAAGCTGAAGTGGCGCTGTAGTTCAAGTGATACAGCACTCGCCTTGAGCTGAAGAGATGAAAGACAGCGCCCAGGCCCAGACCAACAAAAAAAAAAAAAAAAAAAAAAAAGAAAGAAAGGGTGGATATATTCTTTCAATGTGCTTTTACGAAACATTATCATATCTTTCATTTCTTGAAGCTAGTTTTTTCCTTTTAGCATTTAGGATTTAATCTGCTTTATTTTCTCAGTAGTAAAATAGTATTATGTAATATGATCTCATCTAATAAACTTTTACTCAATCAATGTCTCATTTCTAATTTAAATTGTAGGTAGGCAAATATCAATAATGCCATGTAACTTCTCAGAATACACTAACAATGAAGGGGGAAATGATGTTTAAAGAAGTGGATTCTAAATCACGTAACTGTCTTTATTGTTGGATGCCTTCTTAAGATGGAAGGATTATATTAAGTTCTGGATTATCTGTTATTGTGTGGAAAAGTGACTGAAAAGCCAAAATAAATTTCATACTTTATTCTTGCTCCAGGGAATTTCTTTTTCATTCTAAGCTGTCTGGTGGAGATGCAAACAAGCAGGGAAATGGACAAAGTGCATACAATAAGTGGAAAGATAGAGTGATAGAATATCATAATCCTTTACACCTTAAGATGATTTCTAAGTCATCACATCGACTACATTAAAAAAGATTTTAGAGGGAAATAATAGGACAAGTATTGGTTAGACATGGAAAACTTCAAGCCAGAGCATTTCAACTTCTTTTTTTTAAAAAAATGTTTTTAATGTGAAAATACTGTACAGAGGGGTTACAGTTACACGAGCAAGGTAATGAATACAGTTCTTATCAAGCATTATTGCCTACTCCTTTGTTTTTCCCCTACCATCCCTTCCCTCCCATCTCCACAACTACACTCCTCCCCTCTCCCGCCTAAATTCTAAAGTTCATTTTTCAACATAGTGTCTTGTACATCTCATTGTTGCAATGGGTTAACCTGTATCCTTATTTGAACAATTTGTTTTTTTCCCTTCCCCTCTCCAAATTGTATCAACATCAAATACAGTGAAAATATGGGTTATACCATGGGAGAGGGACATACAAAACAACAAAAATAATCATGTGGTACCTTATAAATACTTTAGAAACAATAGCAAGAAAGAAAAAAAAACACTTGTGTCCTTATCTTGGAGTTCATTTCATTTAACATCATCTTATCTGACCTTTTCTGCTTGTCTCATACATATACTAGTTATTGCAAATAAGGGAAGCCATGAGACCTATGTTTCTTGGTTATACATTGTCTACTATATCCTTTTTTTAAAAAAAGTCTTTTTAATCACTTGCGGTTAGATGTACAAGTTCTGTAATCAGATCTCCTTGACTGAAACATAAGCAAGATTTATGACCTAAAGATTCATGAAAAAATCATATCATTGCCCCCTGCATACATATAAGTATGTGGAATGAGATAATAAACAGTACTAGATAAACATAAAGACTTCTACAAATAACTGTTATGCTTCTGGTAAATATATTTAGCATTAGTGATATCATTTTTCATTTTTATCATAATTGTTAGATTAAAATCAGACATATGCTTCTTTCAGGTATCAAACTAAGTAACACAAATGTCAATCCAAGGAGACATCAGTGTTTTCCAGCAAAGAAAAAGACTTACTAAGGGGACCAAGTTTCACAACCTTTTTAGATGCCCTTATTTAATCACCTATCTTTACCTGAATATTTCAGTTGAACAGAAACATTCCACATATTTGAAAAGCTATACATTATGGAAAGGCAATACATTATGATAGCTATGAGATGGATGGGTGGGAAGAACACAGACATAGGTAACAATGCA
Source organism: Dipodomys spectabilis (assembly GCF_019054845.1). Classification (NCBI taxonomy): domain Eukaryota; kingdom Metazoa; phylum Chordata; class Mammalia; order Rodentia; family Heteromyidae; genus Dipodomys; species Dipodomys spectabilis. The sequence continues at coordinate 731,927 of NW_024871350.1, read as the reverse complement.
CCTATAAATAGAGAGAGTGTAAAGTAACTCTGATTGAGTAGAGATACAAAGAAGTACCACCTTGCCAGACACTGATAGCTCAAGCCTAAATCCTAGCTACTCAAGAAGCTAAGATCTGAGGATCATGGTACAAAGCCAGCCCAGAAAGAAAGTTCCCATGAGACTCTTATCACCAAGTAGCCACCACAAAATCATTAAGTAGCACTGTAGCTCAAGGGGTAGAGCGCTAGCCTTGAGCACAAAGAGGCTCAGGGACAACGTCCAGACCCTGAATTCAAGCCCCCACACAAATGAAACATCACTAGAAAGGTCAAAAGGCTGTGAAGTGGAGCCTACATCATCAAACCGTCAAGGCACACATAGCCTCCTATATTTTGTAAATTTAATAGATAAGAGAAGATTTGTGATAACCTTAGTCTACCACTATTTTAAAACAAGAAAAGACTGCTTTGCACACCATTGTTTCTGATTTATACATTTAACCAAACACTATAATCGTTAGGTTAGCACCCACATTTTATGCAGCACACAGCTTTTTCACAGATAAGCATTTGGTCATGAATATTTCAGTTCCTCAGCTCTTAAGGACTAAAAAGTAGGAGATGTTATTCATTATGGGATAGAAACTTTGTTTAGCCCTCACATTCCTGAATGCCAACCAAGCATCCCATCAGCATTTGTAAGCATATGGACTATTACTTCTCTAGACAGTACTTTCTGTTAATTTATTGGATTTTTATGTAGTGAAGACCTACATCCTTTTCATAGCTTGGCAGAGTAGCAACAACTTATAGCAGACATAACACTAAAAATTCCAACCTAAACCAAATATTTATCTAATTTGGAGTTAGCAACTATAAGACTAAGTGAATCTGCTCTACGTTACAAAATAAATTAAATAATAAATAAATAATTCTTGCCGGGTTCCAACTGAGGAACAGCTATTAGTTCAGCAATGCCACAATTTGGATATTTATCAGAAAATGTGACTTGAATGAACATAGTGCCAGCAGAAGTGATCAAGATACATGTTGTCATTCTTCATATTTGACAATGACTGCAGATTGGGCTACTTCCTTGCATACAAATATGCTTAAAAGGAAGTGGCGTTGTAGCTCAAGTGGTAGAGTGCTCACCTTGAGCTGTGCCCAAGCCCAGAGTTCAAGCCCCACGACTGACAAAAAAAAAAAAGCTACAAATATGCTTAAAAATCTGGATCTGAACCTAGTAATGCCTCTCACATGGGTTACATTATGCATATTTTCCAGGCATGATGGTTGTACTCTTTTTGCACAGGTTCTTTTAAGCATAGCAACTGGTTTTTTGGTGATCTGTATGATATTTATTTCAGGGAGTAGGTTGACTATAATAATGAATATCTTCATTTTTAGTGTATCCTTGATTTTCATCAAAATGAAAAAGTGTTCAACTGGGAAATATTTAAGGCTACCTGAAAATTTGCAGGTAGTAACTACTCAGTAGCTGAAAACTAATAATTCATATGCATTTTTCATGATGCCCATAAAAATATCAAGGAATATTATGCTTAAATATAGATTTTAAAGGTAAAGTAAGCTTATTGCAATAGTCCTTGGTGTAATTTTAAGTAAAAAATTAGATATTTTTAAATGAATAATTTGGCAATTGTTCATACAAATAAACAAGTGTCACGCATTTCAAATTCTCCAAATCAACTTGTAGAGGAAGAAATACTCTTTAAAGGGTCACCTACTTTGTAAAATATTTATTCCATGCCTATACTGTTTTAAGTGAAATTTCAAAAATAAACAGTGGAAAATATAACTGACTGCTATGGAATACTATGTCAAACATCATACTGTTATTTACATACATAATCTCATTTAAGTCTTAAAATTTGTGTATAATATTGGTGGCTCAGGTCTGTATTCCTAGAAGGCTGGAATCTGAGGAATGCAGTTTAAAGCCAGCTTGGGCAGTAAAATATGTGACACTCTTGCCTCCAATTAATCACCAGAAAACCAGATGGGGAGCTATGGCTCAAAATGGTAGAGTGCTAGCCCTAAGCAAAAAAAACTTAGGGACAGCACTCAGGACCCAAGTTCAAGCCCCATGAACAACAACATTTCAAAAAAAAAAATAGACATCTGTTATCATAAAAGAAAAAAAAGGAAAGAAATAATGTGTTGAGTCACATTGTTGATTTTATAATCCTTTTTAAACCTCAGATTTAAATGTACTCACTCAATTCTCAATATGGCAGTTATATTTTTGTCATTGTAAGATCTTTAAATATGCAGTTAGAAAATGTATGTATCTATTTTGATTATACTACAATTTCATCACATGTTTCTAAGCAAATAGTATACATTCAATATTTCTACCTATGTTTTTCATTGGCAAACATATTTATGATAGTTTTTTTGAAAGACACAATGAAGTAATACTCAAACTTCTTCTAAATCTCTATGTACTAAGCACAGTTAAGGGAGCAATCGTCATCAACAATAGAAATTAAACAGCTTCAAGTTATGTAGTGAAAACATCAAAATGTTTTTCTTATAAGTTTCCCTCAAGTGAAATGCATCCTCCAGTATAGATGATATATTCCAGAAGGTTTCTTATCAGCCTTGCCATTTAGTTTTTAACAAGTCCCGCAGAAACATAGCTTTGGGATCACCAAAAACAGTCTCAACAAGGTCTAGACATAGTGAAGCTGGGAGTCAGACCCCTTGAGGTCAAAATTGTTAGAGAATAAATTTCTTCTCACTGTTAGTAAGCTGCACTTATCAAATTTGTTATTGGAATCAACTACTATAGTTGTTAAGCAAGAGCCAACTGCACAATGAATAAATAAATAAATAAAGTGAGTTACCCAGTTTTGGATATTCTGTTACAGGAGCAAAGGAAAGAATAAAACAATCTCCCAATCAAGAAGTTGAGTCTGATTTGTAGCTTTACTAGGCCTTGCATTTTGAGGAACTTCCTAACAGTACACAAATATTAAATTACTTTGCTACCAATGGTATGAGAGTTCCCCTTTCTCTGCAAACTCACCAATGTCTGACATTTATTATCCATTCTATTTGTAGTGTGGTGATATCTCATTTTTGCTTTGCTTTGTGTTCCCCTACACTGTCTTTATACACTACTTGCATAATTGTTTTGGAGAAATGCCAATACAAGTAATACATTTATTTCAAGAACAACAAAGAAATAATCTTATAAATGTTAGAAACAATCGCATGAAAGAAAAAAAACATTTGAATACATATCTTAGGGTTCATTTCCCTAACATCAACTTAACTGACCTTTTCTGCTTGACTCAGACATATACTAGTTGTTGAAAATAAGGGAAACCATGGGACCTATGTTTCTTTCGGCCTGGCTTACTTCACTTAATACAATTTTTTCCAAGTCTTTCCATTTCTTAACAAATGGGGCAATGTCATTCTTTCTGGTGGAGGCATAGAATTCCATTGTGTATATATACCACATTGTCTTGATCAATTCATCTACTGAGGGGCATCTGGGTTGGTTCCATATCTTAACTATGGCAAATAATGCTGCAACAAACATACTTGTGTTGGTAGCTTTAGTGTGGTCTTGTGTGTGATCATTTGGGTAAATGTCCAAAAGTGGGATTGCTGGGTCATAGGGGAGCTCTATATGGAGTCTTTTGAGGAACCTCCATACTGCTTTCCAAAGTGGTTGAACAAGTTTACACTCCCAACAACAATACAGTAAGGTTCCCTTCTGTCCACATCCCCTCCAGCAGCTGTTGTTTTTAGAGTTCTTAATTATAGCCATTCTAACTTGGGTGAGGTGGTATCTCAATGTTGTTTTGATTTGCATTTCTTTTATGGCTAGAGAGGTTGAGCATTTTTTATGTGTCTATTGGTCATCCTTCTTTCCTCTTCAGAGAAGTTTCTCTTTAACTCTTTAGTCCACTTATTTATTGGGCAGTTGTTTCTTTGAAGATTTGTTGTTGGGGGATTTAATTTTTTGAGTTCCAGGTATATTTTAGATATGAGACCCTTGTCCGTTGTATGGCTAGTGAAGATCTTCTAATCCATGGGCTTTCTATTGATCTTGCTAGCCATGTCCTTTGCCATGCAGACCCTCTGCAGTTTCATGCAATATCATTTGTCCAACTTTTCTTTGATTTGTTGTGTTTCTGGGTCTCTATTAAGAAAATTTTGTTCTGTGCCAAGGAGACCTAGGGTTTCTCCTATTCCATTCTGTAATATTTTCAGAGTGTCTGCTTTGACTCTGAGGTCTTTGATCCGTTTGTAGTTGATTCTGGGGCAGGGTGATATATAAAGATCTAGCTGTAGTTTTCTACAACTGATTAACCAATTTTGCCAGCACCATTTACAACTTTGGTGGTGAGGGGAGGAGGATTTGGTGGGGAGGAGGAAAAGGGAGGAAGGGAAGGGATGGGAAGGGGAAACAAAGGAGGAGGCTACAATGCTTGATAAGAAATGTACTCATCATCTTGCCCATGTACTTGTAACCCCTCTGTACAGTATTTTCACAATTAAAATAAAACAAAATTATTGGCTTTATTGCTCTAAATTCTTTGTTTCTCAAAACAATAGAAGTATTATGAGAATTAATTCTTTTCCAGATGAATGACTTGAAAATATTTTCTTCCAATCTATAAGTGCTCCCTTCAGTTTTTATTTATTTTTCTATCCAGAAACTTTTAAGTTTGAAACATCCCATTTGTGAGATTTCATTTTGCTGTCTGCATTTGGCAATCATACAAAAAGCTATTTGTCCAAAGCACAATAATGAAGTATTTTCAATGTTTGCTTTCAGCAGTTTCCTAGATTTGAATCTTCTGTTTCACTCTTTCATCCATACTGTGTTGATATTTTACATGAGATATGGATCCATTTCCTTCTTCTGCATATGGATATTCAGTTTTGTTAGGTGGCTTTTTTAAATGATTTTACTCTTTGTTCCTGAGCTCTTTTGCTCAAGCACTCTACTACTTTGAGCCACAGTGCCACTTCTAGTTTTCTGAGTGGTTAAAGAGTCTCAAGGGGATCCTTCTACCCAGACAGGCTTTGAAACATAATCTTCAGATCTCAGCCTCTTAAATAGGAATACAGGTGTGAACCATCAGTGCCTGGCTACCATCCTCTTATATGTTTGCTACCACACTCAACTTTTCTGCTGAGATGGAGTCTCTCAAACATTTTAGGTTAGGATGCCTTGCAAACATGATCCTCCCATTCTCAGTCTCCCACTGAGGTGGGATAATAGACTATCCTCATCATACCCAACTACTAGTTGAGATGGGATCTCACAAACCTTTTCCCCAGGCTTAAAAAAATAACATAAAGGTCATTTTATTGAATGTACATATAAGTATTTCTAGTCTCTATCTTACCCCCTTTTAATTTCTTAGTTTTCAGTGTATGGGTATCTTCATTGGTAAATTTTTTTCAAATATAGCTTATAATTCAATCTTATTGTCTTAACTCTGTTCTGCTAGTCAATATCTTTTAATAGGTGAATTTAACTCATTAACCTATTTTTTGATCATTACATTTTGATTGTCCTACTTGTTCCTTTCTTCTCTTGCTGTTCATCCTTCTGTCTTGGTAGTTTTCTATATTGATAAGTTTTAATTTTTTTTTCTTCTGTATTCTGTTACACTGTTGAGTTTTGTATGTATTTGTAGCTTCACAATTATATTACCAATATTATTTTTTCTAGTGGAGAACTCACAAAAGGATTTTTTTTCTTCCCCCAAATATTTCAGCTTTCATGTTTGATCTCAAACAAAAAGACAACTGTGTGAAACAATTACAAGGCCAAAACTAGTGTGATCGTAACTTTTAGCTTAAAATATTTATCTGATTCTATATTCCACAGACTCTAGGGGAAATTATTGAATTTGTTTTGGTCATCTTTCTACTTAATCATTGGTTTCTCTTATTCTTGTTTTCTTGCTCATTTCCACAATGTAACAGTCCAAGATGTTGAACGGAGGTTAAGTACAAGATGTTGAACAGATTATCCCAAATTGAACAGAAGAGAATACAGTCCATGATATTGAACAGAATAAAGTACATAAAGTCAAACAGTTTACCTTAGTCCTTGCTCTTCCTTCCTCATGGATTATAAACATATTTAAGGAAAATAGATAAATTATAGTAAAGTGATATTATTAATCAAAGTATAACTATGTCAGTGATTAAACCTTCAGCATTGAATAAATGTAATCACTTGAAATCACATGGAATGAGTTGTTCAAAATGTACTTTTAAGTTTGACCATATAAATGATTGAAAATTATCTCAAACAACTGGAACTTTCATAAACAATTGAAGGAAATTTTAAATGTTACAATGATATTGAAAAAGTTTTAAAGTCTCTCATAAATTTAAACAGAATTATCATAAACCCAGAAACCCCACTCCTATTACTCAAGATCTCTCACAGCAAATATCCATGCAAAATATTTGCATGAAAACCTAAAATATTATCATTCAAAAATGGTGAAACACTGGGAAGCAACTCAAATATCTGAAAGAGGAAAATGAATAAACAAATTATAATATATCTAATTATGATTTATTGACTCAATTATTTATTACTAACAATAAAAATGAACAACTGATGAACACAGTAATTTTGAATCTCTATATAAGTATTCTAAATCAGAGAAGTCAGACAAAAATCATGTATTTTGTTATTTCTCCTTTTATATACAGTTTTAGGGCATACAAACTAATCTGTTATGACAGAACACAAATGAAAGGCTGCCTAGGGTTGGTTGGGAAGGAGAGAGTGGATACAAGACAACTTGGGGAAATGTACGCTCTACTATAGTGATGGTGTCATGACTGTTCACACATGTCAAAATATAAAATAGTGTACTCCAAATTAAGTACAATTTATTTTATGCTAATTATATCTCAAATAAACTTTTTATTAGCAATGATTGGCCAAAGTAAGTGGTTTCATTATGACATTTCCTTTCCTGTATACAATATAATATACTTTGACCATATTCATTCTATTTCTTTCCCTATTTGCTTTCCCTCTCCCTTTCTTCATCAAGTAATCTCATTTTTACTTTCATAATTTGTTGAGTCTTCTTTTCTTAGTTCCCTCAGTAATAAAATATAAACAATATATTTTTCTTTGTGGAGTTGGATTTTTTAACATGATAATCCCCACTTCTGGAAATGAATCAAGAAGCTTAATGTAAGGCATGAAACTGAGTAAAACTTTAGAAAATAATGTAACAATTTGTTTTAGAAAAGTATTTATTTGGTGCTATGATTTGAATATATACTTCCAAAGATGTCTATGTTGAGCATCTGATCCCACCTGATAAAATAAATCATTACTAGGTAACTGTTCATGAAAGTTTTGATCTATTCAGTGGATCAATGGATTCATAGTTGGATGACATTATTGGGAGGTGTTAGAAACTTTCAGAGGTGGCCTGGTTGGAGGAAGTAGGCCTGGAGCATTTATTTGAGGAACATATCTTGTCCTGGTTCCCTCTCTGTATCTGTCTGCCTTCTAACTGCCAGATCATACACTTTCTTCCACCAAATACCAGGCACTAAAAGGCCTCACCATGCTTGGGCCTAGAAACAATGGAGGCAGTGGACCATAAATTCAAACTTCTGAAACTGTGAACCCAAATCAATGACAAGCAGCAATTAACATGTTCAATCTTTCTTATATTTATATATACACAACCATTTGCAATTACAAATTTGGTAATATTCTCTCCTCTTAAACTTTTTTGTGCCAATTGTCCTTTTTACCTACCATTGGGGTATGTGAAAATAAAAAAAAAAAAAAACTTTCTTTTTTCTTCATACCCTGTCTTTAGTTTAATGCCCATTGTTGTAGTCATTCTCACTACAATTATTTAAATAACTTTATAAACCTCAAAAGTTTTAATGTGATTAAGAATATATTTCTTTTTAAAAAAGAACAATTTCATCTCTTCTCATTCTTGTTATATAATCACCAAATATTTACATTATTGTACATGAAAGTAGGGTTAATGTAAAAGATTCTGCGTAAGGGAAATACCCAACTTTTTATCCCCGGAAATTGAAATTGTCCCTTGACATGTCATCATTTATTAAGAATAAACAAAGGAGGAGGCTACAATGCTTGGTAAGAAATGTACTCACTATCTTGCTCATGTAATTGTAACCCCTCTGTACAGTATTTTCACAATAAAAAATAAAAATTAAAAAATAAAATAAAAAAGAATAGAAACTATTTTTATATTTAATGATCATGTTAGAAGTTGTAATTAACTAATGTAAACTAATACTAATGAAATAGACTACAAAAAGACTTATTTCGAACTTTCATGTATATATTTAAGAATTAAATAATAATAATGGGTAGAAAGTTACATGACATTTTAAGCTCTATGCTTCTTTTCCACATTAATTCAAGCATATGTCCAAAACAAGAGTTTTTACAAATTAAAATTTTCAAATGATCGCACTCAGGAATTTGCCTACATTGAATATAAACTTAAAATGAGTTAAAAATGATTCATTGAAATAAAGGAAACGAAGAAGTCACATAAGGTATTTTCATTACCACCACCACCATTAGCACCAGCAGTACAACCACCACCACCACCACCACTACCACATTAATCAAACCCTATCCCCATCTTTGGTTCATAATGAAAGCAAGATCACTTATGGTGGATCAATATTTTAAAAGTGGGTTCTAGGTGTCCAGGCCCATTTTTGTTACAATATACAATTGATATATGTGGATGCTAGATTTTATTAGTTTCACCCATTTATTAGGAATTTATAAAGAAACAATTTTCTGTGCATGATTCCTTGGTTGACTGATATTCAGCACATTTTGTTTAATAACTATGCAGCCTGTCTTTTCATAAACTGGACTAGAATATTTTAGTATAATGGATTATTTTAGTACAGCCAACCTCTGTATCCAATAAAATAAAGTATTGACAAAGCACCTTATTGTCTATCAAGTACTTTATACAATAGAAAGTTTCACGAATGCCTAAATGTGCTCTTGCATAACACAAATTGAAGGCATAACAGGAATCATAGGTGAAAAGTCACATGTTCCATGTCATGTAAATTGTCTGGGCGGGGGTTGGAAGATGGGCTTTGGTGATGGCAATGTCTTTCTGTAATCCAATAGACTTGGTGAGTGACTATGTGATTTTTGTGAGAGACCTCTCAAATGGGGAAGTTTTGAAAATCAACCAGATGGAAAGCAGGACACTGTGGGATGTATCATTTATCACAATGACAGTGTGTAGGCATCAGCAATCATCTCAACACAGGGAGAAGCAAGGGCTACCACTGTGGAGTAGCATTGCAGGCAAACTAGTGGAGTTTGGCAATGCTTGCTTCTCATTAACTTAATCATATTAATTCATTAGTCATATATATCAAAGACATTCACTCATGAACTGTCAAAAGGAAGTATTTGTAGCTGTTATTTTTTGCAATATGGAAAGTAGGTTACATTCCCTCAGACTATTATTGTTATACTGCTTGAACATAAGACCATAGCTATAGCTACACCTAATACTATGAATCATTGATGATGCTATGCTATCTGTCCCATACTGAAAACAACAAAGAATAAAGTTTTATTTTAATAAAGTTATATAATCTTCACCAATGAAATGGATTATTCCAAAGAGTTAATATTTGTGAAGCACTAAACATCTGATCTCTCATATTTAAGAGTTCCAATATGACCCTGAGGATGTAGAACCTAAATTTTCAACATCCCACTTTTTTTTAATGAGAGATTTTCAGGATTTTTGGACAAACATGGTATTTTCAGTCAAACTCACAAGTTTTGTCTCCACGCCTTACTATATCTAATATTTAGAGGAAGTCCTTGGACTTCTTGAAAATTCACTTTCTTTATCTGCAAATCAGAAATAACATCTGGGGATTGAGTTCAGTGCATGTGTGAAGCCTTAGATTTGACTCCTAGCAACACAATACTAGCACAAGTACTCACACCAATGTTAATTATGATAATGATAATCTGAGAGAAGGTCTAAAAAGATCAAATAGGAACATAATTGAAAATTGTTTTTTTAAATACAAAGTTAATATGAAGAAGATTAGATGATAGATAGGTAGATAGATAGATAGATAGATAGATAGATAGATAGATAGATAGATAGATAGATAGATAGATAGACGTGCCCACATAAAGATGTGACAGTAGTCTGTAGAGTAATACATGGATTAGCATCACTTGTGGCACCCTCATTATTGTTATCATCTTCACCATCACCATCATCATCATCTTGTAAACTGGACATAAATTTCAAATCTCCCTACTTACATTGGAACTAAGCTATGACTTCTGCAATATGAGCATTCCATGCAAAGGAAGAATGATTGAAAATAAATTACATTGAATGGAGACCTTTTGGGTAAAAACAGTTATGTGATAGAGGGGGGAAAGGTATTGACAATCAAGTTGACTTGAGAGAAATTGAAGTCTGAGAAATGCAGAATCAAGTGAATAGAACAAATGGAGTTCTTACTCTTAATCTGACTTATTTAGATTTTCTATTAAATAGAGACATTGAAAATGCTTGCTAGTGTAAACCCTTCACTCTACATTAGAAATATTAATAATTCAGCTCCTGGTTCCTATACAACCTACCTAAGCACATAAGAAATAATCAAAGGAAAACATAATGATCTAAAATACACTTAGAATTGCTGTGACATAAACCATGATTTAGCATAATGTTACTTGAAAGCCCCAAAGAATGTCATAAAAATAGGTATGTTTTGAATCACTCAAAATAAAGATGATTTAGTTTCTTGAGAAGGAGGCTTAATCTCTCTTCTTGATGAGACCTGTGGTCTCATCTTCTGAGCAATTCTTACCATCCAAATTAAAATGAGTGAGAAATGAAATACATCATAAAAAGAGGGGATACTTATTCCAATGATACATTCAGAATAGTTACCATTGTTATACCATGAGTGGGACATCACAACACCAAAATTAGGCATAATTCTTGTGACCCTATGATTCCTGAGTGGAACACTGTATTTATTCTAACTGGATTGAATCTTCATGAGCTCAGTTATCTGAAGGTTGGATGGTAGAAGACATTCTTAAAGTATTTTGCCACAACATAGCAAGAAGAAAAGAATAACAGTTGAAAAACCCACTACCTTTTAAAGAAATGGAAAAAAGATAGGAATTTTATCTGACTTTCTTGTAAGCAGCGAGTTTAAGTTTCTCTTAAGCCAGATTCCATGTCCATTTGAAATGTTCCATCAGCTAAGGAAAGGGGAAATTTAGAAGATACACAGGACAAATCCATCCCTTCTGTATGATGTAAGGGCATATAGCTCTTCTACAGAAAGATGGGAGTAATACATGGGTGTTTTGTCCATTAGCCAACAAAAATTTCACAGCAAATATTAAAATATAAAATTTGTGGCCAGCGGTATGTATCTCAATGCCTGTAAACCCAGCTATTCAGGGGGCTGAGATCTGAGGATCATGGTTCAAAGCCACCCCAGGCAGGAAATTTTGTGAGATTCTTATCTCCAAGTAACCACCAGAAAACCAGAAGTGGTGTTGTGGCTCAGTGGTAGAGTACAAGCCTTGAACAAAAGAGCTCAGGAACAGTACCCAGGCCCTGAGTTCAGGCCCCATGACAGACAAAAAAAAGGAAAGAAAAAAATTGTGTGTATTGATGTTCTGTTAGGGAATTGAGTATTAATTATACAATGAGAATATTGATAGCCCTATTATATAAAAAGGAAGTGTAGCCAAACATGAGCAATTGGAAATAATCTTAAAAAATCTGGGGCAATTTGAAAAATTCTGACTCACAAAATTAACTTTGTCCTAGTATTATATTTTATTGCATTGTTTGGCTTACAGTAGCTATTTGGTAAATTAAACAATAGTTAAATATATACTTCCATCTATATGTATATTGACACTCCCTTTTTCTTCAGTTACATAGATTAATATCTGACAATATTGTAAATAATAGATACTAGGACTACTCTTAATGAATAATGACCAATCATAAGTAATTAGTATGCTTAGAATGTTTTACAAAATATATTTGTGAAATGATTTAGATATCTAAATTCCTGTAAGTATTTTAATGTGCAGACATAATGAACAAAATCTCACAGACAGATACATATATACTTCTTGTGGATACATTTGCTTAAACAAGGGATTTTATAAACTAGTATTTGTCACCTAAGCATAACATTAGCCAAATTATCAAAAATTCTATACTAGTTAAGGTTGAATAAGATTTTGTTATACAGGAAAGATATTCCAGAGAAAATTAATACATTTGATATTAAAAGAAAAATACAAATTACAAAATAAATGAAATCAGATAAAACAGAAAAGATCTTACTTTTATATTTTGTAAATGAAAATTTCAACTTACCTGATATACTGTCTTTACATTTTAATATGTCAAGCTATAGTTATAAGGCTATTCTTAAATCTAATATTAATCTCATAACTATTTCTAACTCCTTTCACTGATTAATGTATTTGTTTTGAATCTGAGAGAAAATCAATTTGGAGGTAAACAAACAAACAAACAAAACACACTATTCCAGAAAAGGCACATGGTGATCACTCCTTTATAACATTTTTAGAACTCATTTTCATGTCATAAAGGTAAAAATAATGCAAACAAATGTCAAACCAAATCTGTTGTTTAAGCAAATCAAGCAAAGTTCAAACATGTTATTCTATAAACATGACATCTGAAAAAATATGTAGCAACAGGCATCAACAAATCACTTGTAATTGATGCAAATATAAACAGATATGTATAATGCCTTGCATCAAAAAATCATTTTAAGACAAAAGAACCTGAAATCAAAAATTGTAAAACGCATTGGTGGGGAGAGGGAGAAAGGATAACTCTAGACTGCTGACAGAGTACATTAAAAATATCAACTGAATTCTTCAAAAGTAGCTCTAAATGATATGTAACAGTTTTAGGAGAAGGTAAATATACCAAATTAACAATAAGAGCTAATATTACCTGAATTATGTCTGATAACGGAAGAGTAGAAGTGGTTGATCTAATTCAAAAAAACAAATAATCATAAGATTGTTTCTACTTGTCTTTCCACCACATTTTTCTTCCAGTAGTTGACTATTAGTAAGGTACTTTTAGGCATATGAAATTAATTCATACACATGAAGGAGGCAAATTTTCTTTGTGTCTGTTTCTCCAACAGATAGGCCCATCACTTTGTCCACTCAGCTACCTCACAATCTCTGCATTTCCATTCTAGAAATAAATGATTAAAATTTGCATTTTGTCCCAAAAGCACACTTAGTGGCAATTCTAAATTGTAGGACAGAAGGAAATTCAGAATTGAATTAAATTCTGTAGGATAGATGGAAATTTAATTTTAGGCCCAAAGGAAATTCAGAATTGAATTCAAAATTCAAGTAGGAAGATTCCTTGTTTTACAGGATGCCAAGTAAATAGGGCTTGGGATAAAAACTTAATTTTTGGAAGTCGCACTGTGGCTCAAGTGGTAGAACACTTGCCTTGAGCTGAATTGCTGAGGGACAGAGCCCAGGCCCAGAGTTCAACACCCACAACTAATAAAACAAAAAATAAAGTGATTTCTTAAACGATTTAAAATAATTTAACAAAGTTTATATCTTTAAGTAATTAATGTGAATTCAGTCATCCATAACTGCTTATCTGAATAATGAAGACAATGTCCATAAAATTACTATGAGGATTGAATCAAGTATATCTAAATACTTGGTACCCAGGCCTGATGCATAATAGAAGCCCTTATATTTCTATATACTAGAGCTTTTTCCTAAACAGATAAAAGCTCCCAGTGTTTACTCAAGTGTCAATTATCAAAGTACCTTTTAATTCCTTTCATTCTGGAGTGGGCAAACATGACAAAAATACACTGTATACATTTATGAAAATGTCATAATGGGAACCATGGAAACATAAAAAATTCATTTTATTCATTCATCTACACACATTTATTCCCTCAAAACCTAGGCAGATTTGAATATTTACATGGTGGTATTCCTAAGCTCTAGTATTATACTTTTGAAGGCAAAAAAATCATTTATATAGCACCAAGATACATTTCAGCCATTATTATATTTTCCATATTCATTTCTCAGTGCAAGGTACATTTGTCTCCAATAAGAACTTGTATGTAAACAAAGTCAACAGTTTGTTGTCTTTCCCCAAAAAGCCTAAGTCTATTCTGAAATTGTCTATCTCAGGTAATAATACCATCATCTGCACTAGACATCTGTCACACAAACTAGGCAAGCTAGACATAAATCATTCTGGAACCACCCTCTCTCCATCTACATTCAAGAAATTTTATATGTTTAATTATGAAAACACTCTTGAACTCTTTTCCATTCATTCATTTCTTCATTCATTCAGATGCTCATTGTTCCCTGAATAGTACCAAAGGACTGTCCTTCTCTACTTTCACTGCAATTTACCCACCATAGCAATTGATTTTAGAATAGTTACTCAATTAGTACTACTTCTTTTTATCTATAAAAAGGTTTTTAACAAAACAAAAGCCTGTGAAAACCAGAACATATGAAACTCTGAGGCAAAAGTGTGAAGCCTCAATTACTTTCCACAATTTAATATCCACAAGAGAAGGTTCTAAAATAAGGAAGCCACTGTACTGTAGTGATTGACTTCAATGGCTAAACATAAAGAAGCTACCTTCACACACACTCAAAAGTCTCCTACTTCCCATGTCTTCAGAATAACTATTACCCAATCTACCAAACTTATTTAGTTGCTTCCATCTTTGTGAGCTAATACCACTACGTCCATTTCAATTACAATTTCTATCATGATTTAATGAAATTATTAGTTTATATTTTTCCTGATCCTCCAGTAAATTGGAACAATGGTCATATAGTTTTATACTACCTAGGAATTAAAACTCAAATATACCAGGAGCTTATAAATACTTATACTATTTATGGTGAATGCAATAGTCTCCCAGTCTTTGCATTCGTTCTCAACAATATAACCAACTTCATTTTATTTAAATACTCAAGAAGTAATAAACTTACTCTTCAAGTATTTTTGCCCTTATAGTAATAATTTATGAGACTGAGGTTTTTAACATTTTAATGCAATGTTCCATGAAAATCACCAAAACATGTTTCAGGACAATGACTCTGCACTTTTTCTGTTCTAATTATAATGCCCCTTTTTTGGTCAGTAGTGGGACTTGAACTCTAGGCCTGGTCATTGTCCCTTAGCTCTTCAGCTCAAGGCTAGCGCTCTACCATTTGAGCCACAGTGCCACTTCTGGGTATCTAGTGGTTCATTGGAGATAAGAGTCTCATGGATTTAACTGCCGGAGCTGTCTTTGAACCACGATCCTCAGATCTCAGCATCCTGAGTAGCTAGGATTACTGGCATGAGCCACCAGCTACCGGTTTATAATGCATCTTAATTAATAGTTTCCTTGTAGTTTTTTAACCTAGAGTAGTAACTGGTACAAAATGTATGGATTCTTATTCCCATTCTATTTTGGCCAAAGCCACCATCCCAGACTCCAACATATAAATACATAAGCATATATAACAAAAAGAAATTTTAAATGGATTTCCTGCAAGAATATGATTGCTTTTTAAAAAAAGCTTGACTACTTGAAATTAGGCATATAAATAACAAAACTTGTTTTCATGAATACTCAAAAAATTCAATAATATAACCTCTAACAGAGTTTGAAAAGCTTTAAAGGACAAGGCAGTTAGATCAATATTAGTTCACTTAATATTCTAGGGAGTAAGAAGACACAAGGTTTATCATTGGATGGATTGTTTATTACCTGTTGGAGTGATAAGTCCTGGTGATAACAGGCCTGGAACTGCGTGGGGCAAAAGGCGGGTGTTGTCTTGTAACACTCCCAAAGAACGCTTAGGAGGCCTGCCAGGCCTTGAACTGTTGGAAAACAAAGATCAGGTTTAAAATGTGCACTTTTTGGAAATACTATCACTTGCTACATTTCCTAATGACATTTTAATTGCCAGGAATAATTTACATAACAGCATATGCACTTTCATGAAATAATAAAAGGCTATTTTGCATTAACTTTCCCAGTGTAGTTATAGTCCAACATTAAAGCCATAAGTGATCAATTTCCAGTTTAGATCCTATTCGCAGCACTTTGCATTAACCCCTGCTCTTAAAGCTTACATTTCCTAGGAAAATCTATACCACTAAGATCGAACATAGCAACTTATAGAATTAAGACTGTACATGATGAATTAAGTCTTTGCTCAGCATGGCAAAGGTAAGTAAACTACTGAGAGATGAAATGTTTATTAGCATTTCCACAGCTCCTGAGAACTCATAAGGAAAAAAGTACACCACTCTCTGTAGATATTTTCCCCAACCTACTTTTAAAATCAGGTTAAATAGCCAGTATTTCATTCTCTTGTGGTGGGTATACTAATCAAACTTGCCACCTTTGAATCTAGGCTGTCATTTTCTCAGATTGATTTTTGGTTTTAACTGATGAGTTGAGGCTAATTTGAAGCCTTAGTATACCTTATTACATTTGAACATTCTTTACCACAGTCCAAACAGTTCACAAATGGCTACTGCTAATGCTTATCTATACAGCAATATGATACAAAGTTTCTAGTCTCCATCTTAGATATAATATAGTTAGTATACACTTATCATCATAACAAAGAGATTTATATGTCATAGGACATTAGGATAGAGTTCTTTCCAAGTCATCCAACACATATATTGTAAATACCACTTTTTATTTTGCCAAAGATGCTGATGTTGTCTTGTAGTAAAATAACACCTTACAAAGCTGAAAAATATGGCCTTTGACAAAATACTATATTCAATAACCTAACAACAAAAATTTATGAGATTCAGAGAGACATTAGAAAAATTACATCAAACTAAGAAATTTAACTTAAACAATGACTTCTACTAACTTTGCAATAGTGAGGTGCTCCATCAAGATAAGACAAACTGTGCTTTTAAATGAATACAACTTAGCAAGCTTACGCAAAGGGCGTAGAGGGCCTATTACCCAATTCATTTCTCATATACTGTGCAAGTGTCATTTTTCTTCCATGGTACACCAAATTATACATCAATCAGCTACAAAAATTTATGCTTGTCTCATTTAGTTCCTGACTTTCCTTGCTACTTAACTTTGAGACATACTATACTGTATTTAATCCTATGCCATTGCCCTGGTTACCTTTCCCTGTTTTATGTCTTCCTAGTTCTTTTAAGGACTGCTGAACCCCAAGAAGGTGGATAAAATGGCAGAAACTCCCAAATACCGCTCAGTCCTATCTCGCAACATTAACAGACTTAACTTTCGAATTAAGGAACGTAGACTGTCAAGTTAGATCCTTCTATCTGCTGCCTTCAGGAGTCACATCTTGCCCATAAAAACAAACACATTTTCAATGTGAAAGGCTGGAACAAAATCTAAAAGCAAATGGCCCCCATAAACAGGCGGGAGATGCAATCCTAATATCAGATAAAATGGACTTCAAATTAAAATTCATGAGAAGAGATAAAGAAGGTCTCTACATACTAATTAAGGAATCTCTCCTTCAGGAGGATATTACAATTCTAAATATCTATTCGCCAAACAATGGAGCACCCAAATTTATCCAAGAAACACTACTTTCCATTAAATCCCACATAGATCCAAAGACATTAATTGTTGGGGACTTTAACACACCACTTTCCCCACTAGATAGATCAACTCGGCAAGAACTCAACAGAGAAACCCCAGATCTAAACAACTGCATACATCAACTAGATTTAATAGACATCTACCGATTATTTCACCCAGCAACATCAGAATATACCTTTTTCTCAGCAGCATATGGAACATTTTCAGAAATACATCACATTTTACACCACAAAGGAAACTTGTCCAAATTCAGAAACATTGAAGTTATACCTTGCATTCTCTCAGACCACAAGGGAATATAATTAGAACTTAACACCAAAAACCACCAAAGAAAGTCCTGTAAAACATGGAGGCTGAACAACACACAGCTGAATCACGATTGGGTCATGGAAGAGATTAGAAAGGAAATTCAAAGGCTCATGATAGTCAACAAAAATGAACACACAAATTACCAGCTCCTCTGGAACACAGCAAAGGCAGTACTCAGGGGCAAGTTTATAGCTCTGAGTTCCTACATCAACAAATTGGAGAGATCTGAAACCAACAACTTAATGAGACATCTGAACCTCCTTGAAAAAGAGCAGCAAGATAAACCCAATCCAGTAGACAGAAAGAAATAATTAAAATTAAATCAAAATTAAATGAATTAGAATCCAAAAAACTATAGAAAGAATCAACAAAGCAAAGAGTTGGTTAGTCAAAAAAATTAACAAAATTGACAGACCCTTAGCAAATCTTACCAGAAAAAGAAGAGAACACTCCCAAATAAATAAACTCAGAGATGAGAATGGAAATATCCCCACAGAAACAACCAAGATTCAGAACATTATAAGGGAATACTTCTCAAAACTTTAGCTAATAAGTTTGAGAACTTGGCAGAAATGGACCTTTTCCTAGCAAATATTGACCTGCCAAAACTAAACCAAGATGAGTTAGACCATCTTAACAGGCCCATATCAAGCATTGAAATAGAAACAGCAATAAGAGACCTCCCATCTAAGAAAAGCCCAGGACCAGAGGGCTTTACAGGGGAATTCTACCAGGCCTTCAAATGAGAGTGCACACCAATACTCCTCCAACACTTCAATGAAATTGAAAGAGAAAGTTCACTACCGAACACATTCTATGAAGCCATCATAACCCACATCCCCAAACCAGGCAGGGACTCATCAAAGAAAGAGAACTATACACCCATTTCTTTGATGAACATTGATGCAAAACTTCTCAACAAAATTTTGGCCAATCGAATTCAACAATTCATCCAAAAAACTCATATACCATGATCAAACAGGATTCATGTCAGGGATGCAAAGCTGGCTCAATATACGCAAATCAATTAATATAACTGATCACATCAACTGGAGCAAGGATAAGAACCACATGGTTATCTCAATAGATGCAGAAAAAGTGTTCGGCAAGATCCAACACCTCTTTATGATGAAGGTTTTAGAAAAATTAGGAATCCATGGAACATTCCTCAATACAATAAAGGCTGTATATGACAAACCTACAGCCAGCATTATACTTAATGGTGAAAAACTAAAGCCATTTCCTCTTAACTCAGGAACAAGACAAGGATGTCCACTCTCTCCACATCTCTTCAATATACTATTAGAATGCCTAGTTACAGCAATAAGACAAGATGCAAGCATAAAGGGGATCCAAATAGGGAAAGACGAAGTAAAACTCTCCCTTGTTTCAGATGACATTATCTTGTATTTAAAGAATCCCACAGATTCCACTCCCAAATTGCTCAAGCAGATTCAAAACTTTGGCGAAGTAGCAGGGTATAAAATTAACCCACAAAAATCAATGGCTTTTCTGTATGCCAACAATGAGAATAGTGTGGGTGAAATTAGGAAAGCAACACCATTTGTAATAGCCCCACAAAAAATAAAATACCTAGGAATTAACTTAACCAAAGAAGTAAAGGACCTCTATGATGAAAACTTTAAAAACTTGAAAAAGGAAATCAAAACAGAACTTAGAAAGTGGCAAAAACTCCCATGCTTCTAGATTGGAAAGATCAACATCGTGAAAATGGCAATCCTTCCCAAGGCTATCTACAAATTCAATGCGATACCTATCAAAATTCTAACCTCATTCTTCAAGGAAATAGAAGAGGCAATCCAAAAATTCATATGGAACAATAAAAGACCCCATATAGCAAAATCTACCCTCGACAGAAAGAACAGTGCTGGAGGAATACCAAATTTCAAACTCTACTGTAAAGCCATAGTAATCCAAACAGCTTGGTATTGGCACAAGAACAGACCTCAGGACCAATGGAATAGAACTGAAAACCCAGAAATGAACCTACAGACCTATAGCCATCTAATCTTCAATAAGGGAGCTAAAAAAAAAATAGAATGGAAGAAAGACAGCCTCTTCACTAAATGGTGCTGGCAAAACTGGTTAACTTATTGTAGAAAACTAAAGCTAGATCCTTATATATCACTTGCACCAGAATCAACTCCAAATGGGTCAAAGACCTCGGAGTCAAAGCAGACACTCTGAAAATATTACAGGATAGAATAGGAGAAACCCTAGGTCTCCTTGACACAGGCTGAAATTTATTTAATAGAGACCCAGAAACACAATAAATCAAAGAAAGGTTGGACAAATGGGACTGCATGAAATTGCAGAGCTTCTGCATGGCAAAGGACATAGCTAGAAAGATCAATAGAAAGCCCATGGATTGGGAGAAGATCTTCACTAGCCATACAACAGACAAGGGTCTCATATCTAAAATATACCTGGAACTCAAAAAATTAAATTCCCCAACAACAAATCTTCAAACAAAAAACTTCCCAATAAATAAGTGGGCTAAAGACTTAAAGAGACACTTCTCTGAAGAGGAAAGAAGGATAGCCAATAGACACATGAAGAAATGCTCAACCTCCCTAGCCATAAAAGAAATGCAAATCAAAACAACATTGAGATACCACCTCACCCCAGTTAGAATGGCTAAAATCAAGAACTCTAATAACAACAGATGCTGGAGGGGATGTGGACAAAAGGGAACCTTACTGCATTGTTGGTGGGAGTATAAACTTGTTCAACCACTTTGGAAAGCAGTATGGATGTTCCTCAAAAGACTCCACATAGAGCTCCCCTATGACCCAGCAATCCCACTTTTGGGCATTTACCCAAATGTTCACAAACAAGACCACACTAAAGCTAGGAGCACGACTATGTTTATTGCTGCATTATTTACTATAGTTAAGATATGGAACCAGCCCAGATGCCCCTCAGTAGATGAATGGATCAAGAAAATGTGGTATATATACACAATGGAATTCTATGCCTCCATCAGAAAGAATGACATTGCCCCATTTGTTAGGAAATGGAAAGGCCTGGAAATAATTATATTAAGTGAAGTAAGCCAGGCCGAAAGAAACATAGGTCCCATGGTTTCCCTTATTTGCAATATCTAGTATATGTCTGAGTCAAGCAGAAAAGGTCAGATAAGGTGATGTTAAGGGAAATGAATCCTAATACATGTATTCAAATGTTTTTTTTCTTTTTTTCATGCGATTGTTTCTAATGCATTTATAAGATTATTTCTTCGTTGCTTTGTATGTCCCTCCCCCACACTATAACCCCTGCTTTCACTGTATTTTATGTTGGCCTAATTTGTGGAGGGGAAGGGGATAAACAAATCGTTTAAATAGGGATACAGTTGGATCCATTGCAACAATGAGAAGTACAAGTCGTTTTGTTGAAAAGGAACTTTGAGGCTGAGCTTTCTGGGGGTGAGGGGAGGATGGGAAGGGATGGGAATGGGACACAAAGGAAGAGGCTAGAATGCTTGATAAGAAATGTACTCATTATCTTGCCCATGTAATTGTCACCCCCCTGTACAGTATTTTCACAATAAATAAATAATAAAAAAAAATAAAAAAGGAGTTTTACTATTTACTTCAAAAGTGCTGAAGGATTCAAAGATAACTGAATAGTATACATCAGAGTATATACAGTTATTTCCGGAAAGTACATTGTTTTGTTAACTAATTGCCCCTCATGCTATACTTCCTAGTGTCTTCCATATTTCACATATGAAGCCTACTATTTTTAATAAATGTACCCTATTACATTCTGGACCTTTTCACTGCAAACAATTCAGGGACTATGCTCAAGATCACTTTAAGATAGAGTGCCTCAAGAAGTAAGTAGTTGGTGCTCTCTATTCTTCCACATGATGACCCATACAATTACTAGCTGCTAATAGTACATTGAAAGAACAGGATGATTCCCACCTACAATCATAGCTATTGGGGAACTGGAGATCAATAGATCAGCATTCAAGTAAAAAAATGTAAGACCCCCAGCTGAAGCAGTAAAATGTTAGATGTGGTCATGATTGCCTATCATTTCAGTTAACATAAAATGTAAATAAGAGGATCTTGGTCCAGGCCAGCCTAGGCTAAAAGCAAGATCTTATTTGAAAAAGAACAAAAACAATATGAAGGTGGTAGAGAGCCTGTGAGGCAAGTGCAAGGCGTAAGTTCAAACCATAGAATTCCACACACAAAATTTATACATTGTTCAGCCCTCTATTCTTTTTTTAAAAAGCTCTTTACTGATAAATCAACCCAGTCTTAAAAAACTTTTAAAGACCTAGTGATCCTTCCTTAAATTTTGAGAATTGAGAAAATAATCAAACTTCCTATCATAGGATTTTTTATTAGATAGTTCTTGACATATGCCACAAATGGCTTAGTAATGTCTCATACCTATGATATAAACTTCACAGAATCTTTTACTCTATCATAAACAAGGCAGTTCACACTTACATGTTTTCAATATGATTAATTGTAAGTCTCTCAAAGTAGATCGTAAGCTCCATGTAGGCAGCAAGCATGTCAGGTTTTTTTTTGTCACTGAAAGCTAAGTATTTCTAACGTACACAAAGTTTAAAGAAATAGTTCATCAGATCAATTCATTTGATTGGCAGTAAATATTCTTCTAATGTTTCTACAGTTTTCCAATATTCCTTAGATTGTTCCCTGGCAACATAAACAGAGATCCAGTTAATTCATTTAGTCATCAGATAATTAATTTTAAGTCTTGGATTCCTCATTGATTATAAAATTTTCACATATTAATTCAATTAAATTTGATTACTACAAGAGTAAAAATGATATGAGTTGGTGACAATGCCTTTTTCTTTTTTTTTCAAATTCTTTATTGTAATTCAGTGGTTACATAATTTCCCAAATTTCACAGTATTGTGTGATAGTGATGCTTAGTTAAAGTCACAAATACATTCTAACTTTCATGGGGAAATTGTCTATCATGGTTTATAAAATTTATGCCTTCTATAAGCTTTGCAATACAGTTATTTCTTCCACATTGGGTGATATGTACATTTCTTTTGTTTTGCATGGCATCAGCTGTTCTCTATTTCCCACTTGTTCCCTCCTTCCCATCGCTGCCATTGAGTTGCTTAGTTCATTTTGATCAATGTCCAGTGCAGCTGATGGGTCCCGCTGTTGTATGTTTTTCCCTGATTCCCTCTAGTTCTGGGCCATCCTCCTGGTTTCCCTCTGGTGTGCACATATATACTATATATGTGATCAGCAGCATAGGTTATTTAGTAGTGATTAGACCAGATGAGTGGAAGTCCTTTGTTTCTTAAGTCCTGTTAATTTTGTCATATCACCTTACGTTTTAGATTTAACATCCACTTATCAGGGAGACCATGTGCCATTTGTTTCTGTGCTATTGGCTTACCTCACTCAATATGATTTCTTCCAGCTTGATCCATTTCCCTGCAAATGCCATTTTTTTGTCCTTTCTAATGGCTGCATAATATTCCATTGTGTATAGGTACCACAATTTTGGGTCCATTCATCTGTGGTGGGACATCTGGGTTGTTTCCATATCCTGGCTATTGTGAACAGTGCTGTAATAAACATGGAGGTGCACGTGTCCATATATACTGTTTTCTATTGTTCAGGATAGATGCCTAGAAGTGGTATGACTGGGCTAAAAGGGACAGTCAATATTTAGCTTTCTGAGGACCCTCCAGACTGCTTTCCAAAGTGGCTGTATGTGTACATTCCCACCAGCAGTGTAATAGGGTTTCTCTTTCTCCACATCACGTCCAGCATTTGTCTTTGGCTGACTTGAGGATGTGGGCCATTCTGACGAGGGTAAGGTGGTATCTCAGGGTTGTCTTTATTTGCATTTCCTTCACAACCAGGGATGGTGAACATTTCCTCATGTGTTTCTTTGCCATTTTTATCTCTTCTTCTGAGAAGTCTCTCTTTAGTTCCCTTGCCCACTTAGTAATTGGTTTGTTAGGTTTGGGAGGGATTAGTTTCTTGAGTTCCCGGTGTATAGTGGATATTAATCCCTTGTCTGATATATTGCTGGTAAATATTTTTTCCCAATTAGTTGGTTGTCTTTATAGCTTGGTTGCAATAGCTTTAGCAGAAACTTTTTATTTTAAGGTAGTCCCATTTGTCAAGTCCCGCTCCAATTTGTTGTGACCCTGGGACTCTGCTCAGGAAGTTCCTGCCTGTGCCTATGAGTTCAAGTGTCTCTCCTACTCTGTCCTGCAGTAGTTTCAGAGATTCAGGTTTGATGTTAAGGTCTTTTATCCATCTTCAGTTGTTGGTGTATAGTGATAGGCTGGGGTCCACTTTAGCTTTCTGCATGTGGCCTCCCAGTTTTCCCAGCATCAGTAGTTGAAGAGGCTGTTTTTCTTCCACTGTATGTCTTTGGCTCCTTTGTCAAATATCAGCTGACTGTAGGCGTGTGGTTTTATTTCTGGATTTTCTATTCTATTCCATTGGTCTTTGGGTCTGTTTTTGTGCCAGTACAATACTGTCTTTGTTATTATGGTTCCATAGTAGAGTCTGAAGTCCAGCATCAAGATCCTTCTCATGTTGTCTTTTTTGCCTAGAATTATTTTGACTATTCTAGGTCTTTTGTTATTCCATATGAATTTTTGGACTGTTTTCTGTGTTTCAGAAATGTACTTCATAGGGATTTTAATAGGAATTGCATTGAATTTGTATATTAGTTTTGGCAGTATTGCCATTTTCTCTATATTGTCTGCCTATCCAAGAGCATGGGAGGTCTTTCCAGTTCCTGGTATCTTCTGTAATTTCTTTCTTGAAGTTTTTATAGTTTTCATTAAATAGTTCTTTTACATCTTTGGTTAGGTTAATTCCCAAATATTTTATTTTGGGGGGGTGTTATTGTGAATGGGGTTACTCCCTTTATTTCCCTCTCTACTTGTACATTGTCAGTGTACATTGGCGACTGATTTTTGTGGGTTGATTTTGTATCCTGTTACTTTGCCAAAGTGATTTATAATTTTTAAGAGTTTGGGGATGGAGTTTTTGGGATCATGAAGGTATAGTATCATGTCATCTGCAAAAAAGAATAGTTTAAATTCTTCTTTCTCTATATAGATCCTTCTAATGTCTTTTCCTTGCCTTATTGCCCTGGCTAAGGGTTCCATAACTGTATTGAAGAGGAGTGGAGTCAGTGGGCATCCTTGCCTTGTTCCTGATTTTAGGAGAATTGGTTGTATATTTTCCCCAATATTGGCTATTGGTCTGTCATATATGGCTTTTATTGTTTTAAGGAATGTTCCTTGTATTCCTATTTTCTTCAGAGCTTTAACATGAATGAATGTTGTATTTTATCAAAAGCCTTTTCTGCATCAGTGTAGATAATCATGTGATTCTTGACCTTGGACCTCTTGATGTGTTGGATTACATTTATTGATTTATGGATGTTAAACCATCCCTGCATCTCTGGGATGAAGCCTACCTGCTTGTAGTGTTTTTTTTTTTATGTGTTTCAGGATTCTGTTAGCTAGAATTTTGTTAAGCATCTGTGTTCACCAAGGAGTTTGGTCTGTAGTTCTCTTTTTTTGTTGGGTCTTTGCCTGGTTTGAGGATGTGTGATATTGGCATCGCAGAATGAGTTTGGGATAGCTCCTTCCTTCTCTGCTTCTCTGAAGAGTATGAGGAGTATGGGTATTAGTTCTTCTATAAAGGTCTTATAGAATTCTGTTGTGAATCCATCTGGTCCTGGGCTTTTCCTTGTTGGAAGACTTCTGATTGTTTTCTGTATCTCGTTGTATGATATTGGTTTATTTAACTGATTTACTTCTTTTTTGCACAGTTTGGGAAGCTTGTATTTCTCTAAAAATGCAGCCATTTTTGCTAAGTTTTGTTTCTTTAGAGAATACAACTTTTAAAAATAGTTCCTTATAATTGTTTGGCTATAGTGGGTATTTGTTGTGATTTTTCCTGTGGCATTCCTGATCTTGGTAATTTGGGATTCCTCTCTTCTTTTCTTTTTTTTTATTTTTATTTTTTGTGAACATACTGTACGGAGGGGTTACAATTACATGGGCAAGATAATGAGTACATTTCTTATCAAGCATTGCAGCCTCCTCCTTTGTTTACCCTTCCAGCTTTTTGTTTTACTAATTTTATTTATAATTTTCCTATTCTCTAACTCATTAATTTCTGCTCTTAATTTGATTATCTGGCTTCATCTAGTAACTTTAGGTTCCATTTTTTCATGTTTTTCTAGCTGTTTTAATTGCAACATGAGATTGTTTACTTGGTCTGTCTCTATTTTCTTGATGTGGGCATTGAGGGTGATAAATTTGCCCCTCAGAACTGCTTTTGCTGTGTCCCACAAGTTTCTTTGTGATGTGTCTCCATTTTTCATTGAATTGTAGGAACTTTTTAATTTCTTCTCTAATTTCTTCTGTTATGCAGGTGTTGCTTAGAAGTGTACTGTTCAAATTCCATGCTTTGTTATTGAGAACTAGCTTGATTCAACTGTGGTCAGATAGGATACAGGGGATTATGTCAATCCCCTTGTATTTGCTTAATTTCCTTGCATGAACTATGATATGTTCTATTTTGGAGAAAGTTCCATGAGCTGCTGAGAAGAATGTATACTGTGTTGTTCGGTAAATGCCATTTAGTTCCAATTGAAGTGTGGCCTCACTTAATTCAGTAGCTTGCCAGTCCTCCGGTTGGTAGACCTGTCCTTTGGTGAGAGTGAGGTGTTAAAGTATCCTCGTATCATTGTATTGGTATCTATTTTATTCTGTAAATTTGAGAGTATTTGCTTAACATATTTGGGTGCTCCAATGTTTGGGGAGTATAAGTTGATAATGGTAATATCCTCCTCTTGGATTGTTCCCTGTATTAATAAGTACTGTCCTTCCGTGTCTTTTTGTATTGATTTTAATGAAAAGTTTATTTTGTCAGACATCAGGATAGGTACTCCTTCTTTCTTACTGGGGTATTTGATTGGTAGATTCTTTTCCAACCCTTCACTCTGAGTTTGTTTGTATGTTTGGCTGAGAGGTGGGTCTCCTGAAGGCAACAGATAAATGGGTCATATTTTCTGATCCAATCTGCAGTTCTTTCCTTTTGATTGGTGAATTAAGTCTGTTAAGATTTAAGAATGTTATAGAGAGATGCATTGTGGTCCCTGCCATTCCCTTTTTTCCTAAGTTTTCCTTCTTTCCTTTCCTCCTGTGCTTACTAAGTTAGACTTCTATTCATACCTGTCTGGTGCTGGTCCCTGTTGCTGTTTGTTTTCTTCAGGTTTGTTCCCCCTCTTAGTATTCTTTGTAATGCTGGCTTATTGTTTATGAATTCATTTAGTTTTTCTTTACTATTAAATATTTTCATTTCTCCATCAAATGTGAATGCTAGCTTTGCTGGGTATATCAATCTGGACTGGCAGCTATTGGTTTTCAGGGCTTGGATGGTACTTTCCCAGGCCTTTCTTGCATTCAGTGTCTGTGTGGAGAGATCTGCAATGATTCTAATTTTTTTCACATTGTAGTATAGCTCCTTCTTCATTTTTGCTGCATGTAAGATTGTTTCCTTATTATTTAGATCTATCATTTTTACTATAATGTGTCTAGAAGTGTTTCTCCTGGGATCCTGCTTGTTAGGTGTTCTACATGGTTCCATTATGTAGGTAAGATGTTCTTTTTTAAGATGGGGGAAATTTTCATTGATAATCTTGTTGAATAGGTGTTGCATTCCCTTGCTTTGATATTCCTCACCTTTGTCTGCTCCAATTATACAAAGGTTAAACTTCTTGGCACTATCTGCTTGCTCTTGGATTTCCCTTTGGCAACATTTTAATGATTTTTCCATATCTGTGACTTTTTGGTCTAGTTGGTGTATTGTCTTCTGTATCTGACACTCTAAATTCCATTTCATTTACTCTGTTAACTATGGTTTCCATTGTGGTTTGCATGAAGGAAATGGACTCATTTATGATTCGATGTTGGTTCTCAAAGTACTATTCTCACCTCTTAGTGTGGTGTGTACTGCCTCTATATTATACTAATCTCACCTCTTAGTGAGATGTGTACTGCCTCTATTTTTGCATGCACCTCCTGTTTGAGACCCTGCATCTCTTTTAATAGTTTGCTCCTGTGTTCTTTAAATTTCTGGTCTATTTCTCACTTTAATTCTTGAGTCATTGCCTGCCTCCAGTATCTTTTGGATGTAACTTTTGTCTTTCATTCCTGCTTTGCTCCTACCGAGGCTCTCCCCTGGGTGGCTGCTGGCTTTTGGGGGTAGCTTGCTATCCTGGGTGTTGATAAACTTTGTAATTTTTCTCTGTGATTTTCACATAGGGATTGAGGAATTATTGGAGACTAACCTGAAATTTTGTTTTGGTCAATAGGTGTCTGTCTTTGCTTGATTGCTGTTTCTGGGCCAGCAGAGAGAGTCTCAGTTCTGTTGGGGGCCGACCTCCAGCTGCTAGTCTGACCCACATAGGGCTCTCAGCTCTCTGCTGTTTATCACTGGCAGTTCCCACCTTTAGAAGGACTGAGTGGCCTAGACTGTTCCTGTTTACTCCTACAGGTGCTCTTGGTGAGATCAAATGTGCTGGATGTACTCTCCCAGTTTCTGGAGTCTGCTATGAATACTAAGAATACTAAGAGGGGGAATACAACAAAACAAACAGCAATGGGGACCCACACCAGACAGGTATTAAAAGTCTAGATTAGTAAGCACAAGAGGAAAGGAAAGAAGGAAAACTTAGGAAAAAAGGGAATGACAGGGACCACAATGTGGTTTTTTTTGTTGTTGTTTTTTGTTTTGTTTTTTTTTTTGGCCGGTTGTGGGCCTGAACTCTGGGCCTGGGCGTTGTCCCTCAGCTCTTCAGCTCAAGGCTGGCACCCTACTATTTGAGCCACAGTGCCACTTCTGGCACTTTCTGCTCATGTGGTGCTGAGGAATCAGATCCAGGGCCACATGCACACAAGACAAGCACTCTACCACTGAGCCACCTCACCAGCCTGAGCTCCTGACTATTATCAGGTGCTGGCAGCCTGAGTTGTACAATTCCTGGCCTCGGATATATGGGTTGCGTTCTGGTGGAGTTTGAGCTTCTGGTTCTCTTGCCCTGGACACCCAGGTTTTTTTCTGTCACCGGTGTAATTCCAAGGGGGTGCAGTTCCCTGTTTTCCCCCCTCTGAGGCATATGCTCAGCTTCTGACTTCAATTGGGAAGAATTGTTTGTGTTGTTCAGGCACTGAATCCCCAGGCCTGGTCTCTGGCCTGAGGCATACCAGTTGGACCTGTGCTGCTGTGTATCCTGCATGGGTTATGCAGTCTGGAGTACACAGTTCAAGTTTCTTCCATTGTTGGATGTTGTAACCCAGGGGTGCTGTTCCTGGCTTGAGTGTTTAAGCTCCCTTCCAGGGACACTCTTGATCTAGCCAGGCCAGCTGGATATGCTCCATAGGCTGGTGGAGCTCTCAAACAGTTCCCAATTTTAGTGGGTCCTGTAGTCCAGGTGTTGGGGTAAGGATCTGGGACAAGGTCAGGGGTTCCCACCAGCTCTGGTCTCCCTTGAAGGATACACTGTACCCTGTGGGGTACTCACCCTTGAGCTAGTTGTTTTTTCTGTGTGATGTAGGTCACTGGTTGCCACGGCAATCAGAGTTCAGTTGAGATGCTTGTGGGCTGGGCTGGGTGGTGGTGGCTCTGTGTGTTTCTCCTCTGTCTCTGCCTCTGTTGATGCTGTTCAGGTCGATGCTGCAGGATGGGCCTCTGGCCTCCAGCCGAGGGGTGTGGGAGGGGTCTCCGTGCAGGTTGTGAGATGGGGGTTTGACTCTGTTTGTGCTCTCCAGATCAGCACCAGTACCTTGCAGGTCTTCTGCTCTGGTATTCTGTGAATGACCTGTGTAGTTCTGGGGTTCCCAAAGTGGGACTGAGTGGCACTGGTGGGATGGAGCCCCTCTGCTCGGAGAGTGAAGAGTAGGGGTAGGATCTTTGTGAAGGCTCCCAGCTGTTCATCACTATCAGCAGGTCCGACACTGGTACCTCAGGCATCTTCTGCGCAGGTGATTTACAGATAACCCCTGTGTCTCTGGGGACTCCGGCAGCCCCACTGGACCTGGCTGGCCATGGAATGGTGGATTGCAGCCCAGCCAGTAAAGGCTAGGGGAGGGGTCTTCGTGCTTCTTTGTTCTGAAATTCTTCCTTTTCTTCCTTTCTTTTTTTTTTCCCAACCTCCTGTTTTTCTCTGGGTGTTTGTCTTTTTGTTGTTGTCGGTCTCTTGGGGAAACTAAGCATTGGAACCCGAACTCCCTTTTTGGTTGGAGAGTTGGTGAGTGATATGGCATTCCCTACTGTCCGGTCGCCATCTTGGTCTCCCCTTCCTTATTCCTTCAGATAACTTAGAACTGGTAAGTTCTCATTCAGGGCTAAATATTTTTGTAGTCATACATATACAGAGAAAATAACATTTATTCTGACATCTTGTGGACAAATATGTGCTAGGTGTCCACTCACTCTGTGTCTGCCACATGTGTTTTCTCCCTTATTTAAAAATCCTGATATGACTGTTCCATGAGTATAATTATAAAGTACAGCAATTCTTCACCTATCTCAGGAGATATAATCCATAGACTCCTGGAATAGGGGAAAATCCAGTAAGTACCAGTGTTATATAATCGTCCTAGCTACATCGCAGTTCACTTAATGCTACTTCGCAGATTTTCATCTATTGCGGGGGCCTCTGGAACCCAACTCCCGTGGTAGGTGAGGTTTACTATTTATGTATTTTGTTTTAAAATATGAGATACAGTGAAGCTACAGTGAACCACAATATAGCAAGGGACAACTGTATCTACGTCCAAACATGTTAAAATGTACCAGTGAGAAAAGATGCCTTTTGTTTCTAACTCAAAGCAAAGGAATGGGCTTCTACAGTAAATTAATTGCCAATGAAAGGTAAGGAAAGTGTTTTATAATCAGTAAAGCCCCACAGAATACAAGACAGATTTATTCTTGCCTTTAGAAATCATTCCCTATAGTAAAATATTCCTAGCTCCAAAATCTCTACATATCGTTTCCAAGTACACAATCCTGACAAGAGGATGAAAAATTAGAAGATTCTGTGGAAAGTTGGGAAGGCTCATTTTTGATAGATGGTCTTACCCTACTTCTTATGTTTAAGAGTTTTATTAGCATCAGGGAGCGATTTACATATTAATCAAGACAAATAAACATGTGGTGATTGAACTAGGAAACTGTTATTTGGATGACAATTTAATCAGCATAGGTTGAAAGGTCTATCACTGCAGCATCCTGTTTCTGCTAAAATATTGATTACATTACTAATCTCAGTAATGTTTTATTTTACAGGGCACAAATAACCATGTAATTGCTCTTTAACTGAATGATAATTGCTTCTTGGCAATTATTTGTTTTCAGTTTAATTACAAGGTTATTTGTGTCCTATAAAATGAAACAAGCCTTATTTTTGCTACATTCCTATTCAAATAGCACTTCTGATAAATCATACATGTACACTGAAAAGGAAAGTTGTTAGGAAACAAGATAAATAACCATGGTTAATAGCAAACCTTTTGGTATGTAATTTGAGTAAACTGTGAAGGCTTTATGGAATGAATATTAGTTATATCTGTTTTTCTTTGGGTTCAACCTTTACCGTAATTGATCCTGATATACCCTTGAAATATACATTGACAGTATTTCATATATCTATAATTTAAAAGCATTACCTTCCAACCTACAAAAATTGTAAAATTGGCAGTTACTTAAGAAATTCATTAGGTCTTCTTTTGCAAGGAAAAAAAAAGGCCTATTTTACTATAACATCTATCCCAATTTATAATAGACAAAGTAGCTGATACTTTGGTCATTATGACTATACAATTTCACTGTTCTATTTATTTTTCTTTCATGTAGTCTTTCATTTATGATCAAGTGGTAAGCAAGTGAAAAGGGGGGAGAGGTGGAGTGAATTTCATGTTCCAGAGAACATAATCCCATTTAGAACTAATGATATCCATATGTTAAATAGAAACTAGGAAGCTTGAGGAAACCAGTGAGAATGGGACAGAAGCAGGGGAAAACAATGGAAGAGGTGACACTAATCAAGATATATAAATGGAAATGCATAAATAGATATGTTAATAAGAAAACCCTGTATACAGCTATTTGGAGAAAAATTAAAAAGTGGAAAAGAAAATGAAAGATTAAATGATGTCGTAAGTATTCAAGGTATCTACTGTCATACAGACAATACTTAATTTAGTAAGAAATCACAAGATATAACACCCTCTTCAATTAAAGCTTCTCTTCCTGTCCCTTAAAGGAGCATGCATAGAGTTCTGGGAGAGAGTAAGAAAATTGTTGAAGATATGGAAAAGTTAATGATAGTAATAGAAGTTTAGAAGTGAGAGCTATTAGCTAAGACCTGGCATTTACTTTTCAAAGCTAGCACACTTTTCCCATAGTAACTTACATTAGACTTCAGGAACCAAGATTGACATGAGCTTTGAAAGTGCTGTTCACCTGTCTGAGAACACTACTCTGATTTCCAATCTGTTTGTTAAATGAGAATCTTCTTGCCAGAACACTAGGACTTTTCACTGAATCATGGATTGATAATAATCTCTTAAGTTTGACATTTATTACAACATTTCAAGGATGCCATTGGTAGTTAAACTCTACCTGACCTTTCAGTGTTTATGAAGAGAAAGAAACTCTGACCTCACAGCAACCTGAATCATCTTTTCTTAGAGATGGCAAACTGATCATTTGTCTAACCATTATACTAAATTGTATTCCTAAGCAGATCAAAGGCAGCAGCAACCAATTCAGCAACTGGGAAAATGTCATCCATGCAAAATGGGCAATTAACATTAATCATATATGAAATTGTTAAGTTGATAACTGGAAAGTGGTCACTATGGCAACTCCCATAAAATGGTGTTCATGTTTAACTGGTTGTCAGTCAATATTGGTTCATAGGAACTTAAGACTATGGCTCATCATTTCTCTAAAAGTTATCCATAGAAGGAACAAAAACCACAGTAGAGAAAAGATCATTTATTGTATCACTATTTACTTCTTTTGTCAGAACTAATAAGCATACTGAAACTCATATGTAGATATATTAAAATCATCAAAATCAACATTCCCTTAGAATTAAAGAAGTTGATACAATTCTTTAATATAGTGTTTCAGAGATGAAGTAAGCCCTCCAAATTTTTAATGAGCAATGCATTAAAGTATTGAGGTTCATTGTAGTGACTTCAATTATTTATAGATGTCATTTTAAAGTGTAATCTTTCATTTCCTTGCTAATGTTAAATGACAGTTTTTAACTTCAAGAAAGTAAGAAAATTGACAGAAAAGTCAATTGAAGAGTGACTAGTCACTTGATATAACTATGCAGCTATTTTTATGCTTCATTTACCTCTGTTCCATACATAAATGAAAAGTACTCTAGGCCTGGGGACACATCTTTGAACATATTTTTGTCATAAGTTAACTAAGTATAGGTTTTGTTAGTTTTTAATAAATACTGTATGGTTGAAACACAAGTATATTATTTGAATTCTTAGTGATCTCTTCTTATCCTGCTGCATAATTCCAATTAATACTTAAGTCAATTCACCTTAGTAAATGTATATAGTTAATCAAATTAAATAACAACATCCCTGACAATATGTGCCATATCAGTATAAAAACAATTATAAAACAAAGGCAAAGTTGAGCTTGCACAGTACATTACTGTGGGAAACTTCTGACATTAATTAGGAGAATGCACAAGAGTTTTAATATTCACATTTCAATATATGTCAGTGACAATTCAAAATCAACATAATGTGTCCCTAACTCCTACTCTCTAGTTTTCTCTTGTTCTGTCAGAAACATAAGACTGCTCCTATTTGCTCATAACATAACTTTTCATTAATTCCTGTTTTAATCTGAATAATTTGGTTCCAGTGTAATATTTGATGTAATCCCTTACCTATCTCTGTTTCTACTTCTGTTCTGTGCTTGTTTACAGTTGCTTGGAATCAATTGCATCATTATATTGTAGTCTATTCTCAATAAATTGTTTGGTGACATTGTTTCACTCTTTCCTCAAGAACTTTTTCTATTGCTTTAAGACTGCATTAAACAACTATCCAAGATCAAGAGTCAAAACCAATCCTTAACATAAAGGCAAGTCTGGCAAGATGCCCCCAATGTAGCTTTCCTTTTCATGTATTGCTTTTTAAATGAGTCTCCTACTTTGGCTGGACTAGTCAATTTACTATATACAATATAAGCAAAGAGCACTTTCTCAGTGAAGAATCTCAAGGTATTAGAGTTTCTAAAATGTGGTTTATTAAATAAACACCACCTTGGGAAGGCTTAAGTGTATATTGCTCTCAATGTTGCTGGCTTGTTTTTTGTTTTTTTCAGGTCACTTTTACGTTTTATCATCATATAGGCTTTTAAAATTATATTTTATTGTCTTTAAGTAGCTGTACAAAAGGGTTACCATTCATCAAATCAGTTCATAAGTTAAAGGTATGGCTGACTTTAATTTTTATTGCAGGGATACTCTAGCGCAAGTACTACTGAGCCTACCCAAACTAACCACAATATTGTATTTCATGTCTGATAAATGATGTCCTATCAGTCATTGTCTGTATGTATATAATCTTATGATGATCTCAAGGCTTAACATTTCATTCCCAAAATGTCAATGAGAGGAAGCAGCAGCATGATGATAATAGCATAAGTGCTGAGATTTTATCTTAGAAAGTAGAATAAGTCTGTTAGGAAGGTGATTCCTATTAATTGAACTGCATTACTCTCTAGGAATAGGAATATAGTCTGGAAGCATTCATTTAATTGATAAGCATGAAAGGTTTTCTTGCTAGCTTAAAGTCCTATTTAAAAGTTTGCATTTCATAAATAAAAATTAGCAATTCATAGTAAAAGCATATTAACCATTTTAGATTAGTGAAACATGCCTTGGTGTGAGATGGAGTGGTGTGGTATGATATACAGTTGTGTGGTACAGTATGGTGTGGTATAGTATAAGATGGTGAAAATCACTGAAATTTAAGCTTGAATTGTCATTTAAATTGTGGCAGATACAGTTCCACAGTTCTCTTCTTTCCTTAATGTTATAGTCCAAATTGCAAAAAAATATGGTTAGCTATCATACTCAAGATTATATTGTATTACATGGTAAAAGGGATTTTGCAAATGTGATTAATATAACACATGAGTTGACTATCTCTTAATCCCATTAGTCTTAATTTAACAACATAAGACTGCTAAAATTAACAGGAAGTCATAGAATATACTGTTACATATTCTGAAGGGCTGATGACTATGTCAAGAAGCTTATGGAAATTAAAACAGTCTTAGCCTGGTAACCAGCAAGGAAAAATGCGAAGAGCCCTATAATTACAAAATTTCCAAATCCAAAGGTTTATACAGGAATATCATGAGCGTGAGGAAGCTACTCAAAAACTGATACAGGATTTGCATGAGCAGCTTGAGAATACTCAAAGAGAAAGGCAGGAATGGCGTGAACAGGCTGAGAACACTCAAAGAGAACTACAGGAATGGCATGAACGGGAGGAAGCTAAGCAAAGAGTAATACAGGAAATTGGAGAGCAGGATGAGAATACACAAAGATCACTAAAGGCATTCATGGGATCCATTAACAAAGAGCTGAAGGAAGTCAGGGAGACCACAAAGGGAATGCTGAATGGAACCCAACAGAAGGAATGGGATTCCAAGGAAACCATAACCAATCAACTAAGTGATTTGAGAATAAACACTGAACACCAAATTAAGGAAGTAAAGAAGTTCATACAAGATCTAAAACAAAGCTTCAACAAAGAATTTGAAGCCATCAAAGCTGACCAATTACAAGGAAAAGAAATAAAAAAGAAAGTAGAAAGTCTTGACAGCAGGTTAGACCATGCAGAAGATCGAATCTCTGGGATTGAAGACAGCCTAGATATTATAGAGAAAGAACATACAACCATCCAAGACAAGTCCAAGAAATATGATAGATCTATCCAACACTTGGAAGACACCATCAGAAGGCTTAATCTAAGGATAATGGGTGTAGAGGAGCACCTAGAAACAGAAGTTAATGGTCTAGGAAATTTGTTTAACAGGATCCTAGCAGAGAACTTCCCAAACATGCAAAAAGATAGGCCTATTCAGATACAAGAAGCTTTTAGAACTCCAAATAGACCAGACCAGAATAGGACATCCCACCATCACATTATAATCCAATGAGTTTTTAATCAAGTTTTCCCTTAGGGCTTTCTATAAAAGTTCAGCATAGTCACCACCTTCAGTTCAACATACTAAGATGTTAAGAACCAAACTCAGTTAAACCCACCCAGGTTTCTGACATATAGAACAATTAGATGACAAATTGGTTTTGTGTTAATACAAAATATACTTGATTTGGGCTGGGAAGGTGGCTCAGTGGTAGAGCGCTTGCCTTGCATGCATGAGGCCCTGGGTTCGATTCCGTAGCACTACATAAGCAAAAAGAAAAAAGCTGGAAGTGGCGCTGTGGCTCAAGTGGTTGAGTGCTAGCCTTGAGCTGAAGAGCTAGGGACAGCGCCCAGGCCTAGAGTTCAGGCCCCATGACCGGACCCAAAAAAAGTATATATATATATATATATACTTGATTTTTTACTTTCTCATCTGTATGAACTATATATACTAAATTCCATTAAATGGAAGGATGAGATTATGGAAATTACACAAGTAACAAGCAAAGCATGGGTGCACGATGCCATGGGATTATCCTCAACTCAGAACTGTGGGTTATTGAGTGAATAGATCTGAATATCGGTAGGAAAAGTTAAAATTTTGTGCAACTTTAAAAGTCTCACCTCTAACCAACATTATTCACACTCAGAATTACCTCACTTATGATAAGAACTTCTTGAAAAATAAGACAGGATTGCTGAACTCAGTGCAACAGGTTATTGAAAAGATTTTGACAGCTATTTTCTTGCATTGTATAGAAAATTGTTGGAACTCCTAGTGGCTCTCACCAAACCTGGTCTTACACAAATGTAAATTGACCTTCCCAACAATGGTTTAGGAGCAGTCTACTCAGCCAAAGTCCTGAAGTGAGATATAACCATCTGAGTCCCCAGTGGAAGGCATACCAACTTCAATCACCATCAAATGAGTTCCTCAAACATGTGTGTATTGTTTTCATGACCTTCTTACTTATGGGCTGAGCATAGTCCCTACAAGATCATACTATAGGTCAAACACACTGTGGATCTTGAAACAGCCCAAGAAATTGGCTTTCAGCTCATCTCAACTGCAATCTGACAGAACTGAACACCCAATTCATCTAGGAATTATGAAGGGATATGTGCATGTCTGGTGATAAAGGTAGTCCTAAGATCTCGGTCTCAGAGTTGGAAAAAAACAGCAAAAACAACGACGTTGTGCCTTGATTACTTATAATCATTCATGGATCCAAATAGTACAGCCAACCTAGAGATTCAGCCAGTGATCCAATGAAATTTCTTCTAGAAAACAACAAACATTAATACACCAGATCATTGAGCCAAAAATCCAAGAATTTGGAAGAAAACCCTCATCTCAACACGGGTCCATCATGACACTCCAATTTGAGCAATATCAGTAACAAGAATATGACAACTTGCATATGCAAAGTGCTACAAAGTCCTTATGTTCAGAAATTGATTTTCAAAACTTGAGGAACTGAGATCTAATTAGAAGTAGGTTACTGTAGGTATGTCTAAGAATATAGTGGAATCATTGATTCACTTCTTATCTGCCACAAGGTTAAGTGGCATTATTCCACCATCTACTTTCATATGATAATTTACCCTCAAAAAACACAACATAACATTCATTCCTTCTCTCTCTCTTTCTCTCTCTGTACAGAAAGAATTGCATTTTCTTTATGACTACAGATGTTGAACATTTTATGTATTTACTTACCATTTATACTTCATTTGTAACATAGCTGATCAGTTCATTTTGCCTTTATTAACTGGATTGGATTTCTTTGGATGTTGACAGTTGACAAAATTAATATTGTGAAAATGTCTATAGAAATGATGAGGATTTTCAATTTGATGCCATCCTCATCAAAATCACAATGCTGTTCTTTGCACAAATAGAAACTTCAATTCTAAAATTCATTTTGAAGTATAAAATATCCCCAATAACCAATGCAATGATTAAAGAAAAAGGGTGATTCTGGAGACATCATAGGTAGTACCAGACTTCAAATTATATTACAAAAGTATTTTTGTTGTTTTATTGTTTTGTTTTGTTTTGTTTGTTTCCCATAGGACTTGAACTCAGGGCTTGGCCACTGTCTTTGGGCTTTTTCACTAAAGGTTAGCACTCTACCATTTTGAGCCATAGCAGCACTTCTGCTTTTTTGGTAGCTAATTGGAGATAAGAGACTCACGGCTTTTCCATCCTAGGTTGATTTTGAACTGCAATCCTCAGATCTCAGCCTCCTGAATAGAAAAGATTACATGCACGAGCCACCAGTGCCCAGCTTACAAAACATTTTTCAAAATCATGGTAGTGTTACAAAAAAAAAACCACAAAGACTGATAGAATAGATTAGAGATGCAGAAATATAGCCATCTAGTTAGAGGAATATGACTGTCAACAAAGATACCCAAACTGATGTTGGAAAAAAAAATAGCTTCTTGACCATGTGATGCTGGGAAAAGTGGACACCCACTTGTAGCAAACTGAAACTAGAACTCTCTAACCCTAGATAAAAGTCAATTCAAAACGGATCAAATACATTAATGTACAACATGAAACTTTGAAACTGCTAGAGGAAAACGTAAGGAAAGCAAATATATGAGCATAGGTAATGACTTTCTAATAAGCCTCCATTAGCTCAGGAAATAAGAGCAAGTATTAACAAATAAGACTACATCAAATTGAAAAGCTCCTTTACATCAAAGGATACAATTACCAGAGCGAAGAGACAATCTACACAATGGAAGACAGTCCTTGGAATCTAGTCATCAGACAAAAAAATAAAATATCCAGAAAATAAAAAGGGCTCAAAAACTCAAACATCATAAAGCTTTGTTTCTGTATAATCAAAGTCATCAGCTTAAAATATCCTCATGAGGTAGTAAGGTGGCTGAATAGAATCACTGAGCACTCATATGCTTCTCCACAGAGAACAACCAAAGCAACAGGTACATAGCTGCATGTTAAAGTGATTGAAAGTAGAAAACACTGGAAATCAACAGGAAGAAAAATGGAAATCCTGCAAGATCTAGAGAACTGGTACAATATAGTAAAAATAAAATAGCATTGCACCAGATACCCTAGTTTCATAGGTTGAGGCAGGACAGCATTCCTGCTGCAAAAATTCAGTGCAGTTTCTAGTGGTCATTAGCTACTAGGAAGTTGCACAATCCATATAGGCTTGTGGCTTAACTCAGTAATTAGATGATTAGCCCCAAATCTGCATAGTTATCTGATTTTGGAAAAGAATTCCCATGTATAGTAGCCTAAAGTGATTTTGTAAAGGGACATGTGAGAAATTGGACAGTTCTAGGTATAAGAAACCCTTGCACAGACACATCTCTGGGACTTCAGAGACAATCCACAAGGCTTATTTTAGCATGTAGCTTCCCCTGGAACCAAATTTAGTTTAGTAGAATGAATGAATGACACAATCCTACTGAGAGTGTTCCACTGAAAGTAATGAATAACAAGATACTGCTCTCAAGAAGTGAGGGATCAAGAAGCCTACTGTCTAAGAACATAGCTTTGCTGACTGTTGTTTAATTTCAAGTTCATGCCAAGACTGAATGTAGTTAGTTATGTATGTGGTTTCCACAGAGGCACCGCCACTACCAGAATATGAAAAGAATTCTGTGGTTCTACTGCCGCTGGGTCTACAAATAAACACAATCGAAGAAGATCCTGAGAGAAACTGCACGATGCTCACAAGATGCTGCTCTCATTCACACTTGGGAAAATTGAGCTAAGAAGAATACTGTTCAGCCCCAGGCATAATCATCTCTTTTTCAATCTATGGTGAGAAATACAGCTGAAAAACTGTGAAGGAGGAAAACCACAACGATTGCCAATCTCCAGTTAAGGTGAGTGTGAAGTCCTTCTCTTACATAGGAAAATCAATGGTGGCTGCAGAAAGAAATAAGAAAGTTACTGCTGTCACCACACCCACACAAGCTCCACTACTGGTTCCCCCTGGCAACTAATTTGATTATGTATTGCTGGCAAGACGAGGTGTGAGCACAAGATTGTGCTGGGATTCCTACCATCATTTCTCCCCACAAAGCACCTGTGCCTCCATTTCTGTCAACTCAGAAGAAAGCATTACTGTTGAAGTCAATGCCAGAGACTCCCACAGAGTCAAAATCAATACTAACAGAGGGAACACTCATTAATAGATGAGAGTGACCATTCCCAGTGTTTGTGTAGCCATAAAGTCTGCTGTGTTTACCATATCTGCCTAAACAGCTAGAGTGCTCTCAGTCTTTTTGTGTGTATTTTCCAGTAACACAGCTTGAACACGGGTCTTGATCTCTCTCATGTCTTTTTTTCACACTGCCACTTGAGCCTCACCTCCAGTCTAGCAATTGACTGCTCCTTTTGGAGATGAAAGTCTTTCAGGCTTTTATTTTTGCACTGATTTTCAATTGCAAACTTCCAGATCTCAGCTCCCTGAGCATAGGCATGAGCCAGTACATTCTGGAAAAGTGTACACTTCTATTGAACCATAGCTTCAATAGAAGCTATGGTTTCCCTGTAACTGGTATGCCTAAACTCACTAATTACAAAGGAGCTACAGGAACACTACACTAGAGCAGCCAGGTGAAAATAAATTTAACACTACATAACTGATACCTCAAGACCTGTTTTGAAAAGAAAGCCACAATATGATGAAGAATATGAAAGCTTTAAGACAGGTTTTTTTTGAAATATCAATATCAGAAAGAAATAGGGAAGAAGAAAGAATAAAGATAGCATTAAAGATCTTTAGAACATGATTAAATGATCAAACAAAAAGGTTAAGAGCATGGAAAATATTCAATGAAAAATATCAGAAATTCTCTGCAATCTTTGGAAAGATAAAGATAAGTATATACCAGTGGCTAATAGTACTGCAAGTAGACATGACAAAAAAATCATTATAATATATTGTCAACTTTTACATAATACAGGATCAAGAAAGATATTTTAAAAAAAGATATTTTTAAAAAAACTAAAAAGTAGGGGGGACCAAGATGGCGACGGGGCAGTAGGGAAACGCAATAGCTCTCTCCAACCAAAAAGAGAGTTCGAGTTCCAACGCTTAATCTCCCCAAGAGACCGACAACAACAAAAAGACGAACACTCAGAGAAAAACCAGAGGTGGAAAATAACAAAAAAAGAAAGAGAGGAAAAGGAGAATTTCAGAACAGAGAAGAGCGAAGACCCCTCCCCCAACCTTTACTGGCCGCGCAGCAGTGCGCCAAGCCGCCGGCCAGCCGGCCCGGTGGGGGCTGCTGGAGCCCCAGAGTCACAGGGGGCTACTTGCAGATCACCAGGTACCGGATTGCAGAACAGCGGATCGCCAGGAACAGAGAAACCTACCAGCCGGGAGTCTCCACGAGGATCCCACGCCCACCCCTCACTCTCCACCGGAGCGGAGAGGCTCTATCCTGCCAAAGCCGCCCGGCACCAGCAGCGCGACAAAGGGACCTGTCAGCAGACCACCCGATCGCGATCGCAACGACCCGGTGGGGGCCGCCCAACCCAGCCCGCAACCACCCCAACTGAACTCGGATTGCAACAACAACTGACCACCTACAGGGTGAGTACCCCACAGGGGACAGTGAATCCCTCAAGGGAGACCAGAGCTGGAGGGAATCCCCAGACCCTGACCTAGACTCCCTACCCCAACACCCGGACCACAGGACCCACTAAAACCGGGAACTGTTCGAGAGCTCCACCAGCCGGTGGAGCACACTCTGCTGGCTAGGCCAGAGCAAGAGTGCCCCTGGAAGGGAGCTTAAATGCCCAAGCCAGGAACAGCGCCCCTGGGTCAAGACTACCAACAGTAGAAGAAATTTGAACTGTGTCCTCCAGGCTGCATAACCTAGGTGGTATACACATTAGCACAGGCCTAACGAGCCCGCTCCAGGCTGGGGCCGGAACCAGGCCCAGGGACCCGGCGCCTGAACAACACAACCAACTCCTCCCAACTAAAGTAAAAAGCTGAGCATACACCTCAACAGAGGGGAGAAACCCAGGAAACAACACTCCCCGGGAAGCACGCCTGTGACAACAAAAGACCTGGAGGCTCAGGACAAGAGAAGCCCAAACCCCACCAAAACTCCACCCATATACACTAGGCTGGGAATTGGGCAACACAGGCTGCCAGCACCTGATAGTAAGCAGGAGCTCAGGCTGATAAGGCAGCTCAGCAATAGAGTGATAGTCTTGGATGTATGAGGCCCTGGATCTGATTCCTCAGCATCACAAAAGCAAAAAGGGTCAGAAGTGGTGCTGTGGCTCAAATGGTAGGGTGCCAGCCTTGAGCTGAAGAGCTGAGGGACAGCACCCAAACCTAGAGTTCAAGCCCACAACCAGCCCAAAACAAACAAACAAAAACACATCGGGAACCCATAGAAGACTCCAGTATTTGGGAGAGTGCATCCATTGCATCTGATCTTCCCAAGAGCACCCGTAGGAGCAAACACAAGCAGTCTAGGCTGCTCAACCCTTCCAAAGGTGGGAATTGCCAGCAATCTACAGCAGAGAGCTGAGAATCTTAAGTAAGTCAGAATAGCAGCTGGAAATAGGCTCCCAACAGAATCCAGATCAGGCACAGACTCTCTCTACCAATACAGAATCAGCAACCAAGCAAAGACAGACACACCAAAACAAAATTGAAGAGCAGTCTCCTGAACCCCCGTGCGAAAATCACAGAGAAAAATCACAAGGTTTACCACTACCCAGGACAGCAAGCTCACCTCAAAAGCCAGCAGCCACGCAGGGGAGAGCCCCAGTGGGAGCAAAGCAGGAATGGAAGACAAAAGCTACATCCAAGGGTTGCTGGAGGCAATGACTCAAGAAATAAAGCGAGAAATGGATCAGAAATTGAAAGAGCACAAGGATGAACTATCAAAAGATATACAGGATATCAAACAAAAGTTGGATGCAAAAATAGAAGCTGCACAAACCTCAGTAAGAAGTGAGATAAACGCCAAATTAGAGGTAATGCATACTGATCTCACCTCATTGAGAGGTGAGATCAGTACTCTGAGAACCAACATTGAATCCATAAAGGGATCCATTTCCTCCATGCAAACCACAATAGAAGCCACGGTCAACAGAGTGAATGAAATGGAAGGTAGAGTGTCAGATACAGAAGACAGAATACACCAACTGGACCAAAAAGTGACAGATATGGAAAAATCACTCAAATTAATCCAAAGGGAAATTCAAGAGCAAGCAGATAATGCTAAAAAATTTAACCTTCGCATAATCGGAGTGGACGAAGGTGAGGAATTCCAGAGCAAGGGAATGCAACACCTATTTAACAAGATAGTCAATGAAAATTTTCCCCACCTCAAAAACGACCATCTTAACTACATCACAAAAGCTTATCGAACACCCAACAAGCAAGATCCCAGGAGAAACACTTCTAGACACATTATAGTAAAAATGATGGATCTGAATAATAAGGAAACAATCCTGCATGCAGCAAAAATGAAGAAGGAGCTATACTACAACGGGGAAAAAATTAGAATCACTGCAGATCTCTCCACACAAACAATGAATGCAAGAAAAGCCTGGGAAAGCACCATACGAGCCCTGCCAACCCGGCAAAGCTAGCATTCACATTCGATGGAGAACTGAAAACGTTTAATAGCAAAGAAAAACTAAATGAATACATAAACATTAAGCCAGCATTACAAAGAATTCTAAGAGGGGGGACACAACCTGAAGAAAGCAACCAGGAACTGGGACCTGCCCCAAACAGGCATTACTCAAAGTCTAACTGAGCAAGCACAGGAGGAAAGGAAAGAAGAAAAACTTAGGAAAACGGAATGGCAGGGACAACAATGCAT
Source organism: Dipodomys spectabilis (assembly GCF_019054845.1). Classification (NCBI taxonomy): domain Eukaryota; kingdom Metazoa; phylum Chordata; class Mammalia; order Rodentia; family Heteromyidae; genus Dipodomys; species Dipodomys spectabilis. The sequence continues at coordinate 687,746 of NW_024871350.1, read as the reverse complement.
CTCTCTATACTTTCTCTTAATATAAATGGGCTGAATTCGCCAATTAAAAGAAAACGAACTGAGGACTGGATCAGAAAACAAGACCCATCCATCTGTTGCCTTCAGGAGACCCACCTCTCAGCCAAACATACAAACAAACTCAGAGTGAAGGGGTGGAAAAGGATCTACCAATCAAATGCCCCCCAGTAAGAAAGCAGGTGTAGTTATCCTGATATCTGACAAAATAAACTTTTCATTAAAATCAGTACAGAAAGACAAGGACAGACACTACATATTAATAAAGGGAACAATCCAAGAGGAGGATATAACCATCATCAACTTATATGCCCCAAATATCAGTGCACCCAGATATGTCAAACAAATGCTCTCAAACTTACAGAATGAAATAGATCCCAATACGATAATACTAGGAGACTTTAACACACCACTCTCACCAAAGGACAGGTCTACCAACCAGAGGATTGGCAAAGAAGCTACCGAATTAAGTGAGGCCATACTTCAAGCAGAATTAACTGACATCTACCGAGTATTTCACCCTAAAACAACACAGTACACATTCTTCTCAGCAGCTCATGGAACTTTCTCCAAAATAGACCATATCATAGTTCATGCAAGGAACTTAAGCAAATACAAAGGGATCGACATAATCCCCTGTATCCTATCTGACCACAGTGGAATCAAGCTAGCTCTAAATAACAAAGCATACCACAGAAATTTCTCTAATACATGGAAATTGAACAGCACACTCCTTAACAAGGCCTGGGTAACAGAAGAGATCAGAGAAGAAATAAAGCACTTCCTACAACTCAATGAAAATGAAAACACCTCACAAAGAAACTTGTGGGACACAGCAAAAGCAGTCCTGAGGGGCAAATTTATTGCCCTCGGTGCCCACATCAAGAGAATGGAGACAGACCAAGTAAATAATCTCATGTTGCAACTAAAACAGCTAGAAAAACAAGAAAAAATGGGACCTAAAGCTACTAGACGAAGCCAGATAACCAAATTAAGAGCAGAGATTAACCAATTAGAAAATCAGAAAACCATAACCAAAATAAACCAAACAAAAAGCTGGTTCTTTGAAAAAATAAACAAAATTGATGGCCCGTTGGCAAGATTAATTAAAAAAAGAAGAGAGGAAACCCATATTAATAGGATTAGGGATGCCACCGGAAACATCACAACAATTACCCAAGATATCCAAACAATTCTAACAGGCTACTTTCAAAGGCTATACTCTCTAAAGGAAGAAAATCTGGCGGAAATGGATGCATTTTTAGAGAAATACAAGTTACCCAAACTGAGCAAAGAAGAAGTTAACCAATTAAATAAGCCAATATCCTATAATGAGATACAGGAAGCTATCAAAAGTCTTCCAACAAAAAAAAGCCCAGGACCAGATGGATTCACAGCAGAATTCTATAAGACCTTTAAAGAAGAACTAATACCCATACTCCTCAAGCTCTTCAGAGAAACAGAGAAGGAGGGAGCTATCCCAAACTCATTCTACGAAGCCAATATCACACTCATCCCCAAACCAGGCAAAGACCCAACCAAAAAGGAGAATTACAGGCCAATTTCCTTGATGAACACAGATGCAAAGATCCTTAACAAGATTCTAGCTAACAGAATCCAGAAACACATAAAAAAATAATACACTATGATCAGGTAGGCTTCATCCCAGAGACACAGGGATGGTTTAACATACGTAAGTCAATAAATGTAATCCAGCATATCAACAGAGCCAAGGTCAAGAATCACATGATTATCGCCACAGATGCAGAAAAGGCCTTTGATAAAATTCAACATTCATTCATGCTAAAAGCTCTGGAGAAAATAGGAATAGAAGGAACATTTCTAAAAACAATAAAAGCCATTTATGACAGACCAATAGCCAATATTATACTTAATGGGGAAAAGCTACAACCAATCCTCCTAAAATCAGGAACAAGGCAAGGATGCCCACTGTCTCCACTCCTCTTCAACATAGTCCTAGAACCCTTAGCCAGGGCAATAAGGCAAGAAAAAGACATTAAAGGGATCCGCATAGGGAAAGAAGAAGTGAAACTATCCCTTTTTGCAGAAGACATGATACTATACCTCCACGATCCCAAAAACTCCATTCCCAAACTTTTAGAAATCATAAGTCACTTCAGCAAAATAAGAGGATACAAAATAAACCCACAAAAATCAGTTGCCTTCCTATACACTGATAACGTACAGGAAGAGAGGGAAATAAAGGGAGCAACCCCATTCACAATAACCTCCCAAAAAATAAAATATTTAGGAATTAACCTAACCAAAGATGTAAAAGAACTATTTAATGAAAACTATAAAAAGTTAAAGAAAGAAATTGCAGAAGACACTAGGAAATGGAAAGACCTCCCATGCTCCTGGATAGGCCGACTTAATATAGTAAAGATGGTAATACTTCCAAAACTAATATACAAATTCAATGCAATTCCTATTAAAATCCCAATGACGTACATCACTGAAATACAGAAAACAGTCCAAAAATTTATATGGAACAACAAAAGACCTAGAATAGCCAAAACAATTCCATGCCGAACTTCAAACTCTACTACAGAGCTATAATAACAAAGACAGCATGGTACTGGCACAAAAACAGACCCGAAGACAAGTGGAACAGAATAGAAGATCCAGAAATAAATCCACAGGCCTAAAGCCAGCTGATATTCGACAAAGGAGCCAAAGACATACAATGGAAGAAACACAGCCTCTTCAACCGCTGGTGCTGGGAAAACTGGGCAGCCACATGCAGAAAAATAAAAGTGGACCCCAGCCTATCACCATGCACCAACATCAACTCAAAATGGATTAAAGACCTTAACATTAAACCTGAATCTCTGAAACTACTGCAGGACAGAGTAGGAGAGACACGTGAACTAATAGGCACAGGAAGGAACTTCCTGAACAGAGTCCCAGGGTCACAACAAGTTGGAGAGAGACTCAAAAAATGGGACTACCTTAAAATAAAAAGCTTCTGCACAGCTAAATCTATCGCAACTAAGCTAGAAAGACAACCAACTAATTGGGAAAAAATATTTACCAGCAATATATCAGACAAGGGGTTAACATCCTGTATATACAGGGAACTCAAGAAACTAATCCCTCCCAAACCTAACAAACCAATTACTAAATGGGCAAGGGAACTAAAGTGGGACTTCTCAAATGAAGAAATAAAAATGGCAAAGAAACACATGAGGAAATGTTCATCATCCCTGGTGGTGAAGGAAATGCAAATAAAGACAACCCTGAGATACCACCTTACCCCAGTCAGAATGTCCCACATCCACAAATCAGCCAACGACAAATGCTGGAGGGGATGTGGAGAAAGAGGAACCCTATTACACTGCTGGTGGGAATGTACACTTATACAACCACCTTGGAAAGCAGTCTGGAGGGTCCTTAGAAAGCTAAAGATTGACCTCCCTTACGACCCAGTCATACCACTTCTAGGCATCTACCCTGAACAACAGGAACCAATATACAAGGACACATGCACCTCCATGTTTATTGCAGCACTGTTCGCAATAGCTGGGATATGGAAACAACCTAGATGCCCCACCACAGATGAATGGATCCAAAAATTGTGGTATCTATACACAATGGAATATTATGCAGCCATTAGAAATGACAAAATAATGGCATTTGCAGGGAAATGGATGGAGCTAGAAGGAATCATGTTGAGCGAGGTAAGCCTAGAACGAAGAGACAAACGGTACATGGTCTCCCTGATAATTGGATGCTAAATCCAAAATGTTAGGTGATACGACAAAACTAACAGGACTTAAGAAACAAAGAACTCCCGCTCATCTGGTTGAACCACTACTAAATATCCCCATGCTGCTGATCACAAATATGGTATATAACATGTGAACACTGTTATATATTACAGACTGTGGTAGACAATTTGCTCCAGGGAAGTTAGAATGAACTTGTGACTTTGAAATTATGTAATCACTTAATCACAATCAAAAAAAAAAAAAAAAAAGAACCTCGGGGAAGGGAGGGAGGGAGGGGATGGTAGGGGGAAAACAATGGAGGGGGTAACAATGTTCAAGAGGAAGTGTACTCATTACCTCACTCATGTAACTGTAACCCTCTGTATAGTATCTTTACAATAAAAAAAAAAAAAAAAAACTAAAAAGTACAGCAGAACCTGGCCTATAGGCCAGATGGGAACAGAATATGTTTTCTTCATGATAAATATGCCCGTCCATTTAGGAAAGGGAAAGAAATAAAAGATATCAATATTGAAAGTGATGCAGATTTTCAAGGGAAGTGTCAAGAAGACACTATGGGAAGAAAAACAGTCTTGGCAATAAAAGGTATCTGTAAAAAAAAGTAAATAAAAATAAATAATAAACAAAAGGTGTTTGTAACACTAGATGAATTAAACTCTTGTGTCTCAAAATATGTAAATATCGACTTAAAAGCTGGGCACCAGTGACTCACACCTGTAATCCTAGCTACTAATGAGGCTGAGATCTGAGTATCACAGTTCATTGACAGCCCAGGCAGGAAAATCTGTGAGCATCTTATCTCCAATAAACTACTCAGAATATGCTGAAAGTGTCAGTGTGGCTCAAGTGGATAATGCTAGACTTGAGCACAAAGAGGCTCAGGGACAGCACCCAGGCTAAAAAAAGCCAAATTGACTTAAATTAGACTAAAAAGTCAAATGGGAAACCCAATACTAGAAGAAATAGAGGAAATGTTTTTCTGACTTTGCTCTAGGTTATAATTGGTTATCATATCTAAAGCAAAGGCAATAACATAATAACAACAGTATTTAAGAAACTGTAAAAGGGCTGGGAAGGTGGCTCAGTGGTAGAGCGCTTGCCTTGCATGCATGAGGCCCTGGGTTCGATTCCTCAGCACCACATAACCAAAAAGAAATAAGCTGGAAGTGGCGCTGTGGCTCAAGTGGTAGAGCGCTAGCCTTGAGCTGAAGAGCTGAGGGATAGCACCCAGGCCCAGAGTTCAGGCCCCATGACCGGACCCAAAAAAAAAAAAAAGAAAGAAAGAAAGAAAGAAACTGTAAAAAACTGACTCCAGCAACAAATTGGACAGCTGACAAAGGGTTAACAAACACAAGATTTATAACGAACTCAGATCAGTAAGAAGAAAAAAAATAGCCCTATAAAAATTGGGCAAAATTTTGATATTGATATTTCTTAAAAGGAGACATGGAAAGAACCAAATGGTATATGAAAAATTCTCACCGTGGCCAAGAGTATTATAAATGAAAATCAAAACTGTAAAGAGTTATCACCTCAATTATCTGTTAGAATGGCTACTATCAAAAAGAATAAAAATAATAAAGGCTAGCAAAGTTGTAAAGAAATAATTTATCCATTAAGAAAAATTGTATGAAGGTTCCTAAAATAATTAAAACTAGAACTATTATATGATCTAGCTACTGCACTACTGAATATATATTCAAAATAAATAAGGGTGCAAAAGATTCATCTATATTCCCATATTTATTTTTACTTATTTATTCGTATTGTAAAGCTGATGTACAGAAATTATGGTTACATAACTTATATATAACATGTTCATTTCACTGGATACTGGTGGCTCAAGCCTGGAATCTTAGCTACACAGGAGGCTGAGATCTGAGGATCAAAGCAAGCAGGGGCAGGAATGTCCCTGAGATTCTTATCTCTAATTAACTACCAGAAAACCAGAAGTGGTGCTATAGTTCAAGTGGTAGAGCACTAGCCTTGAGCTGAAGAGCTGAGGGACAGTACACAGGCCCAGAGTTCATGACTGACAAAAAAAAATAAAATAAAAAGTTCATTTCTTTTTGAACAAGGTCACTGCTTTCCTCAAGCTCTCCCAATTTTTCCCTGCTTCTATTGAAAATAGACAAGTTTCTCGGGGTCTATTGACTGAGGATTGGAATGTATAACCATGGAATAACCTGTGTGCCAGTGGCTCAAGCAAGTAATGCTAGCTACTCAGGATGCTGAGATCTGAGGATTGCAGTTCAAAGCCAGCCTGGGCAGGAAATTCTGTGAGACTCTTACCATCAATTGACTACCAGAAAAACAGAAGTGACTGTGTGCTTCAAAGGAATAGAGCACTAGCCTTGAGCTAAAAAAGCTTAACAACAGGGTCAAGGTCCTGATTTCAAGATCCATGGCCGATAAAAAAAATAAAAATGAAAAAGGTGATATATACAGATAATGCCACACTACTTAACCATATGTAAAAAATTAAAATTCTGTCATTTATGATAACATAGATAAATGTGGAAACATAAACATCACACAAAAAAGTATACGCAGGGTGTTACTAATGTGGAATCTTAAAAAAATCAAAGAACAACAAAGTTCTGAAATAACAAAACAGAATGGTGATTATAGATGCTGGGGCAGTCAGATTGGAAGAAAGAATAAAGGTATTGGTCATAGGATGTGTAATTCCAGATACAGAGGAGAACTATCTTAATGACATATTCTAAAAACGCAAATAAATGGAGACAGGAAATGTACAATTTAAAAGATAATAGAAAAGTATAAGAGGGTAACCAATAATGTATTTTCGGTATTTGATTGCAATATTGTAAAACTGATGGTGTTTATGACTGAACAACACTGTCATCATTATAAAAGTTATTGGATTTTACATTTCAAATGGTTGAATTCTATGATAGATTATACATAGAGAGAGAGAACAAGACATAATTAGCCAATTCTCATAACTTATTTAGTCACAAAATCAGACTTAGTTATAGAGGTATAGAAAAATAAGCTTTAATTTTTTTATTCCTTTCTTTCTTGATGATTATTGTATAATTATGGCTAAGTGGCTAGACTTCTGTAAGTTTGTATGAAGTACTTTAAATTTGCATGACAGTGGACACCATTAGGCATAACTACATGTTTCAAGATGAAAATTACATGGAGAATGGTCAAACAATCATGTGAATATAATCCATACTACTGAAAAAATTAGGTAGTGCATTTGATACCACGTATATTTTACTACAGTTTAACAATAAACAACTTCAGTGGAACACCTTTGAACAAACAACATACACTTAAAATGACAGAAATATGAAACAAGTTCTGTCTGGTGTTTCAGTATTAGTGGTAAGAGGGAGGGTGAATGGAGAGAGTAGAGTAGTGTGAATATGGTCAAAAAAACTTTAGTCACATTTGAAAATGGAACATAGTGGCTTGTTGAGATTGGGTTGGGAGAAGAAAGGAAATAAAGGAGAATGGCAGAAGGGATGAGTGTGATCAGGGTATATTGGATGCATGTGTACATGTACAACTAACTTATGGTAGTAAAAACAAAAAGACTCACCTAGGGCTTTAATTTAATTTTTGGAATAATGTACATTTTTATCATGAAAGGACTAGATTGTGATTATTTCCATATGTGTCTATGGTGCACTTTGATCAAATTCACCCTCTCTACCATATTTCCATTCCTCCCCTCTCTCCTCACTTTCTCAAACATCATTTGGTGGGTTTCACTATGATATATGTGTGTACAGATATAGATATAGGTATAGGTATAGATATAGATAAGATATAGATATATGGATATATGACTAGCTTCAAATAGAACAAGTAAATATGGTCACAGGATAAACAGCATAGCCTAGAAAAAATTGAATGCAGAGTGACACAACTAAAAAGTAATTTTCCTTCCTAAACTGTAATTTCTTGTGAGATAAACAATGTAAAGAATGGTTTACAGACTCAAACTACTTGAATTTACTTCCGTGATTTATGATTTTACAACTGTGAGAAACTCCACTTTGTGCTTGATTTTTATCATCTGCTACATTGGTACTAAAATTATGACTCAATTTTGAGAAACTGACAATTTTTGTCTCTAAAATCCTCTATAACCAAAAATATGCAACAAGAGAAAAGAAATGGCTAATATGCAGAGCAGAATTTTTAACTTTAAGTAGATCATCATTTTATATACTACTGGTGAAACCAGACAGTTTCATTGTGCTTGTACAAGGGTGGCCTGGATGCCAGAGGTTTTGTTTGCTTGTTTTAGCATTTCAAAGTCAACAAGAGTATCACTTTGTTATTCAATTCTGTGAAATCTCCTCTCCCATCACTATCTCCTTTAAGTAAATAAACCTCACAAAATCCAGCAAGTTGACAAAGATTAATTTTCTTATTTCCCCCTTCTAGCTTCCAGTGACTCAAACTGAATTAACTCTTTAATAAAAGACAATCTTTTCATAAGGTACAATGTTTTCTCCCCATACCAAAAATTATGTCTTTAATTATATATGATTTATTAAAGGTTCTGTTTGGAACAATCCCTCAACAGTAGTTTTGATTCACAATAAAATGCTTTGGAAGAGTTGTCATGAGTAATCCACGTTTCCATTTCAGAAGATACTGTGCTACTAAGGATAATTTGATTCTATAGATCTTGGTAGCAACAAAACAATGTTGCCCAAAAGAAATATAATCCAATTACCTAAAATTAAATACAAGATTGCCTTGAAATAAAAGATGTAAATTTTATGTATGTATTAACTTCAGATAAAAAAAAAAAAACCCTGGCATAAGCATAGAAAATAGGATATGCTGTTCTGATACCTAAACATTCAGTCGAGTTGAAGATTATAAAAATTACCCAGACTAGGAATGTGGCTAAGTGGTAGAGTGCTTTCCTAGCATGCATGAAGCCCTGAGTTTGATTCCTCAGTACCACATAAGCAGAAAAAACTGCAAGTGGCACTGTGGCTCAAGTGGTAGAGTGCTAGCTTTGAGCAAAAGAAGCTCAGGGATAATGCCTAGGTTCTGAGTTCAAGCCCCAGGACTAGAAAAAAAAAGAAAAAGAAAATGCCATGACAGAACACAATTTTACTGTGAGAAAATGTCTATTTTGTGTATAAAAATATTGTATATATTACCTTTATTGTTTATAACTGAAAGCAAACAAAACTCTAAACATAGGGCAAGAGGGCAAAAAATTTTCAATACTTACTTGAGAGGATTATATTTATAAATTATAAATCTGAGTATATATTTATTCAGTATTTATTTTTAGCATTTATTTATCTTATCCATTTTTCTTTTCTGGAACAGCAGGCTCTACAAAATCATCAATTTGATTTTATATAACACCACTTCAAGGCAAAAAGAAATAGAAATGCATATTTATATGACAAAATGAACATGTAGTTAATGATACTTTCTTAAATGAATTCAACTGACATGAACCTTTTACCTAGTAGGTATAACCCAACCCTTATTGAAGTAGGAAGATCCTGTTGAATGATTGCTTCTCCTTTTGGAGAGGAAATAATATTTATCAGGGTCAAATTCATGGAAATTTTAATTTTGAAATATTTTTGGCAATAGAATCATATCACTGTGAGACTAAGCAATGAACCCTGTACCTCATAAAAGAGATGTGATGGTATTCACTCCAAACCTTTCTCTCTTCATGAAAGCAATTCACTTCCTGCATGTGTACAGAACATTCATCCTTTTTGACATTATTTTATAAATACAAATTGATCTTCCTCAGCATAATAGAGAAGCAAGTACTTTCTCCTACTATTGCTAGTTCTTAAATGAAATGTAGATGAGACATTGGTAATCAGAAAGTCTATTTTAACAGGGACTATATCTTTTATTTAAATTTTATCTTCTTTTGTAATTCTCTTTCTTGTTTTTTATCATATTAAGTAGTTATACAAAGGAATTATCATTCCACAAATCAGTTTATAAATACAATGCACCTTGATCAATGTCACACCTTTCATCAGTGTCTCCATCTCTCCTAATCCATCTCCTTCTTCTCCTTCAATATTCCTAGTCTTATGGGATATTCATTCAATGTTATACCTACATTCCCTTTTCACTATTCGTTCATCTGCCCCCTCACTTGAAACCTTTTCATTTGACACTTGATACCTCACACCTTTCAAGTACCAGTTTCCTAGTATTCATTTTGTTGGCCTGTGAGTTAATTTTTCTGAAGTACTACACGTTTTGAATTCTCCCTCATAAGTACCATGTTTTAGGTAAAACATTTGTGTATACTTGCATACAATCCTGTATGTGCTTACATTGACATTTATAGATTAACTATAGCTTTCACACACTCTCTGGTCCTGAATTCATGTAACATAATTTTTTCCAGGTCCATTCATTCTTTGCATATGATGGAATATTCTTCCAATAGATGAGTAAAATTTTATTGTATAAATTTATGCTGCTTCATTGTACCTCATGTAGTTCATGGGGAAAAAAAGTAAATCTCAGCATGAAAGATATGGTGTGAGAGAAGGGTGGGGGGTAATGGGGGGAATGAAATACTCAGAATAGTTTTTCAGGATACTTAGTATAGTGTTAATCTGAGCAATGTTGTGAAATTCCTTAGGTGCTCTGATGTAGAAATAAGAGTTTCCATGAATTCTTCCTTAACTATTTTAAAAACCAGAATGAGCGAATTGTCAGGAGGAAGATGGCAGAGAAGAAGCTGGAGGCTAAACAAGCTCTCGCATAGAAAGAAGTTTCAGTGTCCCAGTGAACAGTCCTAGGCTAAAGAATCACACCAAGTGTGCCATCACAGTATAGAGAGTTTGGTCAGAGAGAGAAAATCCAGGCAAGGAGACAGATCTGAGCATTTGCTAGTAGCCGTGTCTGCAGTGGCAACTACTAAATATTTCACACAGCAGCATCAGCATACATGTTTTTCTCAGCAGCACACAGAACATTTTCCAAAATAGAACACATTTTAGGTCACAAAGCAAACTTGTCCAAATTCAGACACATTGAAGCTATACCTTGCATTCTCTCAGACCACAAGGGAATATAATTAGAACTTAACACCAAAAACCACCAAAGAAAGTCCTGTAACACCTGGAGGCTGAACAACACACTGCTGAATCACGATTGGGTCATGGAAGAGATTAGAAAGGAAATTCAAAGGCTCATGATAGTCAACAAAAATGAACACACAAATTACCAGCTCCTCTGGGACACAGCAAAGGCAGTACTCAGAGGCAAGTTTATAGCTCTGAGTTCCTACATCAACAAATTGAAGAGATCTGAAACCAACACTTTAATGAGACATCTGAACCTCCTTGAAAAAGAGCAGCAAGATAAACCTCAATTCAGTAGACAGAAAGAAATAATTAACATTAAATCAGAATTAAAAGAATTAGAATAATAAAATAGGAAAAATCAACAAAACAAAGAGTTGCTTCTTTGAAAAAATTAACAAAATTGAAAGAGCCTTAGCAAATCTTATCAGAAAAAGAAGAGAACACACCCAAATAAATAAACTCAGAGATGAGAATGGAAACATCACCACAGGAACAACCAAGGATCAGAATATTATAAGAGAATACTACTCAAAAACTTGTGCTAATAAATTTGAGAACCTGGCATAAATGGACCTGCCAAAACTAAACCAAGATGAGTTAAACCAGCTTAACAGAACCATATCAAGAATTGAAATAGAAACAGCAATAAGAGACCTCCCATCCAAGAAAAGCCCAGGACCAGATGGATTTACAGCAGAATACTACAAGGCCTTCAAAGCAGAGTTCACACCAGTATTCCTCCAACACTTCAATGAAATTTAAAGAGAAAGTTCACTACTGAACTCATTCTATGAAGCCATCATAACCCTCATCCCAAAACCAGGCAGGGACTCTTCAAAGAAAGAGAACTATAGACCTATTGCTTTGATGAACATCTATGCAAAACTTCTCAACAAATTTTGGCCAATCGACTTCAACAATTCATCCAAAAATCATACACCACGATCAAACAAGATTCATTTCAGGGATGCAAAGTTGGTTCAATATATGCAAATCAATTAATATAATTCATCACATCAACAAGAGCAAGGATAAGGACCACATGGTTATCTCAATAGATGCAGAAAAAGTGTTTGGCAAGATCCAACACCTCTTTATGATGAAGGTTCAGGAAAAATTAGGAATCCATAGAACATTCCTCAATAGAATAAAGGCTGTATATGACAAACCTACAGCCAGCAATATACTTAATGATGAAAAACTAAAGCCATTTCCTCTAAACTCAGGAACAAAACAAGGATGTCCACTCTCTCCACTTCTATTCAATCTAGTATTGGAATGCCTAGCTACAGCAATAAGACAAGATGCAAACATAAAGGGGATCCAAATAGGGAAAGATGAAGTAAAACTCTCCCTCTTTGCAGATGACATGATCTTGTATTTAAAGAATCCCACAGACTCCACTACCAAATTACAGGAGCTGAGTCGAAATTTTGGCAAAGTAGCAATGCATAAAATTAACCCTCAAAAATCAATGGCTTTTCTGCATGCCAACAATGAGAAAAGCTTGGCTGAAATCAGGAAAGCAACTCCATTCGTAACAGCTCTACAAAATATAGAATACCTAGGAATTAACTTAACCAAAGAATGAAGGACCTCTATGATTGAAACTTTAAAAACCTGAAAAAGGAAAATGAAAACAGAATTTAGAAAGTGGCAAAACCTCCCATGCTCCTGGATTGGAAGGATCAACATAGTGAAAATGGCAATACTTCCCAAGGCTATCTACAAATTCAATGTGATACCTATCAATATTCCAACCTCATTCTTCAAGGAAATAGAAGAGGCAATCCAAAAATTCATATGGAATAATAAAAGACCCCAAATAGCAAAAACAATCCTCAACAAAAGGAAAAGTGCAGGAGGATTATCAATACCAAATTTCAAACTCTACTATAAAGCCATAGTAATCAAAACAGCTTGATACTGACAAAAGAACAGACCTGAGGACCAATGGAATAGAATTGAACACCCAGAAATGAACCCACCGACCTATAACCATCTAATCTTTGATAATGGAGCTAAAAATATGGAATGGAAGAAAGACAACCTCTTCAGTAAACACAACAAATCAATGAAAGGTTGGACAAATGGGATTTCATGAAATTGCAGAGCTTCTGCATGGCAAAGGACAAAGATAGCAAGATCAATAGAAAGCCCACAGATTGGGAGAAGATCTTTACTAGCTATACCACGGACAAGGGTCTCATATCTAAAATATACCTAGAACTCAAAAAATTAAATACCTCAACAACAAATCCTCAAAGAAACAACTGCCCAATAAATAAGTGGGCTAAAGACTTAAAGAGACACTTCTCTGAAGAGGAAAGAAGGATGGCCAATAGACACATGAAGAAATGCTCAACCTCCCTAGCCATAAAAGAAATGCAAATCAAAACAACATTGAGATACCACCTCACCCCAGTTAGAATGGCTATAATCAAGAACTCTAAAAACAACAGCTGCTGGAGGAGATGTGGACAGAAGGAAACCCGACTTCATTGTTGTGGGGAGTGTAAACTTGTTCAACCACTTTGGAAAGTAGTATGGAGGTTCCTCAAAAGACTCCACATAGAGCTTCCCTATGACTCAGCAATCCCACTTTTGGGTATTTACCCAAATGATCACAAACAAGACCATACTAAAGCTACCAGCACAACTATGTTTACTGCAGCAGTATTACCATAGCTAAGATATGGAACCAACCCAGATGCCCCTCAGTAGATGAATGGATCAAGAAAATTTAGTATATGTACACAATGGACTTCTATGCCTCCATCAGAAAGAATGACATTGCCCCCTTTGATAGGAAATGGAAAGACTTGGAAAAAATTATACTAAGTGAAGTAAGCCAGCCCAAAAAACAGAGGTCCCATGGTTTCTCTTATTTGCAATAACTAGTATGTGTCTGAGACAAGCAGAAATGGTCAGATAAGTTGATGTTAGGCAAAATGAACCCCAAGATAAGTACCCAAATGTTTTTTTTTCTTGCTACTGTTTCTAACATCTTTATAAGGTATTTCTTTGTTGCTTTGTATTTTTCTCCCCATGGTATAACCCCTGTTTTCACTGTATTTGATGTAGGTATAATTTGTGGAGGGGAAGGTATAACCATTGCAACAATGAGATGTACAAGACCTCATGTGGAAAAAGGAAGTTACAACTTTAGCAGGGGAGAGGGTAGGGCGTGTGGAGTGGGGGGTGGGTGGGCAAGGGGGATGGGGTGGGGGGAGATAGGAAGGGAGACTAAGGGGATACAAAGGAGGAGGCAACAATGCTTGATAAGAAATGTAAGCATTACCTTGCCCAAGTAATTGTAACCGGTCTGTATGGTATTTTCACAACAAAAAAAAAAAATGGAATAAACAAATGGCAGGGTAATTACTTAGTACAACAAAGTGAAAGTACATTGCATATATGTGTGCTTGTGTGTGTGTGTGTGTGTGTGTGTGTATTTTTGTCAGTTATAGGGCCTGAACTCGGCCTGGGCGCTGTCCCTCAGCTCTTCAGCTCAAGGTTAGGTCTCTACAACTTGAGCTACAAGGCCACGTCCAGCTTTTTCAGCTTATGTGGTGTTGAGGAATCAAACCCAGGCCTCATGCATGCAAGGCAAGCACTCTACCACTGAGCCACCGTCCCAGCCCCACATTGCATATTTTTATCATCTAAATTTAGAAGGAATTTTTTTAATACTGGTAAGATAAAAATGTTAAAATATTTTACTTTTTTCCTACATAGATCCATCCTGCTTCCGATTCATATTTTTAGGAAAGCTGTGAAGAATTCCAGTTTGAAAAGGAGAAGTCAGGCCAATTGGCCATCAAAGTAATCTAATTTGCTTAATTTGCAATTTACATTAAGCCACAGGAAAAATAATCATTCCAAATTAGCTTAAAAGTAACTTGAGAAAGGAAGAGGTTTTACCTTTTCCTAAACTGTTGCTGAATGGCTATTGTTTCCTTTATCTTCTTTGTATTCCAGAATGTCTATACTTGTGTTTAACCTAAACTATTTATTTACCCTTCACTTATAATGTATTATGGGATGTTTTTCAATGAGTATTAGCACCTAAAGTGTACAAACTCTCTGACAGCTTCTTTTAAATGCTTGTTGTTACTTGAGCATTTCTCAAAGCCCCCCTTCACAACTGCACACATTATAATTTACATATTACACAACAAGATTTCACCTTAGGCCTCCTGCTGAGAATAATCATTTTAAATCTTCTTTATCTTTTTGTAAAAGGATAATTATAAATATGAAAATGGCAGCAAAGGAAAGGTGTTCAGAAAGCATTTAGAAAAACCCTATAATTTTCCCCATATGAATGCTGCAAAACTGAGGAAGAAGAGAAATAGAGGTGGGAGCTGATGTCAGATCAATAGGGGGGGAGGGATGACAGACAACATGTCAAGTGCATAGCATAACACATTGAACTAAAATGTCATAGATCTGTCTGAGCAACCCAAGCAAAATCACTCTGTCTTTATACAGGGAGCATGGGGACGATCACAAATATTCCTCCTTGGTATTTATTGGGCAAAAGCCAACAATGAATTATACACGGAAAAGGTAGCTTGTTGCTTGTACTTCCCATGAATTGAGGCTATCTAACAACATAGAAACTATATTTTCCCTGAAGACAAATAGTATGCTCCTTTAATTTGTCTTTTGTTACAACCTGAATGTGTATAGTCTAATCTTGGGAGTCTCTTCCTCCACACTACAGGTGCTTCCCGTGTGCTAATTAAACATGATCATTGTACAATAGTTGGTGCTCTAAAATTGGTTAATCACCCCTGACTAAGAACACCACAAAACTCTAAGTTGTGTTCCAGATAAAGTGCAATGAGAACAAGATGCTTCCTCCCTGACTTCTGTAACATTCTACTGGAATCTGTGGTCTATTTTTCAAGATTTCTCCCTTACAAAGGCATTGTTTCTACAATTTTCTTCTTTGAAGAAATAAGCATGACTGTAGAATATTGACAAAAGATGTTCCTGAAGGAAATATTTTATATATTCAGAGCCAATTTCAACATAAAAATATAGGGATTATTATCCAAATCGTGCTACATGTATTAAGGAAGTTCTTTAGATTATGTTTTAATGGTCTTTTGCTCTTTAGATTATGTTTTAACCTTTTTATGCTCCTGAGATGCATTGATTGATCTTGAGGTGTACACCCTGTGATGAACAAATTATTAAAATTCAACTTAGTATCTTTAATGTTTGTGGAAATAGTAACTTATTACCCAAACAATGGACCGTAGATTTTGGAAAGAATGCAGACAAAATCTAAAGAATTTAGGGTTGAATACAGAAGACAAGGAGGAAATAGGAGGATGGGAGGAGAAACAAAGAGGGAGGGTTTGAACATAAACTGAAAATCAGCCCTTTATAGGAGATTTTAAAGAGACTACAAATTGGATCATGAGTTTGTTATTTGCAATGTGAAAGCAAGGATGAGTGAGCTTGTACTCACTTGCAAGCTCCAATTGCAAGTATGAACAATTCTAACTTCACATTACTAACCTCATATTGGTGGCTTAAAACCAGCCGTGATATGAGTCTGTACATATGGTAAGCAGCTACACAACATATCAAGACAATATTCATACCAGAAGAAAACTGTAAGCACTGCAGTCCTATTTTCTAAATAAAAAAGCTTGCTTTGGCTTACCAATTTGGTTTTTATAAAATTGTAAATAAAAAATTATATATGCAAAAGAAATAATGCAGTACATTAAAATTTTGATTTGAGCCAAACTTATCTTTGAAAAAAGTATGCACTAAAATATATATAAACATATTTCCCTCAACTTGTAGGGCTGATTAAAATGAGCATAAAAGTATGACAATGTTATGTCTGAACTGTAACTCATAATACTACCTCTATGTTCTTTGGCAAATTACCCAATTTCTTTTTTTTTTTCTTTTTTTGTCAGTCGTGGGACTTTAACTCTGTACCTGAGCGCTGTCCCTATGTTCTTCAGCTCAAGGCAAGTGCTCTACCGCTTGAGCCACAGCATCAATTCCAAATTACCCAATTTCTATAGGCAGCTATCTATTTTTGTAAGTTAATAATACCAGTGTAAATGGTGTTATAGATGCCTAATGGTTTAACATTATAGGATTTTCTGGATCTTCTACTTGTCTCCATACTGATTACTATTAAAGTGATTCATGGAGTATTAATAGTAGTACTCATTCCGTCAGATTTTTTTTCTTCCTTTACTTTCTATTATTAGGAATTCTCCTTTTCTATGTATTAACTAACCACAAATTGCAATGAATTACAGTGCTAATACAGTCTTATCCTAAATAACAACATTCTATATTCTACCGATGATTGGCTATTTCAAATCAATATTTCCTTTACAGAATGTGAGTAGGAAGTTTGAAAATAAAATTGCAGCCCACACATAGGTGGTAAATACATAAAGCTGACAGATAAGACTTTTGATATGATAAAATACTTTAAAACACTGATCAATTTGAAAAAATTTTAAATTGTATTTCACCAAAAAGCACAATGAATCTAAGTTATCAGCGCCTGTAACTCAGACATATGGACATATTTATGCCATATCTAACATATTCCTTTCCCCCACTCCCTGCCCCCAGGGCCAGTCCTGGGCTTGAACTCAAGGCCTGGGCATTGTTCCTATGCTTTTTTTTGCTCAGGCTAGCACTCTAACACTTGTGACACAGCTCAACTTCTGTTTTTTTTTTTTATTTAATTGGAGATAAGGAAATCATGGACTTTTCTGCCCAAGTTGGTTTCAAATCAAGATCCTGACATTTCAACCTCCTGAGTAGCTAAGATCATAGGTGTGACCCACTGGCACCTGGCCAATATTCTTATAAATTTTGTACCCATGTAGCAAATTGCTTTTCTTTTTTCTTTTTTTTTTTTATTTTATTTTATTTGAGAACATACTGTACAGAGGAGTTACAATTACATGGGCAGGATAATGCATATATTTCTTATCAAGCATTGCAGCTTCCTCCTTTGTTTACCCTTCACCTCCCTTCCCAGCCTCCCCCCTCCCTCCCACCCAATCCTTCCCCCCCTCCGCCCCCCACACCGACATTGTAAAGCTCGTTTTTGACATGACATTTTGTACTTCTCAGTGTTGCAACAGGTCCACCTGAATCCTTAAACGACTTGTTTGTCCCCATCTCCTCCACAAGTTATACTGACATCAAATATAGTGAAAGCGGGGGTTACACTGTGGGGGAGGGACATACAAAGCAACAAAGAAATAATCTTATAAATGCGTTAGAAACACATGCATGAAAGAAAAAAAAGCATTAAAATACATATTTAAGGGATCGTTTTCCTAACATCACATTATCTGACCTTTTCCGCTTGACTCATACATATACTAGATATTGCATATAAGGGAAACCATGGCACCTATGTTTCTTTGGACCTGGCTTACTTCACCTAATAAATTTTTTTACAAGTCTTTCCATTTCCTAACAAATGGGCAATATCATTCTATCTGATGGAGGCATAGAATTCCATTGTGTATATATACCACATTTTTTGATCCATTCATCTACTGAGGGGCATCTGGGTTGGTTCCATGTCTTAGCTATGGTAAATAATGTGAAAAACTTACAGGATGGAACAGGAGAAACCTAGGTCTCCTTGGCACAGGCTTAAATTTTCTTAATAGAGACCCAGAAACACAACAAAGCAAAGAAAGTTTGGACAAATGGAATTGCATGAAATTGCAGAGTTTCTGCCTGGCAAAGGACATAGATAGCAAGATCAATAGAAAGCCCACAGACTGGGAGAAGATCTTCACAAGCCATACAATGGACAAGGGTCTCATATCTAAAATGTAACAGGAACTCAAAAAATTAAATCCTCCAACAACAAATCCTCAAAGAAACAACTGCCCAATAAATAAGTGGGCTAAAGACTTAAAGAGAAATTTCTCTGAAGAGGAAAGAAGGATGGCCAATAGACACATGAAGAAATGCTCAACCTCCCTAGCCATAAAAGAAATGCAAATCAAAACAACATTGAGATTCCATCTCACCCTAGTTAGAATGGCTATAATCAAGAACTCTAATAACAGCAGATGCTGGAGGGGATATGGACAGAAGGGAACCTTACTGCATTGTTGTTGGGAGTGTAAACTTGTTCAATCACTTTGGAAAGTAGCATGGAGGTTCCTCAAAAGACTCTACATAGAGCTCCCCTATGACCCAGTAATCCCACTTTTGGGCATTTACCCAAATGGTCACAAACAAGACCATACTAAAGCTACCAGCACAACTCTGTTTATTGCAGCATTATTTACCATAGCTAAGATATGGAATCACCTTTCTTTAAGCAGTACAAAAGCTTAATGCTTGCTAGGCAGGCACTCAACCACAGAGCCAGGTCTCCAGCCCTATTTTTTGTTGATTATTTTTCATGTAAGATATTCTAATGTTTGGATCACATTCCACTTATTTTAGGCTGGGATGACAGTCATGGACCTTCACATACAACTTCTCATTGAGGTGAAGTCTTGTGGAAAATTTTGCCCAGGATGGCCTGAAAAGCTTTTCAATCACTTACTATGTGCCTTCCCCAGACACTTTTCTGCCCTGGCTGGCTTCACATGGATATCTTAACATTCTCAACCTCCCAGGTAGTTAGAATTATAGTCACAAAGCACTGAAACTGTGCTAATTTCATCTCCTCTTTAAACATGACTACCAGGGACCTTAAAACTAATATGAGGATAATATTTATTGCTCAGATTCTATTTCTATTAGATAATGCTGGTTTAGAAAGAATACATTTCTATCTTTAAATATTGTTAAATCATTCCAATTGAGGACTTTAGTTGACATAAAATGTAAGGGAGATGTTTGAAAAAGAACAGATGAAATAAAAGTAGATACAGCTATCATTTCCTGATTCCAAAGTGGAAAATGGTGGTTTACAACTAGAGACAAGTATGAGATTTATATATTGTTAAGAAGATACTGAGCTTTTGAATTTGAAACCCATTCATGGCTATGAAATAAGCTTTATTTGCCTATTCCATTCACTTGTGTTTTGAGGTCTCTCCTATTCCCAATCTAATATATTCATAGTACCTCAAAATTTCTTTAATATTTTTTCCTAACTTTAGTACCAATTCTTTTTTCTCATTTATAATTTTTATTTAATATGACTTTCTTCTTTTGTCAGTTCTGAGACTTTAACTCGAAGCTTGGTTGCTGATTCTGAGCCTCTTTGTGTTCAAAACTAGCACTCTACCTCTTGAGCCACAGCAGCACTTCTGTCTTTTCCTAGGAAGTTTGTTGGACATAAGAGTCTCACGGACTTTCCTGCCTGGGCTCAGACTCCTGAGTAGCTAAGTATTTCCCTGGCCTTATTCAGGATTCTTTTTTTGCATATTTTTATTATCTTTAAGTAGTTTTACAAAGGAGTTGCCATTCCACAAAGCTACAGTACATCTTGATCAATGTCATCCCTTTCAAAATTCTCACCCAACCCTCTAAACCCATCCTACCCCTCACTTTTATTATTTTTAGGCAATGTATTTTTTTACCATTTAACAAAGCAGTTTATGTGTACAATGCATCTGGATCTATATCATCCCTTCAACATTTTCAACCACTTTGATCTACTCTTTCCCTTATTTCTCTTAATGTGGTATATATAATGAATTCTTGACTGCATTCTCTCTATTCCCCTCTTTGTTTATGTATCCTTCTCCATTTCAAATCCTTAAAGCATGTACCTGTACTTACATCCATCACTAAATCTAAACAAGAGTGCTAGACTTATGGACACTTATTACCTACTTATGAATTTTAAAATTAGACTCACAAAGGAAAGCTTCTCATTTAAAAGGAACTACAAATCAAAAATAGTCCTTACAAACAAATCAACTTTTAAAGCCACTATATGTCAGTCCATGTTAGTAAAATGTGACAGCTACATTTTTATGTAAAATTAGTATATTATTTGCTTACTTGCAACCACATGGATTTCATTGCAGTTCAGAACTAGGCAGAAATAATAACTATGGCCAGGCCATAGCAGGGCCTCTAGTCTTCATTTAGATCACACTAAGGGGCTGAAAGCATCTTGTAGTCTTGTAACTCATTAGGCACTAAATAGATTTACAGAAGTATGACCAGAGTTTTACTTTGGGGCTTAGCTTTGAACAGATCATTGTCAGATTGTTTCTATTCTAGTTCTTACTCTATGTGCAAGTTTAAAAATCTCTAAATCTGTCCACCTGGTATCATTCACCTATTGTATTATGACTATAAAAGTGGTTATGTCCTGTAGGTGTTCAAGAAGGAAACAGAAGTAGCTTTAAATTCTTTTACTACTAAACAGACCAGATCTTGAAACTGTTGCTAGCTCTATCAAGTCTATGATACCAGGTACTCCTCAAGTCTTTAACATCTATAATGTGTAGATTGGAATTATCAACATCTAATATGTAGAGATGTAGTAAAGATATTTGACCCACATACATATACACAAGGATTGGAAAGAGAACATACCTGACAAGTACTTCCTGGTTTGCAGGTTTTAATAATGGTACATACTAATTTCGAACAATTATTGTCAGTTGACAACTATTATCAGTATAAGTGATGTAATTAAAAATCATAGAATTGTTCTATTGATACCATTGTTATTTTAGCATTTTACTTTTACTGTAGTTTCAAACAAAATGGGCATATTTTACTTTTCTTAAACGTTTTAGAATGTATTATTTGAGTCTAACTCCTTTTAACTCAAAAATTTGCCTAACAATTTAAAAACAAACAAATGAAAATGATAAATACATTATTCAGGAGTTTCTTAAGATTTATGTTCACTTTTCTCCTCATCAGATTTAACTCAAATTAATTTATTTATTTTAGTTGTTTCTAAAAGATAATTACATAGAGCTGTCAAGTCTTAGTCCTCATTTTTAGCATACTCTTTGCTCTTTTTGTCTGATTATATTTTTAAATTGAAGACAGAAGAAAGAGAATATGCCTATGAGATATTAAACACATAGCATGGGTTTTTTGATCTGGTATATGCAACTTGGATGAATCTTTAAGTCACTATGCTAACTGAAGTAAGCTAGTCACATAAGCTATTTTGCTCATATGAGTTATCAAAATAATGAAACAAATAATCACAAAGTGGAATGATAGATGCCAAGAGCTGTGTGTAAGGGAAATGAGAAGTAGTTTCATGGCCATTAATTTTCAAGGTATGCAGGGTAATCAAGTTCTCAAGATAAGTTGTAAACACTCTGCTGATAGCTAACAATACTATATTGTACAGTTAAATTTTAAGAGGTCAGATCTCATCTTAAATATTCTTACCACAATAAAATAAATTATGTAGAAAGAAGAAATTTTGATGTTAAAAGACATATATTCATTATAGAAGTATGTTTATGAAAAGAAAATACAAAATATACATTCAATGATATTAGAAATCAGCTGCCTCATCTTGCTGGGTAATGAACCGAGAGCAAAAAGACAATTTATAGATAACCAGAAGTGAAGTACAGAATCAGAGCTACAACCTTGCTCTGTTGCTTCTAATGCTCTTTACACTATCATAAAATTCTTTTCCTGAAACATTGAGAGCATCCTTTCAGCACTTACAAAGACATTTTCAAATTTTTTTTGTTTTCATGGTCAAAATGCATTATGAAAATATTTCCACAAAGTGATGGGTTGGAAGGAGAGAGACTTTTCTCTGTAAAAATAAGGAGTGGAAAGATTTTTAAAATGCTTTGAAAACATTTGGCTCCCTTAACAGGCAAAAAGAAAACATTTATTTTGGCCACAGTGACTAAAACATTTGCTTCCTTTGGAAATGCTGGCTGCCAAATAAAGGTTTGTTTCATTTTCATATAGAAGCAAACATTTTATTTAATAAAATATTTAATATCTTTGCATAAGTTCTTATTAGAATATTGATGATAGCCACTCTTACTAATATTGCTAATAGATAGTGGTTTATAAAAGTATTTGAGTTCCTTGAATTAAGAAAAAAAAGTTCCTATATAGATTCACCTTGTGAGATAGCAACTGTGTTCTAACCAACTACATGAGTAAAGAGAAATTTAGCCACTATTTAAGAAGTATCTTACACAGTAGCTATTTTCCTACAACTAGAAATTGGGAGTAAAAGCAATGTGAATGGAAAATAGGAGACAAACTAGCTGAATATATTTTTTCTTTTAGTTTTTAGGTGATAATTTCATTTTAATGTGGAATTGTTTAGGATTTCTACCTACTATGCATAACATGGATAAAAATCTCTCCTTCTACTTGAAGTTTATTTCGGACATCTATAGTTATTTTGATGTCAATTATGTTTTCATTTGGCTAATGCTCTCCATCTTTAATGCTATAAATGTAGTCCAGTAAAATTACACTCATGAATCTATACATTTCTTCATTGAAATGATGAGGCTAGTTATGCAAAAGATGAGTTACCCTCCTCTATTAAAAATCATCATGCAAAAGATGGGCTAGCCTCCTCTATTAAAATTATCTGACAATATTCACATTCTAATGTTTACAATATACCATCACTCACTCAATTAATACCCTCTTATAGGCATAGTAGTTTCATGCTGAAGAAAAAACAGTGACAAAGTTTATCCAAAAATAGAGAAACCTTATAAGACTCAATCTACACATCAGAATTACCTAGTGAGGCTTAAAAATTTACAACTGCTGGGCACTAATCCACACCCACAGAATAAAGGAAGATGAGTTTTGAGCCATAGGGGACACCATGATCAGATCTATCATGTACTTAACTGAAATCCAGTGAAACTGAAGCATCTAGGTTGGAACCAGTTCTACTACAGGCGGAAAATGTTACCAATGGCAATTGCTATTGATCAGTACTGCTTTTCATGGCATTATATTTCAAGACACAGACTATCATACTGTTTCTATTTTTTGAAAAATACTTATTTTATAGCTTCCCGATTATGAGGGCAATCGCTGTACTGAGCTCTAAGATCACAACTTTTCCAACACAGGATTAACAGCAGAAATTTATCCTCTTCACTATGACATGCTACAAAATTAGCCTGTGTTCAATTTGTTTTTACAACAAAACCTACAATATTTTACTTAGAATGATTTGACTGTTGACTCAATGAGGCAAAAGAGATACCTATACTTGCAATTTCTTCTAATTAGGAAGAAAGGTGAGAAAAAAAAACTTGTCTATATCTTACAACATACACAATGTGGGTGTTCTGAAATTAAAATATTTGGAAGGGAAATTCATGAACAAATTTAAAAAACAGCATGTACAAGAATGTTCTCCAGGAGTGTCAGGAAGGAAAAAAAAAAAACTGCTTTATACTCCTTCTAAACTACACTGTGACCTCCTGGGTTTGATAATATAACATTTTCTTATGTAAACATTAATGACAGAATAAATATTCTTGTTGTCCAGACATTATTTTCTAATCATTATATATTCTATGTTTTAAGGGGTCATGGAAACCATGCTAGGAAAAGCATCTGAGTAAGTTTCAAAAGAGAAAGACTTTCAAATTTCATCAAAAGAAAAATTTTCAAGCTAAATAATGTTATTTCATATAGTTATCAATTTATTGACAAGAACACTTCAAGTGTCAGCAATTTTCAAGTATACAAAATAGCATTATTAACTATAGTTTCCTATGGTTCAGTGGAGATCATCTATAATCTTTCTATATTGTATGAAATTATCATTTGGCGAACATGATTCTAACTTTTTCATAAACATGCATTTGCTGTTTTATTAACCTTAAAAGATGAGAACTTATCAGAATTTTTAAAACGCAATTGTTCCACTAAGAATTAAGTATCTGTAACTTCAATCAACTACCATTATTCCATTCCGTTCTATTCATACTGACAAGATCTCAGTATGTGAATTAATAGCTAAAATATAGTTATAATGCTGGATTACTGATTACAACCACTAAATGCCTCATGGATATGTGTTTGCATCATCATGATTTGAAATTTAAGAAGCATACTTTATTAATTATAACTCTATAGCTCAATGAAGTAATATGCAACAAGTAGTAGCTATTTACTACATTCAAGTTTTTTTTTTTTGTGGTACCATTGAGATTTGAACTCAGAGCCATTTGCTTGCTAAGCACAAGGTCTACCACTCAACCATGCCTCCAGATGTGTATTATATGGGTTGTTTTTGAGACACAGTCTCATTTTTTCCCAGAATGAGTACCTGAGCTATGATCTGCTTATTTTAGGCTTTTTTTCATTGCTGAGGTGACAGGAGTGTACCATCATATTCAATTTGTCTCCACTGAGATGGACTCTCTGGAACTTTTCTGCCCAGGATTGTGATATTCCCAGTTTCAACCTCCTATTACCTTGTGGCGACAGGAATGTGTCGCAGCACTGAGCCATGAATTACAAAGGAGCCTTGTGAACTTTTTTACCCAAAGTGGCCTCAAACCATATTTCTCTCAATCTCAGCCTCTGAAGTAGTTACGATTGGAAGCATGATCCACCAGCATCCAGAACAAGGCATGATTAAACACTCTTAACACTATACATATATATATGTGTGTATATATGTATGTATATATACATATATATGTGGACACACACATATATATCCATGTATATATACAGAGAGAGCATGCCAATAACACCATTAAGTATATCTTATTACTGCTGTGCCCATTTTAGAATTAAAATTATTTTTCATAACATTCATTGATAATAATTGTTATGCATTCATGGGGCATAATGATATTTTAGTATAGTTACATATTGTGGAAATATTTACTACTTCAAATATTTGTTGTTTCTTTCTGTTGAGAACATTTCAAATATCTTTTTTGGTTATTGCTATCATAATCATTTTAAAGAGAGAAATTTTGGCTAAGCAGGTATAAAATGACCTTCCTAAATCAAAATAGTAAGGAACTAAGATTAGGGCCCTGTCAATCTAATCTAGACCCAGGATAGTGATTTGCTAAGCTATGTTACTTAAAGAAGTCAAAGAATCTAAAGAATCTTGGAACTCTAAAACTGGAAGGAATCTTATATTTGTACAGATAAGAAATAGACATCCTAAAGAAGTAAAATAACTTGGCCAGGCACAAGATGGCTAATGATTTTAATCCTAGCTACTCAGGAAGCTGATATATGAGTACTTTGATTTGAAGCCAGCAGGACAGGAAAGTCCTTGACACTCGTATCTCCAATAAGCTACTCAGAAAAAGCAGGAAGTGGCTCTGTGATTCAAGTGGTAGAAGGCTAGCCTTGAGCGAAAAGAAACTCAGACACAGCACCAAGGCACAGAGACTCAAGTCACAGATTAGGAAACAAAGGTTCCCCAAGATTGAGTAGTATCACATATCTAGTAACAAAATTCAAAATTCAAAACAAAATGACTCTAAACTACTGTCTTTACTAAGTACTGATTATAGATAAAAAATAACATAACTTTTGAAAAAAATTATTATGAAAATACTGTACAGAGGAGTTACAATTACATGGGCAAAATAATGAGTATACTTCTTATCAAGCATTGTTGCTTCCTCGTTTGTTGCCCCTTCCCATATCCCCCCCCACCAAAGTTGTAAAGTTCGTTTTTCAACATAACAATTTGCACATCTCATTGTTGCAATGGGTCCACCTGTATCCCGATTTAAACGATTTGTTTTTTCCCTTCCCCTCCACAAATTATACCAACAGCAAAGACAGTGAAAGCAAGGGTTATACTGTGGGGGAGGGACATACAAAGCAACAAAGAAATCATCTTATAAATATGTTAGAAACAATCACATGAAAGTAAAAAACATTTGAATACTTATCTTGGGGCTCATTTCAACTAACATCAACATATCTGAGCTTTTCTGCTTGTCTCAGACATATATTAGTTATTACCAATAAGGGAAACCATGGGACCTATATTTCTTTGGGCCTGGCTTACTTCACTTAGTATAATTTTTTCCAAGTCTTTCCATTTCCTAACAAATGCGACAATGTCATTCTTTCTAATGGAGGCATAGAATTACATAGTGTATATATACCACATTTTCTTGATCCATTCATCTACTGAGGGGCTTTTACTTCATGGAAAGAGGGGTTTTATTTTCCCCCAACCATTAGCTTTAGAACAAGACATATTTATTTTTCTAATTTATGTTGATAAGAGTGGATGTTAAAAATATTTGCTTTTCAAAAGTATGTCATGCTGCAGAAGTTTTAGTTTTGAGGATTTCATAAGACTTGTTTTTACTTGTTTTTACTACATAATCATAAAGGAGTCTTTCTTCATAAAGGAATCAAAGTGTCCTGAAAGAGCACCTTACCACATTGGGCCTATATGGTCACTGCTATGTGAGGCATACCAATTTCTTCTGTAAGCTAAGCACAGTTCCTGAAGCAGTAGGTTGGCTTCAATTGCAAGATAAGTTATGTCTACATCCTCTTAAACAACAGGAAAAAGTAAGTATAATAGGGAGTTACAACTATTGACATGACAAAAAAAGAGATTAGATTGAATGTGAATCCAATTCCATCCAATACACCCAAGCTTGAGCACAATTTCACTTCTGCTGTGAAAGTAGGAACAATTGGCGACTTCACATTTAGGCAACTTTAATGTTTCCTTTGAAGTAGTCCAAAACAGATGCATCCTGGTTTTCCTACTTTTCATTTCCTTTCACAAATAAGAATCTGTGTTAAAGTCAGTTACCTATAAATTCTTGTCACTTCAGAAAAACACAAGAAATAAGAAAACTTAGTGCCATACTACTTTAGGTAAAATAGTTCCTTCTGTTTGAAATCTTTTATTACTGTTGCTACTTACTGTTCTGGTAAATTCATAACTACTATGTGTCTATCAAAATGCTTGGGTCACTCAACTTCCTCTCATTCTCTAAATACTCCTGATGGGTCTAGTATCATGGGTACTAATAACCTTATTTTAAGAGTAGAAACTAAGCTTCAGCAAAATTAACTTGCTGAAAACCTGCAACTCTCAGTTGTCTCTTTATGCATTTATTTCTCAACAGGAGATAAATGACCTTACCTTATTTAATTTATAATAAATGGAAAAGCAACCCATTTGCATGGAAGAAACAAGCTGAACCACAAAAGAACAATAAGCAGGGAAGCTGAGGAAAGGAATTTTGCATTGCCACCTCACTTGGAAATTCAAATATGCTATATTCTTGGGATTTCCCCAAACTAGGTAAAGGCAAATGAGCTAAAAGGAGATAAGACTTCAAAATTGAAATATTGAAAATCAACATATGTAGCAGACAGCAGGTAAAGAGACGCTAAGTTTCACACATTTAAGTCTGGTTAAAATAAAGTAAATAAGGGAATGACTAAACAGAATGGTCTATGAGCAAGAAAACTAAGAGAAAAATTGCTAATTGCCAACGACAAGACAGAGAAGGCTTCTAAAAGGAAATAAGCCCTTAATCAAGTCTCAAGATTGGATCGGTCCTGGACAAGTAGAAGCGGCCTGGTAGTCAAAACTATGAAGGTGGCCAGCATAACTATGTTCATGTATTATTTACCATACCTAAGATTTGGAACCAACCCAGATGCCCCCAGTAAATGAATAGATCAAGAAAATGTGATATATACACACACATACACACACACACACACACACACACACACAATGGAATTCTATGCTTCCATCAGAAAAAATGATACCACCTGTTTGTGAGGAAATGGAAGGATTTGGAAAAAAGTCATATTAATTTAAGTAAGCCAGACCCAAAGAAACATAGGTCCCATGGTTTCCCTTATTTGCAATAATTAGTATATGTCTATGATATTCCTAGCAGATGAGCAGAATAGCTCAATAGCTATGTACATATAACTATGTAGATGATGCTAAGCAAAATGAACTCCAATACACAGACACAAGAGGGTTTTCTCTGTTGTTGTTTTTAATGTAGTACGTGACTTCTTGTTTGTTTTGTGTTATTTTCACGCTATGATTTGTCCCCTCTTGTCTCTGTATTTGATTTGGGTACCCTGGATATGGTATATACATTTATCTGAAGACAATATGTTGGACATGATCTGAACAACAGGGGAAGGAGGGGGTTAAGGGAAGAGAAAATGGGAGAAAATGAGGGAGGGAATAACAAGTTTGACGAGACATGTACTCACTACCTTACTTATGTAACTGTAACACCTGTGTACATTACCTTGACAATAAAATAAATAAATAAACAAACTATGGAGGTGGGAATGAAGCTGTCCTGGAGCCAGAAAGTGAGAAAATAATCTCAGTAGGTAAAATAAGGATATAATAGGAGTAACAGAAATAAATAATAACAGTAAATTGCATAAGACTTACCAAGATCAAGGAAGTATATGAAATGCTTTACATTAAATCATATAATTTTAACAACATTCCCCAAACCAACCAAGTTCAATGTTCTGTTGTTCAAGGTCACACAGCAAGGTGGTAATAGATCTAGAAGTAGAATCATGAGGTTAAGATTTTACTGTTTGTGAAATGGTTGAAAAAAATGATATGTCAGAATATAAACATTCAAATGAAGAGGAATAAGGAGACACGTGCCCTTGAGTGAAGACAAAGCAAATATTTAGGGGGAGAAAGATAAAATGTAGTTCCAACCCATCAGGAGTTGAGAATTTCTTTATATTTATCACTTATAGAAAATGGGATTCACTATACAATGTAAGTAGATGGGAAGATATTTTAAAAGAATTAATAGCATTTATGTTGTACTGTATGTTGCACTATAAAAACTCATATTTTTTAATCCATCATCTGATTACATATGATGATTATGAGAAAAATGCTTAGAAATGTTACAGATGAATAATTAGATGCTTTTAAGTTTAATCTGTATATTACCTAAGGTTTGAGATATACAGAGAAAGCTATATCTAAACATACAACATAACTAAAACTAAAGGCACAGGCAGAATGCTCTATCACAATCTTTGTAAATAATATTTTGAAAATTATATTCAGGACTAACATCTTAATAAGCTATATTAATATATTTCATTCACAGTTAAAATTGTTCAATGTGGCATGATAAAAGGCATGGCAGTATCTTAAAATATGTTTAAGAATTTTGTCTGGAGTTTAATTCATTTTCAAGCCACATATATTTTCTGATATCTATTATATACAAACTACAACTATTTTTTGTATTTAAAGATAAATGCCTTTCATCTTTCAATACCTTGATTTTTCTATAAAACAAAAACCACTTAGTCAAACATCTAATAATATGTATAAAATTATTACCTAAAACTTCCCTCACTACTTTCTAAAGATAGTAGCAAAAAAAATGGAATAAGCCAGGGTGCCTTTGAAGATACTTAATTAAAATCCAATCCCACATTCTTAAAAGCTCACATAAATTAACCTGTCATTCAGGAGATTTATGCATTCACATTTACATATTACATACAATTCATCAATTACTCATGTTTGAAAGCAATGCCTTTCCCAGGATGCTAAACTGCCAACGGTGCCAACAGGAACACTGCAACACACAAAACCATACCCAGTGGTGCCTGGGAGAAAGCCACTTCCACATGGTCCTTCCTGCACACATCCACAGAGTACCCAACCATGATTCTACTATGATAGACTCCATTCAGCTAAATCTGCTTGACAGAGATAAACATTTTACTTAATCACAAAACATCTACATAGTGATGGAAATTCAACCCACCATTCCCAATCATGACCAAATTTAAAATTACAGCAAAGATACAAAATAATTGGTGACTCTTAGCAAACACTAAGTGGTTGAAACAAAATTATTCTCTCTAATCCTACACAAGGCAACTATTGCTTAAACATGTCATAAAGATGAATGAATTAGATATATATTATATATACTAGTGATTCATATCTGTAATTCTTGCTAATCAAAAGGCTAAGCCAAGTGCCAGTGGCTCACACCTATATAATCCTAACTACTCAGGAAGCTGAGATTTGAGGATCACAGTTTAAAGCCCATCTGGACAGCAATGTCTGTGAGATTCTAATCTCCAGTTACCTACCAAAAACATGATGAAAGTGGAGCTGAGGCTCAAGGAGGAAAACATTAGCCTTGAGCAAAAACACGCTGAAGGCTTATGGTTCAACACTAACCCTAGCTGAAAAGTTTATTAGATTCCACCTCAAAACAACCAGCAAACAGCAGAACTGGAGATTTGTCTCAAGTGGTAGTAGTGCCACCTAAGCAAGTGAATATATTTATACCTACATATAGGGAAGTCATTTCAGTTACAACAAAGCAAAAAAAGTGATATGCTTATAAGACACCTCATATGGGGGAGAGGCAATATCAAGGAAGTAAACTATTCCAGGAAACACTAATAGTTACACAGTTTGTATTTATTTATTTATTTATTTATGTTTTAGTACCACCTTTTGACTCAGAGCCTGTCTTTTGGTTGTCTTTGTTTTCTTGGCTAGCACTCTACCACATAAGCCCTGCCTCCAATCTGTGTTTTTGCCAGTTACCTGGACTTGCAGTATCACATACTTTTCTTTCTAGGCTGGCCTGGATTACAGGCATGAACCACCAGTGCCTGAATTTATTTCTTAAATTCAAATATATACTTTTATAGAATTCCAAACCAACTACTAGCTATGAAAATAGGTGATAATCCTGTCAAAGACACCTCTTATTTCACATGCAGTCTTTACTTTCTAAATATTTCTACCATTTCTTTATCATTGAACATGAAGGACCTCCAAAAATTTATAGAAAATTTGAGAGTTTAGTTTTTAATTTCACATATATTTTTATAGTTTATTTACCTATAGAGAGTTATGATTTATATGACCTTATATATTTGTATATGTCTGCCTGCTAATATGCAGCAAATGATTCATAAAATCTCAATCCATTTAAGAAATTTTCAGTGCTCACTGTGGACAAGGCACCATGTGAGATGCTGTGGGAAATTTAAAGAAGTACAGTACATGATCAGGGCTTACAATATCATGCCAAAGATAACTTGTACCCAGATGACTTACAGAATTGATGTATTACATTATGAAGACCAAAAATAATAAAATCTGACCTGAGCAAAACAAAGAGGTGATATATTATCTGGCTTTTAATGATGAGTAGGATAAAAAGAGAAGACTTTGATAAGAATGCATGCTCTGAAGAGGAGACCAATAAGTGATGAAGAAAAATACTTCACATTTTAAATGAAATAAACACTGTGCTTTCTGTATATATTGATGACTGTCCAAATGACATTGGATGTTATCCTGAGCTGAAGTTTAGAGCAATATAGAAAGAGTGATAAGAGTGGATTTATTTTATATGTAAAGAATATCATGTCTTAAATTTTTATCACCCTCTTTCTGTAAGCAATGTGAGTGTTCTGGGGTCTCATGTTTAAAATGGACTTACTGGGCTGTATTTAAAGCATTGCCAGCAGGGCGCTGGTGGCTCAAGCCTATAATGTGAGCTACTAAGGAGGCTAAGATCTGAGGATAGTGGTTCAAAGCCAGATCAAGCAGCAAAGTCCATAAGACTATTATTTCCAGTTAACCACCAGAAATCTAATAATAACAGATGCTGGAAGGGATGTGGCCCAAAGGGAACCCTACCGTATTGTTGATGGGAGTGTAAACTTGTTCAACCACTTTGGAAAGTAGCATGGATGTTCCTCAAAAGACTACACATAGAGCTCCCCTGTGACCCAGCAATCCCACTTTTGGGCATTTACCCAAACGATCACAAACAAGGCTATACTAAAGCTACCAGCACAACTATGTTAATCACAGCTTTATTTACCATAGCTAAGATACGGAACCAACCCAGATACCCCTCAGTAGATGAATGGATCAAGAAAATGTGATATATATATATATATATATATATATATATATATATATATGTATACACACAGTAGAATTCTATGACTCCATCAGAAAGAATGACATCGTCCCATTTGTTAGGAAATGGAAAGACTTGGAAACAAATTATATTAAGTGAAGAAAACCGGAAATGGTGCTGTGACTCAAGTGGTAGAGCACTAGCCTTGAGCTGAAGAGCTGAGGGACAGTGCCTCAGCCCAGAGTCCAAACCCCAGGACCGAAAAAAAAATTTTAAATAACAAATCAGTGGGCTGGGAAGGTGGCTGAGTAGTAGAGAGCTTGCCTTGCATGCATGAGGCCCTAAGTTCGATTCCTCAGAACCACATAAGCAGAAAAAGAAAAGCCGAAAGTGGCGCTGTGGCTCAAGTGGTAGAGCGCTAGCCTTGAGGTGAAGAGCTGAGGGACAGCGCCCAGGCCCAGAGTTCAGGCCCACGATTGGACCCCCTCTCCCCCAAAAAAACCATTGCCAGGATTAAACTCCTGGAGGATTTAGAGAAGAATTCAGTCTCTGGATCTTTCCTCTCTATAGAGTTTGCCTGTATTTTTGGCTGAAGCCCTTTCTCCATATCCAAAGCTAGTCATACCAGTCTAACCTCTGCATCCATTGCCACATTGGCATTGAATCTTCTGCCTCCATCATTCTCCTAAAACAGATGCTTGTATCTACATAAGGCCCATCCAAATACTGATGAGGGAGGTGTTGCTATGGCCGTCTTTATTGTAAGTACGAAAATGCAGCTCAGAGAGCCCTGGTTTCCAATATCCATGCCTAGTAAAATTAGGATCCTCTGGAGAACAGGCAACAGAAGGAAGGAGGAAGACAAAGAGGAAGAATACATAAAAGATAGGGAATAGTGTCAAATTATGTTATGTGCATGCATGAAAATGGAACATGGAACCTGTTGATATTGTTTTGGAACGAAAGAAAGGTGAGAAGGACAAAGGGATGATTTAATAGGGTATTTTGTATGTATGTGTGTAAATACCACAATGAAACTCCCTTTTACAAGTGATATATGCTAATGAAAATAGTGAATCACTGAATAACCCATATTCATAATGGGTTTATCTCTCTCTCTTTCCTTTTCTCTGTGTGTGTCCCCCAATAGATAGATAGATATAGATACATAGATAGATGATAGATTTTATTTTGTTTTTGGTGCTACTGGGGTCTTCTGCTTGCCAGGTAGGCACTTTCACCTCTTTAGCCACATACCCTTAGCATTTTGTTTCCTTTTTATTTGTTATATAATATCAAGTGTATTCTCCAACCAACCTGAGCAACGATCCTCCTATTTACTCTTCCTATGCATTCCTCACATTTAGGCCCAGGTTACCCTGGAACCTGAATACTCCAGATGACCACCTCCTGAATAGCTAGGATTATAGGCATAAAGCAAGAAGTGCCCAGCTTTCTTTTCTTTCTTAATTTTTACTGGCAAAACTTGTATATATTTGTGATGTAAACCACAATGTTTTCAAATATGGATATATTGTTGAGTGGTTAAATTGAGTTAATTAGCATATGCAATTCATGGTACACTTATCTTTTTTAAATTTTATTTTATTGTAAAGATGCTGTGCAGAGGGCTTACAGTTGCATGAGTAACCTAATGAGTACATTTCTTGTTGAGCATTGTTACACATCATTTTTGTGGTCAGAGAACTTAAAATACACTGTTTAATTTTTTCAATATAATACATTCTTAATAACTCTAGTACTATGCTGTACTCTAAATCTTTTAAATTTATACTTCCTCTCTAAAAATTTCAGGCACAGTCTGTACTTAACAACATAAATAGCCATTTACAACTAAAGGTAGTTTAAATTATTACAATATCTCTCCATCAGTAAAGATCAATGTATCAACACATACCTCCACACTTTCAGGAAAAAAATAAAATTACACCTCCTATAACTTTATTATTTATGTCAGAAGCATTAAACTCTCAATTAAATGATTTATTATGTCAGGATTAGAAAACAGATTTTAATTTTCTATGCTAAATGTCCTAATTTTACTGAAAAAGCATGAGAAATTCACAACCAAAGGAATCTAAGTTTTGTTGATAAAATTTCCAAACACTGGCATTTCAAAAGCTCTATATCAATATATTTTCCATTATCATAGTAAACATTAAGTAAAGATCATAAATTAATAGCTGGAACTAAAGAGAAGAATGTCTCTCAATCCCTAACTATAAATAAAATATTAGAGACAAAATCCAAATTGTCAGTGTTCTAAGTTTGCTTAAAAACAATTTTTGCCAGTGCTGGGGCTTGAAATTTGGGCCTGCATGCTGTTCCTGGGCTGCTTTTGCTCAAGTCTACCACTCTTCCACTTTGAGCAACAGTGCCACTTCTGGCTTTTTCTGTGATTAATTGGAGATAATAAGAGTCTCATGGACTTTTCTGCACAGGCTGACTTCGAATCTCGTTCCTCAGACCTCAGCCTCCTGAATAGCTAGGATTACAGGTGTCAGCCACCAGCTCCAAGCTAAAATATATATTAAGTATAGTAAAAAAGTATCTATGCTACAAATGTCTAAACTGAATATCTGCTTATGTTATAAAATGTATTGATCTATGTTTTTAACCTTATTCAATAGATATCCAAAATATATACACCTAGCTCCAGAATAATTTGGTAGGTTGGACCCTGTAAAACAGTGAGGCTGACTAAATTTCTAGTTCATTATTTGGTTTTGTTCTAACCCTTAGATAAGAGTAAACAATGAATTTATAGCACTGCAAAAATTATTTTATCCTTGTATATTTTAAATTAAAAATAGCATCCTTTCATGTTGTATTAATTTGGTCTTTCACTGTTGTTATCTTCAAATGGTTGTACAAAGGGATTTTAACTCAACATTGATGTGTATAATGCATCTTGATTAGAGTCATTGTCTCCATCACTCTCCCCCATATATGTGTACTGCTCTACCCATCTAAGTTTCCTGATTCTGTTTCCTGATTCTGTTTCCAGATTTGTAAATTGACACTGTTGCTATATTTATTCATTTATTTTATCATATTATATATCTAATTTTAAATGTCTAAAATTAATCTATATAATAAGTATGTTCCGTGTATATTTTCTTAACAACTTTACATACAAACTTTATGTACATTACTACATTTATGTACATTGTGGAGTTTGAGGATGGAAAAGATATCACCTCACAAGAAGATAAATACCCTGTCCTTTGTGATGTTTCTTAGTCAAGAAAATCATTGAAAATGACAAGTTATGTCAACCAAATTATAGGCTATTAAAAGAGCTTAAATAGATTGGTAATCCATACAGTGCTAAAAGAAGCAAAATATGTTGAGCATTTTTTCTTTTTTAAAAAAGATTTTTATTGTGAAAATACTGTACAGAGGGTTACAGTTACATGAGCAAGGAAATGAGTACATTTCTTGTATTGTTCCCTCCTCCGGGGAAAAACAAAGGATGAGCATTTTTTTCAATTACATCATTAAGTAGGTCATAATTCTTGCCCCAGACACCCCTTTTATCACTTTTTTGCAACACTCTCACTATGAGCACCCATCCATTTTGCTATCTAAACCCCTGCTCAAATTAGAATAAGATTAACAATACTACTTCAGAATATTAATGAAATCGCTAACTGACTGGGAGCCTCTGATAGGCTAGAAGGAGACTGACTAGGTAGGAAAGGGGTTGTGAAATTCCCATTCTCAAGGTTGAAGAATAGGCAGTAATTAATCATCTCAATTCAAATATGACAGGGCAAATATTTACTGAATTACTAACATTGCTATTAGTTAGCACTCATCTTAGATCTAGAAGAATGTGGAAACTTCATCATAAGTGTGTGTACCTTGTACACACACACACACACACACACACACAAACATTACTACATAAGCAAAGCCAAGTACAATGCCTGGCATATAGTAAATCCCTCATCAGTGTTGATTGAATAATTTCCCACAAGTGACTTAATTTGTTGTCTTACCTCATCTATTAACAATGTTTTCTGTACCTTCATTCAATTACTAGTATGTATTGTGTTCTCTCTCTCTCATTCTGTGTGTGTGTGTGTGTGTGTGTGTGTGTGTGTGTGTGTGTGTGTGTGTGTAGTTAGGGTAGACAGGCTGATAGGTAGATACTAGGACTTCAAATGAAGCGTGCACATTATTGCTGTTTTTATGTTCATAGTGGGTGCTTTACTAGTTCAGCCACAACTCTACTTATTGCCTTTTGCTGGTTAATTAGAGGTAAGAATCTGAGGATTTATCTACCTGAGTTGACGATGAACTTAATCTTCATAATCTTCATATCTCAGCCTCCTATGTAACAAGAGTTATAGGCAGTAAGAACACTGGTCAAAGCTTTTATTCTTAAGAAGAATTAGATTTTTCCATGATTTCTGCCAACAGTTAACAGGAAGTAATAGATTAGGGGGAAAAGTAAGGAACTATCAAATTCATTTCTCCTGACAACATACCTTAAGAATGTGTTTAATCTAAATGATGATGCATTTCCACAAACATGAATAAAGCAATATGATAACAGCATTAGGGGGTTGAAGAAAACTCAAAAAGTACATCTTGTTTGTCAATGTACAAGTCCTATTCTACTACCCAACAATTCATCCTTGAAGCCAGCTCTTTACTCAAGACTTCAAACTTGGATTAAATAGATTGAGCAATTATGGGGAATTATAGTGCTGAAGCCTTTTAAGTAGCATGCAAAATAAAACACTAGAAAAATAAAATCCATGTCTGAACATGTTATGACTATTGTTAAGGGTTATGGCATAGGAAATAAATGGCTGTGGGAAAAATAATGTACTGTCTTATATTTTCATTCATAATTTTGAGACTGGTGCACACTATATGGCCCAGATTAGCCTCAAATTCATGATTCTCTTGCCTCTGCTTTCTGAAGTCTTAAATTATAAAAATCTGTTACCATACTACCAAGTTCATATGTGTATTATAAGGTACAAAAAGACCCTATTACAAGGCCTTCAAGCCATCCATACTGAGAATGCATGGATAGAAAACAGCTCTGTCCTAATGATTCTATGATCTGCAGTTCTTCATAGCAAATACAGAGTCCTACATTACTTGTAGAAAGGAAGGAAGAATGCATCAATGGAGTGAATAATGTGAGTATAAACCCACCACCACTGCAATTTTTTTTATCATCTTGATGGGGAAATCTTACCAGTACCAACTGGTTTTCAAATTTCATTCTTGTATTTTCTACTATTCATTTCCTATTCATCATCTGAATCAACTTAAATCCGGTCACTCTGCCTTACCAATGTAAAGAAAAATATATAACCACGAAAACACCACTCCCAGGGAAGAAATGTGCTCTATACTAAGGATAATATTTATTTTGTACAAAAAAATATATCAAGGAAAAATACAAAGGAACTTTTTAGTTCAGAGGGCCCGAAGGCCCTCCTCCAATATGATATTTCTAGTTACTGTTATTTTTCTGTTCTTTTATTCTGTCTTACAACACTTGTTTTTATATAAAAATCAAGGTTTTTCAAATAAATGGAAAGCCTACGTGTGTAAATGGAACTATATTTTATTGACATTTCTCTATTGATACCTCTTATAATATGTACATAAAGTTTTGGACAAGGTTCTGCTACTATAATTACCTTTTTTAAAGAAGTTCTTAGCCTACATTATTTTTCCCTAGGTAATATGGAAAACTTATCCAATGAGTATGAACCAAACCTTTGAAAGGGTAAATGTCAAAAGCAAATTAGACCTCTGATGACATGAACTCCAAGGAAAATCAAATACAATACTTCTTCTATGAATTTGTAATTGCATGCCAGAAAGCAACGAATAAGATAAACATTTTTCTGTTTGTTTTCACTTTCACAGAAACTCCATCCTTACACACTTTCAGATGGTCACATTTTGCTGACATTTACAAACATTTCATGTTGATCTTACATGGGTCACATCAATCATCTATACAGTTTCAATGACACTTTGTTAAATAAACTGTCATGAAAGATTTATAGAGAATTTGATAAAAGTAAAGAAGATGTAGTTTAGCTTTTAAAGATGCATTACCCCTTTTCTGAGGTGTATATCACTTCTAAAATACCTTTATGGTTACCTGGCCGTAACTAAGAAAGGGGGGAAAAACTCCTTTGTCTTTGCTGTTTTATTTACATAGCATGCTTCTTCCTCCAAATATTGGTGTGGGGAAGGGATGAAAAATCCTCTGCCTTCAATTCAATGGTCTGTGGAGATAATTGTGATATATTGTTCCCATTTTACATGTATTATCCATAAAGTTAACTGCACTCCTCAAACTTTATTCACTAGAGACTAACAAAATAATTATGATTCTTTAATCTAGGCAAACAAACAGAAAAATTGGAAAGACTTGAATCTTTCTCTGGTTGAGATGTGATTGCAATGATGACTAAAAATTGTCCACACAAACTACTGAAGCATTTAAGAAATTGTTTTCCAGTGTGCCAAGATAACATTGCAATGTATCTGTATCATTAACAAATACATGTAAGTTTCTTTTGTTCAAGTACAAGCTACCAGGTGCCTTAAGCATGTGGCTACATTTGATGCTTGTCTTTTCATGAAATTAAAATAGGTGTAACTTTGAATGCAATTTTCTCATTCCATCTGCATCAATTTGTGCAAGACAAGCAATAATGAGGCTGTAGTACACTTTTGTTAGCAATTACAAATGCCATTTGGGTGAAGGATAGGCAACAAAGACTTTGTTAATATCATGAAAGTCATATTTTTACATCTTCCAGGTGAATTGGTATAAAAGTACTAATTTTGAGCATAATTTTCCCTTCTAGCTTCCTTATAAGTTTCCATAGTTAATGTACTACCTGCTGAAAAATCCAAACAATGTCTTTTGCAATAGTTTCTCAGGGACAATTTCAAGTCTTTTATATGGCTGCACTTTGTTTCTGAGAAATCCAATCTAGTAATGAATAATTTACAATCTCAAAAGTCTAGACCATTAAATGTAAAATAGTACAATATGTATGCCATATATGTTAGAACCCAACAAGTTAAGTATCAGTATCTTATTTACGATAAATCCATAGTTATTCTATGTCAAAGTATATGTTAATTGAATAGGGATACAGGTGGACCCATTGCAACAATGAGATGGACAAGTAGTTCTGTCGAAAACGAACTTTACAACTTTGGTGGCGGGGGAAGAGGACTGGGTGGGAGGGTAGGGGGAGGATGGGAAGGGGAAACAAAGGAGGAGGCTACAATGTTTGATAAGAAATGTACACAATATCTTGCCCATGTAATTGTAACCCCTCTGTACAGTATTTTCACAATAAAAAAAAGGGAAAAAAAAGAAATTTGGCCTAAAATCAAATCAAATTTATTCTTAAAGGAGCTCTTCTATAATACAATTCACTTTTATAATTGGTGAGAACATAAGTAATTTTATAAAAACAGATAAAAACAGATTTTAAATGCATCATTCACAATGTGTTTAAATATAACATTTTAAAATTTAGTATTCCTATATAGAAAAATGGAAGAACATTTTATAGTAAATTTTGTAGTGGAATTCACATAGATTCAAACAACGTACCTTGGTCAAATTCACAACCTCTATCCTTACCTCCTACCATCTATCCATAACTATTGAACAATTTTAGTGAGTTTTACTATGCTATTTTCAAACATATCTATAACATACTGCAGTCATATGTAATTAACATATAGCAATCTTTTTCTATCTCATAGGTACATATCTCTGTCAATAATATTTACTAAATTATTGCGGCACCTTTAATTTTAAATAAACATTTTAACTCTCTATCTTCAAACAACCAAAATGATTTCTATCATTTTTCAGCTAAGTGATAGCATGTTGAGGTATTCAGCTGTTGATTCTCTTTTACTTTTACAAGTCATTATTAGTTATGAATTGAAGGCAGAAGATCTTTAGTAATGAATAAAAGAGAAGAAAAATTAATTTCCAAATTAACTCTTCAATAGCAATCCAATTGTAAAAACACCCTATACAACTATGGACAATTTTCCATAGGTAAACAATATGCACTGAGAAAATTGGTATTACAATAAAAGGACAACTTCAAATGATGGTTCTCTAAAGATTCTCAAGATGCCTTTGGTAACATTTCTATTTTATTAAAGAAAATTGACATAAAGGAACTATTTTGAGGATGTAGAAATGTTAAGCACCCTGCTTACCCACATAAGTCAGCCCACTTACTAATATGGCAATAACTTTTTCACTACAAAATCATGATTACCACACTAATCATGACATTTGGCATACTGGAAACTTAGGGGCTTCTAATTCCTTCAGAAAACAAATGGTGACAAAGAAGCAGTGAAAGCATTTAATTTCATATTTACAAGTTAAGTTTATCTAAACTAAAGGTCAGTGAAATGTCCCTTCATGCTACATTATTTGTCACACAAACTTGGAAGTTAGCAAAAGGCCATTGAATCCTCAGGAATCCAAGCAAGCAAACACACAGGGCCAACAGCATGATTCCAGGTACATAATTCTTGCTAAGTATGTTTTAAAATAACAAATAGGATTCTGTTAAAAATCAAAGCATTTTATATTACCATTTTATATTACCACTTAAAGTTCTTGCAAAAGCACAATTATCCCTTGTATTTATTTGTGATTAAAAATATTCTTTTAATGGTTTTGTTTCAAAATAATGTAAGCTCTTACCCACTAAGTGAAGTATCATAATATTAACTCTAGCTCCCATAGCCAGCACTTTATCTTCAAGAAAATCTAACTAAATCTTTCTAGTAATATTGTGTCTGGTCCTTTCTATTATAAATACGACAAACCTTTATTAGTATGCCTTATTTTCATGAACCGGTTATTCATCAGAGTCCAAATGTTCTATTGTTTCATGACCACCTCTTCACTATTTCATGTCCTGCAGTGACCAATCTTTAGCTTCTGCGACTGAATAAAGTTGTATTATTTAGCTTCCATAAAATACAGACTTCATTCACAAGTGTCCTCTGTTTTTATATTTCTTTAGATTATTATCTTATTCATTAATCACATTCTATCAAGCCTGACATTATTAGTTGAGCAGTTTTATTTCCAGAATGTATATTTCCCTTTCACAGTACTAACAAGGTTTTAATCCACTCCTATTTAAAGACCCACAATTCCTATTTGACTGTCAAATTGAAGAATCACTTTTGACTTGGGGCTTTTACCAATATGTCCCTTTTAAATGAAAACACTATTACATAAAAGGAAATTCAATAATTTCCTTACAATTTAAGAGATGTGAAGGTTCAATTCTAAGTTTGGACTTTGAAATGGTAAAAAGAAAGAAATATGAAAATGGTGTAAGAGAAAAAGATAACATTTCCCTTATCAATCAAAATTTTCAGAATAATCTAGAATTAATAAAAATATAGTCAACAAGCAAAGTGAAGCATTGTATTTAAATTTTCCCATTGTGATGGTTGATATTCTGTAGATATATTAGTAATATTGCAATAAACAATCTTCTTTGAGAACTGGCCACCCCATATGCAAATAACAATGAGTAAAAAAGATGCCATTCAACTTTCTGTTACTATATGAGACCTTAAAATATCAGCTGCAGGATATTTGTACTTGCACTTCCTTCTGTCAGAAATATTCTTTTTGGATGATTTGCCTTTTTAATTCAAGTTCAAACACTACCTTTATAGAAAGGCCTTCACTAACAAGCCTTGTTGAAAGAACACACCAGATACATTATTATTTGTTTTCTCTGCCTTGTTTTCTTATACACCTATATCATATGACTCATAATTTATTACCCTACTTCACCTCCCCCATAACTGGGAAGTTGAAACAAGAGCCTCATTAATGCTAGACTTGAACCACTTTCTCAGCTCCTTTGTATGTATTTTGTTTCAGAGACTGAGTCCTGTTAACCTGCTCCAGGCTGTCCTTGAACTCATGATCTTCCTACTTTCAAACCCCTAATAGGTAGAATTACAGGCATGTATGATTACACTTCATTTTACTGGTTTATTTCATAAACTATCCTTCACAAATATAACATAAGTTCATTATTGAACTCCTGCTTGGGAGAACAAAACATAACTGATGAGTTAACCAAAAATATTTTCAATCAACTAAATAAATATAAATTTTAATTTAATTATATTTGGGCATGCATGTTGCATTTAAAATCTCAGAAAAAAATATAATTAAAATGTATTGCCAACATTCAGGATTGCCTTATCCTCGACTACCTAGCTTCTCTCAGTGATTACTGGACACAGCTAGTCACATAGAATATAATATTTTGCCAAGTGCTGGTAGCTACTCAGGAGGCTGAGAACTGAGGATTGCAGTTTGAAGGCACACTGGGCAGGAAAGTCCATGAGCCTCTTATCTCCAATTAATCACAGAAAAATCTGGAAGTGGTGCTGTGGCTCAAGTGGTAGAGTGCTAGCCTTGAGTAAAAGGAGCTTAGGGATAGTGCCCAGGCTCAGATTTCAAGTCCCAGGACTGGCTATGTACATATATATCAATGACCTAAAGATAGGTGGGTAATCCAAAACTACTTAGAAATTTCATTTGTAAATAGTACATATGGTAATTTAAAAAATCACAACCTAAAACCTTTTTTTTACTGGTACTAAGGCTGGAACAAAGGCCCTGGACACTATCATTTAGCTTTTTTCTCTCAAAGTTAGCATTCTACCTCTTGAACCACATCTTTACTTCCAGCTCTTTACTGCTTAGTTGGAGATATGAGTCTCATATTCTTTCTTGATGAGTCTGGTTCTGAACCATGATCCTCAGCTCTCAGCTTGGATTACAGGAATAAGCCACTGGAACCTGCCTACAAAAATATTTTAACGAAAAAGAATTAGACCTAGAAACTTCCCAAAAACTTTTCCAACTCAGAATAATCAGTGTTCACTAGGAAATTTAAATAATTGATGCACATATTAAAATAAAGAGATATAAAAGTTATAACTAAAATCTATAACTTTAAGAGATTAGAAAAAGGAAAGCAAATAAAAGCTAAAGTAACCAGAAGAAGTTGAAAACTCAACCCACCCTCCACACAAAGAGGCAATGACAGTCCATTCCTACCTTTATGTCTTAGTTTGGCTTGTCTTAAATCCCTGGAATACTACAATATTAGTCTCTTCCTTTACTTCCTTGTTTTTGTTAAGCTTTTTGGTCATTACTTGGAGATAAGAGTCTCATGGACTTTTTTGCCTGGGCTGGCTTTGAACTATGATTGAGACATCTAAGCCTCTTGAATAGCTAGGATCACAAGAATCAGTCACCAGTGCCTGGGAAGTATTATTGTGTCTACCTTCTTTCACTTGGCATGTTTCAGGAAGTTCTTCCATGTTGTCTGTAATCAATATTTGACCTTTTCAATTTTTAGCTGGTTAATATTCTACTGTATAAATATATAACATGCTTGCCAATTGACTTGTTGGTGAACATTTGAGTTGTCTCCTAAGTATTGACTATTATGAATAAAGCTTAATAAACATTAAAAACAGTAGAAATAATGAAGTTAAAACCAAATTCAATACAGTAAAATAATGGAAAGTTGACTCTTTAAAAATAGAAGTTAAATAAAGCAGCATCTATCCAAATAACTTAGAAAAGCAAACAGAAAACACCAATTAACTACTATCACAAATGAGAGAGGAAAAATCACTATTGATCTCATGGGCAAAATAATAATGAAATTATAATAGTTATAAAAGAATATATACACCATTGTATGTCAATTAATTAGAAAACCTTGAGGAAATAGACCAGTCTGCCACAATTAACAGAGGAAGAA
Source organism: Dipodomys spectabilis (assembly GCF_019054845.1). Classification (NCBI taxonomy): domain Eukaryota; kingdom Metazoa; phylum Chordata; class Mammalia; order Rodentia; family Heteromyidae; genus Dipodomys; species Dipodomys spectabilis. Next base: position 643,128 of record NW_024871350.1, on the reverse strand, counting down.
ATAGACATCATAAAACCGTTTTTATATTAAAGAAATGAAATAAATAATAACTTTCCAAAAGAGAAACACCAAGCCTAGATGGGTTCATTGTTGAATTATAGCAAATATTTAAGGAATAATTATACCGATTCTTTATCATTTTATGCTGAAGGGAAAAGCAGAGGAAATATTTCCTAATTCATTCCATGAGATCAGCAATGCCTTTTTGCCTGAACCAGATGAAGGCATTTTTTAAGATCACAAATCAAATCTGCCAACAAAATAGCAATAAACTGAACTGATACTTGCAGGAATCACAGGTTGGCACTAAAAGCAGCTTCCATCTGTGGAGATGGAATTTCCCATAATTTTCTACCCAGGCTGTCTTAGTACTACAATCCTCCCAACTCAGCCTCCAATATATCATAGAATGGCAGGCATGTCCATACTGCTACACCCATCTGTGGGGAGAAGGGTTCCCACAAACTCTTCTGGCTGACTTCAAATCTTAACCCTGCTCATCCCAGTCTCTCATAAGATTATAGTCGTGAGTGACCAGTGCCCAATAAGGCACAACTTTTTGTGTGTCAGTCCTGGACCTTGAACTCAGGATTTAGGCACTGTTCTGAGCCTCTTTTGCTCAAGGCTAGTGTTCTATCACTTGAGTCATGGCTCCACTTTTAGCTCTTTTAGTAGTTTATTGGAGAAGTTTCCTTTGCTGGCTGGCTTCGAACTGCAAAGCTCATATCTCAGCCCCCTGAGTAGTTAAGATTATAAGTGTGAGCCACTGGCACCTGGCTAGGCACAATTTTTCATGAATATCCAATACCCACTTGGCCAAACAACTACCAAATACTATGAATCTGAAAATAAAATTCCAGATGAAAGGAATTTCATAGATAAGGACCTTTACATCATTATGTTAGTAAATCCAAAGGCTATATAGCCAAGACAGCTTTGATTTATACCAATTCCATTGTACAAATGAGGTGGAGCACTTGAGGACCACAATACCTCCTGTTACATATAACATAGACATGTCTGCTGATACAGATATCCACATTCAACATCCGCAATAACTGAGTGTTCTTCCAAGATTCAAGTGAACAACATTAATATCTGATGTGGCATTTCTAATCCTCCCTATCTTTATCAATGTGCATTACAGACTGTGAAGAGATCTATATAATAAAATTTACTAATGACAGTAACCCTCTTTTGTCAAGAGGATTACTATCACTCTAGATCAAAGGAACCTTGAGCTCATTTAATGGTATTTATTTAATATTCTAGTGTGTGATGTGTTTAAGACAGTAGCATTACAAAATACCGTGGAAAATGTAAATATTCACTGGATGCTTTCGTGTACCTACAAATAAAATAAAATGAAAAAAAAACTTTCCTGTTACTCAAACTGTGACAGGATTCTGAAAATCTAAGTGATTTTAGCATTCAGCTGACTTTTGGGAACTTTGTAGGTTTTCTGAGGAGGCATATTTCTGTGACACCAAGACATCTCTACTAGGTATATTTATCAATCGAAATAAAACTCATAGATAGATACTTTGTGATAAAATGTGCTTTCACTGGACCTTAAAACTTCTTAATTACAAAACTGAAAACCCAGAGAGAATGGTTTTGGGGTTTTTGTTTTTACTTATGACATTAGAACTCATAGTAAGAAACCTTCTCCCCATTAATCCTAAGCTTTTTGCCCTAAGGATATCTTAGAGGGTTTAATATAAGTAGAATAGTCAATGTTACCATTACAATTTAACAGTGAAAGAACAGTATGTAAGACAAATGAAAGGCAACTGAAAAATTCAAAACACTCATTATATATTTGTGTTACAAATTAGACATCTACTGTAGCTCTGTGTATGTGACCTTATACAGAATAGCCTTAAATTTTAAAACAGTACAGAAGACTTCTTGCATTATTCCCATTACACTGTTATCATTTTATCTATTATTGTTATTCAGAGGCTTTGGTGATGTAAAAGAATAGAGGAGCTGATCACTGGCATGGCACTTAGGCTCACACATTTTAAATAACTGTATTTCTCTCACTATATGGCCGATGTCAATCATCACATTCACATTCTATGTGTGATGTTTCATGTGCTCACCTTGATAAATGTAGTCAAAAGCTCATATTATTCTTTCACTATAATTGCTAGCTAGGTATTATAACAAATTTTGTGGTAATTAAATCCATTTTAACAAAACCTTCTAAATGAGATACCATTTGTTTCACTGCACACTTTTGTGCCTCCTTCTTCAATTTGCTTTAAAAATATTCTGTGCATTATACAACCCATTACTTCATCCATAAAAACTCAATAGCACCAACTTAGCCAAATAAAAATGAGCCCAATTTTTTGCAGGCACAATGAATTTGCATAAAGCTATCTACATACTTTAAACATGGGTGGAAGGCAGTATTCTTTTCTGCAGCTTTTGATCTCTTCTTGGAGAAATTATGTTGAACTTATGAAGCAGAGGAAATTTACTCATGAAATCAATAGAAAACTCAAGTCAACAAACCGTAGTGCTTAGTCATTCCCAAAACAGTTACACAGGGAGGTACAACTTAAAATGGGACCATAAACTAAAAGTTTCAGGTACAAAAAAGGCAAGTCATGTTCTCACCACTTTTCTAAGATTCCATCTTGGCATAAAATGAGCATGTGCATACCTCATAACTATTGGTTAGAAAAGAAGGATAATTTATTTCAGTTTCTTTTTGTGGAAGAGGAGTATCACTATGAAAAATAGTGAAAGAAACAATTTAACAGAAGAATTCTATTTTGGATCAATTTCAGATGTTTCACTCAAGGACTGATAGGCTCCATAACTTTTAGGCCTGAAATGAGGCAGAACATCATAATGGCAGGTGCATGTGATATAGCAAAGTGGCTCACTTCATGGCCTCCTATCATGGGCAGGAGAGGGAGGGGGAAAAGGAGAAGAGTTGGAAAGGGGGAGGGGAGAGACAGATCCTGAAACAAGTCGCCACCTCCTAATAATGCCATCCTCTTATGATTAAGTCAGAGCCTCAAGGATCCATTTACTTCCCCAAAACACATAAGCTGGCCTCCAAACTTTTGACCCATCAGCCTACAGATTCAAAATATAACTTGTATTTGAATTGTATGAGTACACTATATACTTCATGTAGGAATGAAGATAACACATCCAAAATAGTGATTGAAGAATGCATTTGTGTTCTTTAATTAGCCTTCTTTGATTCATTATTAAAGATTGAATCCGTTAATAATAAGCAAATGTGACCAGTATAGCAATAAATATTTTCAGATGGCTCAAAAAATGCTCTTCTGGCTAAGACAATCTCTCCATTTCACTCAGAAGGAAATTGCAAAATTTAGTTGTAATTGGATTGCAACAATTTAGAAACATACTACTAAATAAGGAGACCATAAGAGGAACATAAAAATTACATTAAGTGAAGTAAGCCTGACTCATAGAAACATAGGTCCCATGGTTTCCCTTATCTGCAGTAACTAATATACATCTAGGACAAGCAGAAAAAGCTATGTACATATGACCATATAACCTGATGCTAAGCAATATGAATCCCAAGATAGGGACACAAGAGATTTAATCTTTTTTGTTGTTCTTTTTAATGTACTTATAATGTACTATGTGATTTTTTTGTTTCTTTATATGTTCTTCCCCCATGGTACAACCCATGTTGTCACTGTATTTAATTCCGGTGTCCTGAATCTTGTATGTAGATTTTTCTAATTTGGGGCGGGAAAGGGAGATAACAAAATGCTGAAATAAGGATACAGGACGACCATTGTAACAATGACATGTACAAGACACTATGTTGAAAACAAACTTTACAACTTTGTGGGGGTGGGGTGGGGAGAGAGTTGGGGAGGTGAGAAGGAAAGGGATGGTAGGGGAAAAATAAAGGAGGGGGTAACTGCTGGATAGGAAATGGACTCACTACCTTGCTCATGTAACTGTAACCCCTCTGTACAGTATTTTTACAATAAAAATATATGCTTAAAAAAACAGATACATGCACAAAGTGGTAAATCAGGGTTATAAGGTAAAAATATGTTAGACTTTCTAGTAGCCATATTTTAAAAGTACAAAGACTTCAGTTAATTTTAAAATAATTGGCCCAATATATTCAAAATAAATTTCCACCTAAAACCAATATTAAAATTACTGAGATATTATATATGCTTTTTTTCATTCTGAGCCTTTAAAACTGTGAGTATATTAGACACAATGCCCAACTCAACTTTGGTTAGTAACATTTCAGATACTTAATTGATACATGGAGCTAGTGACTGCCCAATGGGAAAGCACAGGTTTTGAACCTCACAGCATTAGTTTAGATAAATGTCTCCCAACAATCCATGTACTAAGGTTTATTTCCCAGAATAGTACATTTGGGTGGGGTGGTGGTAAAGCTTTTACAAAGGTGGGCCTTATGTGTCATTCATAGGACATTGGAAGCATTCTCTTGAGGATTGTAGGCCCCTGACCCCCTCAAATTCCTCTTTCTTCTTCCTGACAATTAAGTAGTTTTACTATACCACATACTCCTGCCATTTCATACTACCTTGCCACAATATGAAGGGGTGGGGGAGTGGATATCAGTTATGGACTTTAATCTTTAATCTTAGAGCCAAAAAAAATATTTTCTCATTATATATCAATTAACTCAAGTACTCTTATAGTGGTGAAGATTGAACAAACCCAGTAAAGCAAAGAACCCAAAGGAACTACAAAATACACAAACATAAAATAGAATCTATATAAGGTTTAGGAAAACCAAAAATTTGCCTAAACTTTCTCAAACTCAGCTACCTTGTAAGTAATACATAAAAATTTGTTACTGGGTACTGGTGGTTGGCTACTCAACAGGATGAGATCTGAGAATTGCAGTTTGAAGCCAAGAAAAGACTGCATGAAACTTTTATATCCAATTAACCACTCAAAAAAAAAATTCAGAAGTGGTGCTGTGGCTCAAGTGGTAGAGCACTGACTAGTCTTGAGCACAAAGAGCTTAGAGACACCACGCAGGCCCAGAGTTCAAAGCCCCACAACCATCCAAAAAAGTCACTAGAATTCATTGAAATAATATGGATTTGAGAAAATCTATTTGAAAATATTTAACTTTTGGTTCTAGTATTTATATGAGAGCATTCATATTTTGCTCTCCAAAGTAGGTTTAACCTTTTTGTCATATTTACTTTTAAAAAATTCTGAAAAGTCCAACAACTCAGAAAATAAGTGGCACCAATTTCAAAATGCATTTACAAAAATAATTTTATTAACAACAATAAGGCAGCTCTTAAGAGCCTTCTTTTTCTCTTCCAATATATAATATTAAAGATTCAAATTTCTTTCTCTTTCCAAACACTTGAAAATAGCATTTGGAATCAGTATCTATTTCAATGCCTGAGGTTTTTATTGTCCCCAAGAATTTTTTTTTCAAATTCTTTACTGTGATTAAGTGATTACATAATTTCCAAATTTCACAGTATTGTGGGATAATGATGCTTAGTTAAAGTCACAAACACATTTTAACTTTCATGGGCAAATTGTCTATCATACTCTATAACATTTATGAGTTCTATGAGCTTTGCAATACAGTTATTTCTTCCACATTGGTGATACGTACATTTCTTTTGTTTTGCATAGCATCAGCTGTTCCCTCTTTCTCACTTGTTCCCTCCCTCCCATCTCTGCCATTGAGTTGCTTAGTTCATTTTGATCAATGTCCAGTGCAGCTGATGGGTCCTGCTGTTGTATGTTTTTCCCTGATTCCCTCTAGTTCTTTGTTGTCCTCCTGGTTTCTCTCCGGTGTCCTCAAGCAATTTATTATTTTTTTAACTTCAGTGTTCGTGGACACATTTTATAGAAATAATGGGAAATGCATCAAAAATAAATAAATAAATACGTTGTTCTGTTCTCCAGAAAAGTAAATAAATGTTTCCACTGTACTTCCAGAAGTCAACAAAATCTAGGATTGTAATTGGAGAAATTTAGAGACTATAAAAGCTAGCTTTTATATATTCAAAAATCTCTATGCCATGCTGTGTACTGTTAAGTGCTGTGAATACAATGAAGAGCAAGCCAAAGCTTGCCTTAAATTAGTGGAGCCTGTGGCTGCATGCTTGACTTTTAACTCTCCAACCTGCACTTTCATTCCATAAAAAATAGGAGAATAAAATAGTGTACACACTGTTTGATTGCACTGAATTTCTTAGTATCTGAATTTTGTGTGTGTCTGTGTGTGAAAATACCGTACAGCAGGGTTACAATTACATGGGCAAGATAATGAGTACATTTCTTATAAAGCATTGTTGCCTCCTCCTTTGTTTCCCCTTCCCATCCCCCTCCACTCCACCCTCCCCCCCCCCCACCAAAGTTGTAAAGTTCATTTTTCGACATAACGACTTGTATATCTCATTGTTGCAATGTGTCGACCTGTATCCCTATTTAAATGATTTGGGTTTTTTTCCCTTCTCCTCCACTTTATCATCAAACATTATCTTCAAATATGAAATTTATTCTAAAAAAACTAACAGAGTGAAGGAACAGCTCATATAATAGTGCTATTTCTATCTATAAACAAGCCTGTCATTGAAGAGTTTGTTACATTCTTCAAAAATAAATGAATAAGAAAGTTAACAATGGAAATTAAATGAATACTATATATTCTTGTTCAGTGAGAACATTTCATATCAACTAATTTACATGTCAAATAATTTAGCTACAAAACAAAATTAAGAGAGGCTTTCATTTGAATGTTTTCCAGTTTTAATGACAAGCACCTTCAGTTGGTTGCAGGAATTGTATTCACAAAAGAAGATCAGTTCATAAATCCAAAGCATTGTCAATAATGATTAGTCATCTGTCTCAATCCAGCCAACAAATAGACATTAGCAGTAGTGGCTTTTATTAAAAATAAAAACCAAACAATCCTGTATTTTAAAACTGAATTCAGTAACATTAAGAAAAATATACAAAAATAAAAAATAGTTCAAATTTGGTAGCTTTTACAAGTAATGAAAGTCAAGAGTTTTTGACCCTATGGAAATCCTTCCAAGACAGCAAAACAATTGCTGTTTCAAACATTTTTATAGGCCCACGCACAGCCCATTCTTTACTTAAGCCAAATTTATTTCATATAAATAAATCAATGATAAGAACGAGAAACAAAACATGTGCCTAGAGTGGAGAAAATAATCCACAAAAATTTCTATTGATTTGATCAAGTACTAAATTTATATAAGATTTGGGAGTTTCTAGCATTTTTCTGGCTGAGGAATCTTAAATGTCTATCTCTCCCTCAAATATAAGACAATACTTTGTGAACAAATTAAGAGGTATGAGCGGTCTCCAATACACAACAAATCCTACACTTCAATCTACAGCATAGCTTGTCTTTAAAGATAAAAGGCAGCCTCATTATTGTAAGAGTAAATTACCTTATTAAGTTATTAAATGTAACAAAGAGCTCCTGCCATCTGGATTGACTTTTTTTGAATGGTTTAAGTGAAGTTATCAAGCTAAAGAAAAAACAAAGGAAAATTGACCATAAAAAGGATGTGTTCTCAATATTATAATGTTGTTTTTCCTTTTGACTGATAGGCATTACTTAATTGAAGAGTATAAAAAATCAGTTCTAGAGAATATAAATTGGATTTTTGTTCTTATTAATGGTTATTCTAGTTTCATATTTGCATATTTCTATTTATTTATTTTTGTGATCCCATCTGGTAATAAATGAAAAATGGAAAAATCAAAATGAAGAATGCCTTCAGGAAGATTCTATACCTTTTCTTCTTGGATTAGACTGGGCAGAAGGTAAGACTAAACAGGTTAGTTTTACAAATTGGAATACTGGAACTATGGTGATAATAATCTCTCTACAAGAAAAATGTGGTAGCAGACAGGGAAAACAAATTTCTGCTTTTCTTGCACAGAAGCATCAGACTTCGGATAATTACACTACTGGATTACTTAACAAAACTTTAAGGTGAAGAATATATGGAGTTAACCAAGTTATCTAATGTATCTTATTTAAGAGATTTTTGTTGTTAATTATAGCATTTACATTTCTTTCAGAAGATTAAAACATATCTGTAGAGAAACACCTTGATGCATAGCATCAAAAGTGACATGTCCCTGATGGATTTTTTTTGGCAGTGAGTAGAGTTTGAACACAGAGCCTTGCACTTGCTAAGCTGTCACTCTGCCTCTAGTTTGCTTTTCAATGGTTATATGTAATAGAACATTTTGGTTCCTTCCTACCCTGAGCTGCTAAACATTTACTTTAGGCTTCCTGTTATTGCTGAGTTCACAAGAGTGTACTACCACATCCAGTTTCCCTAAGTGGAAATGGAATCTTGAAGACTTTTCTACCCAGGAAGGCATGGAACCATGATCCTTCTAATCTCAACTTCCTAGATAGATTGTGATGATTGATATGTGAAACAGCATCCACATATGGGCTGAGAAGGACTTTCACAAATTTATCTGCCCAGGCTTACCATAAACCAGAAGTCCCCAATTCTCAGCCCTTCAAGTAGCTAGGATTACAGGCATGAACTGCTGACACCTGCCTTAGTGTATTCTTAAGTAGACTAAAAATAGCTAGGACTCTCAAAGGGGAGAGAACACAGGTGGAGTAGGGAAATATATGGTAAATGTGGATGGTAGTATCATGAACACATAATGTCCACTCTGTGAACAAATAAAAAGTATAGGATAGCCACCGACTTCAATATTATCATAAACATGATTTTGTCTATGTCCTTATGAGTAAATATTCATACACACATTGTCCATGCTGTGAACAAATGAAAAGTGTAGGACAGCCATCGACTTCAATATTATCATAAACATGATTTTGTCTATGTCCTTATGAGTAAATATTCATTGCTCACTGTAAAGTGCAAAGGTGAGAAAACAATCATAGAACACAATTTTGAAATTAGAATGCTTTTATCTAGATAGCTGTTCCAATTATTGATCTCTTAAGTATGTGTTGCAAGACAAGCAGATTGTTCTTTCAGTTTAAGGAGATTTTGCTGTTAACACTAATAGCTGTACATATTAAAGTGGTACAGTGTGGTACCGCAACCCACATATATAGGATGTACTGAGTCAATCAGGACAAATGAAATCAGCTTTTCAAAATTACATTCGTCTAGCACCTGATCATCTCAGCTGTTGGAGTTTTCGATTTGTTATTGTTCTATACGGAGCACCATTTATTCATCTAGTACTTGGAAGAGTTATTTGATGCTGTCAAGAAAACTATCACTCTAGCCTATGTGGGTTATTACTGTACCTCACTGTACCTCAAACTTCATCCTACTTAATCATTTCTCTTAATAAATGGTCCTTCATAGTTCTTCCCTGGAGCCCATTAGACAACTATGTAAAGCTGCTCCTCTCAACTATATCCTTAAATATAGTTTCAGGAAAAGTACAGCAAATTCCTTTCATTTCTACACAGACTTCACTCATATTGAATATTAAAAGCCCTTCCTAAGTTTCCAAAGATTACAAACTATTTTTCTGCCATAAAAAAAATCCTAAACATCTTTCCTCTTCTTCTTCTTTTTGTTTTGCCAGTCCTGGGGCTTGAACTCAAGGCTTAGGCACTGTCCCTAAGTTTTTTTTTACTCAAGACCAGCACTCTACCACTTGAGCCACTGCCCATCATCTCTTTATTCAGGTAATCTCCACAACTCCTGTGGTGTATGAAATCATAGTCAAATGCGTGGTTTCTAGATAATATTTGATGTGATAAAAATTATTCGTGTGTTTATTCTGATCAATTTTCTTGTATACATCATTCCTAAAAACTATATGAGCTTTTTTTGAGTCCCCTAAGGCACCATAATAAATAAAACTAGTGTAACAATCCCTACAATTTGATAAAAGTTATTTCCAATTTAGTGTCTGTGTCATTATGAATACAGACTAGTTAGTTACAGTAATGAGCTAAGGCCAAAAAAATTGTATTGATCTCCATGTATGCTGATGATGGCAGACTGCCTCCTTACATGTGTCAGCAGTCCACAAAGACACACCACTGGAAAATAGGGACCTAAATGAAATAATATACACTAAACTCAAAAAAAGCTTTAAAACTTTTAAATAGGGACTCAACAGGGTGATGTGTCCATATAAAAATCATTCAATTACAAGATAAACTTTCTATATCACAGAACATTCCTAATATAACATGACTCTTCACAATTCTTTATTTTCTCTGGAAGAGGAAGGAAAACTATAGCTAAATAAAATAAATTATGGAACCTCAATATAAAACAAACCAGGAAGCTGGGCACCAGTGGCTCACGCATGTAATCCTAGCTACACAGAAGGCTGAGATCTGAAGATCAAGATTCAAAGCCGGCCAGGCCAGAAAGATCCCTGAGACTCTTATCTCCAATTAACCTCCAGAAAGGTTCAAGTGGTAGAGCACTCACTTGCCTTGAGCTACAGAACTCAGAGACAGCAGTCAGGGCCAGAGTTCTCAAGCACCACAACCAAAAAAAAAAAAAAAAGGAATAAAATAGATTTGGGGATGGGAAAGTGGCTCGATGGTAGTACTTGCCTCACATTCATTCCTAAGCACCACATAAGTAGAAAAAGCCGGAAGTCATGCTGTGGATCAAGGGGTAAAGCGCTAGCCTTGAACTGAAGAGTTGAGGGAGAGCCCAGGCCCAGAGTTCAGGCCACATGACTGACAAAATATATATATATATATATATATATATATAGAGAGAGAGAGAGAGAGAGAGAGAGAGAGAGAATTTTTGGAAATGCTCCTGCCAGTTGACTCATTAAAAAAACTAATATAAACTTGCATATTCCACATTTTCCCTAGTATATTTATATTACACATTTTATCACACATACTATATATATACATATATATATATATATATATATATATATATATCTTAGCTCCTTTCTGTGCTGAACTCGATTTTTTTAAGTCGATTATGTAACTGTAACCCCTCTAGACATCATCTTTAGATAAAAAGTAAACATTGAAAACAAGTTTATTATTCGTACTGGTATCGTGTCCTAAGACACCAAAGATAATAATAATGAATTTTTTTTCTTCCAAATTTCAGTGCAATCCCTTCACCATTTTTTGGACCCATTGCTTCAACTCTCCCCAGGGTAATTTCCTCAATTTATGTTTTCTATTTAACTATGGAGCTATTTTCATAGCTGCAATGACAATGATAACAATTTAATTATCATGCATGTTGTACTATGTAACTAACCAGATTTTGTTTTCAGCACAACCATAAGAATAAACAAAAAATAAGTAATTCTTCCATATGTCTAAAAGTTTCTTCTGTCCAGTTAAAATTTAAGTAACATTGCAAAAATAAAATTATTTTTGTAATAGTAGTAGATTGAATAAAGGAAAGCAAAGACAATATAGCCACACTACAAAAGTTTTTAAAGTAATTGAGAAATGATTATATGAGTCATTATTCTGGGGAAATAATTTCCATTAATCAACATTATTTCAGAATAACAGCTTCCTGTGTTGGAAATTTGGATTCATCTCTAAAGAGATGGGAAAGTGTAAAAAAAATTCTTCCACCAGACCCTCACTCAAAAATCTTTAAATTTTGTCTCTGCTTTTTATTTTTATTTTTTTGTAGGTCATGGGGCCTGAACTCTGGGCCTGGGCGCTGCCCCTCAGCTCTTCAGCTCACCACTTGAGCCACAGCACCACTTCTGGCTTTTTTTTCTTACATGGTACTGAGGAATCAAACCCAGGACCTCATTCATGCAAGGCATGCACTCTACCACTGAGCCACCTTCCCAGTCCCTGTCTTTGCTTTTTAATTATACAAAATTAAAAGACTACAATGTTTTAACTAAAGCTAAAGTTCATTCTAATTTGAATTTGGATGATTATGAATGTTGTTCTTTCATGTGAATGCCAATACACAGAAGGCAAAAAGTGTTCCAAAATGTCATTGAAATAAATTAGAATTTAAAATTTAATTTCCTCAATTATGCCTATCCTTCTCAAACATTGTATCATAAAACTGGCAAAAAAAAGTACCTATAATTATATGCCCCACATGAAAATGCTTTGAAGTTTAAATTAACTTAGCATGTAACAAATTTTAATCTGTCATGTAATAATGCACAGTGTTACTCAAATTGTATTATAAATGTAAACAGCCACTTTAAATGTGCAATAGACAGAAAGAGCCAAGCTGAGGATATAGAATAAAAATTACTGTCAAAGTCTTTCAAAAGAACAACTTTAAAGCAACAAAAAAAAACACCTTAGAAATATGTTAGAAACAATAGCAAGAAAGAAAAAAACACTTGAGTCCTTATCTTGGGGTTCATTTCATCTAACACCAATTTATCTGTACTTTCTGCTTGTCTCAGACATATACTAGTTATTGAAAATAAGGGAAACCAGGGGACCTATGTTTCTTTGGGCCTGGCTTACTTCACTTAATATGATTTTTGTATGTCTCTCCCTCACAGTATAACCCCTGTTTTCATGGTATTTGATGTTGGTATAATTTGGGGAGGGGAAGGGACAAAACAAATTGTTTCAATAGGGACACAGGTGGACTCATTGCAACAATGAAATGTACAAGATGCTATGGCATAAACTGAACTTTACAACTTTGGGGGAGGAGAGGGGAGTGGAGTTGTGGAGATGGGAGGGCAGGGATGGTGAGGGAAAACAAAGGAGGAGGCAATAATGCTTGATAAGAAATGTACTTATTACCTTGCTCATGTAATTGTAACTCCTCTGTACTGTATTTTCACAGTAAAAAATGTATTAATAAAAAACACAATCTTCAAATATATTTCTTTTCTTAACCTTCTAGGCACACAATTGTTCTGCAATTCTTGGAAGATTCCTACACTTTCTTCTCACTTCTCACTTCACTGTGGCTAATATTATTCTGTCTATGGAACATACTGAATCCCAATCTACAACTATCCAAGACAATCAACCTTCAAGGGAATACTCAAAACTTTGTCATAGATCTCTATCTGCCATTAAGTGGCTCTTCAGCACTCTCCAGCTTTGGGGGCTGCTTTAAAAAGACAATGAGATAATATAAGTTAAATCACTAACTAAATTATGGAACAACATCTTACCAGCCAGAGGGAAGGCATAGTGGGAGAAAAACAAAGGAGGAGGTAACAATGCCAGACAAGAAATGTACTCATTACCTTAGTGATGTAACAGTAACCTCTCTGTACAGCATCTTTACAAGAAAATGAAATTTTAAAAAACTATATGGCATAGATGAATGAAAGCATCTGCTCATAATCATAAGGTATTTTCTTTATTGGAAAGCTCTATAAGGAAATGTTTTAACATTCACATTTATTACTCAATCTGAAAAATTTGAGTGAGTGTATATTGTTCAGTATTGCATACATGCTTCTGTGTAGAACAAATAGAAAGAAAATGAAAAAGTTAAGAAGAGATACATAATTTATGTTTGGATAACTGTATAAAAATTGGCCTTAAGCCATCAGTTCCTAGAAACTCCTACATAATATATAATTGTTTATATTTTCTTTAGGTTTGATTTATTACACAAAAAGTCATTTAAAAGCTGTTTAATGGCAGCATGCAAGACACAAAGCTTTTTGAAAAAACTATTCAAAATCTGTTTAAAAATAAGAAAAATATAATCGAAACTATTAAAATCTAAGAGAATTCATAGGCCCAAAATCTTTATTAGTGAATAACTTAATGAATAAAATAACTTTAAACGTTTACAATTTCTTGTATTCTTTCAATTTTACATAAATGTAAATGAGGCATATTATTATTAACTTCTGACATTAAGCAATACACTTTAGGTGCATGTGAATATGATTAAGGGTTACACAGAGGGTAAATTTTCAGTAACACAATTATAGCATAAAAATAAGCTGCTGGGAAATGTGACAGGTTATGTTTTTTGTTCATGTAAATGTGTTCTATTACAAAAAAGAAAAATGCTTGGGCACAAATACATGTACAGTACTTGTGATTTTATTAGACAAAGCATAAACTCCATGGAATATTTTAAGGAAGCACTCTCTAAAGATGCTAATTTATAAATCTGTAAGGAAAAGAAAGTGTGCATGTCTGCATCTGTCACAAAAATTTATTAACAGTCTGCATCCTCATTTATGCATCACAAGACAATAAAGTCATCAGTGATGCTTATTTCTGGTCAAAAGAAAAATATCTTATTCAGGGACCTAGAGCCTAATAAAATATAGACAAACAGAATGTGCAGTTGCTTATTTAACTGGCATATGGCACTGGCACTGTGCCTTATCTGGCATGCCTTCCCTGGCATGCCTTCCTATCACTGAGGTACATATGATTGACTAGCCACTTTCTTTTATTCCTTAACTGGTCTTGTTCTCCGTAGGGACTTGAAACCAAAGGGAAAATTGAGTGGTTAAGTACATTTATTGCCATTTGTTGATATGGATCAGTTCTCTAATCTCCACCATGACCACTTGAGATAATTTTAGTTTTGGTTTTCAGAGTTTTAGAAAGTGGCCCCAGGACAGGATAACTAGAAGAAATAGCACATCAACTTGAAGAAGGAATTCTTTCATGCTATAAAGTATGTGCCCTTCCTATGAGTCAGCACTATCACCTGAAGCTTGCTGTCTCTTGTTTGGCCTTTTGGCTGCCTGTTTACGATTTAAGAATCTAGATATTGCCTACAAAATCAACTACCTAGAAGTGTTATCAGTCCAAAAAATTTCCTTACATGCTTTCAACTTGTATATACTGACAACTTCCCATCCTGCATAGCAGAACCTGACCACATGAAGTAGCTAGTGAAACAATTAACAATGGTGGGCAAGATATAGCCATAATGCTATATCTTGTTCACATATGAAAATGAAACTAGGTAACGTGAAGATATAGATCAGATTGGGAGAGGTGGAGAAAGAATGGTGTAAGGGATGACACTGATCAATATGCATTGTACTGATGAATTGATATGTGAAACTGAAAACACTCTATACAACTAGTTAAAGATAACAGAATTAAGCCTGGTGCAGGTGGCTCAAGGCCTGTAATCCTAGCTACTCAGGAGGCTGAGATCTAATGATCACAGTTCAAAGCCAGCACAGACAGGAAAGTTTTTGAGACTATTATCTACAATTAACCACCAGAAAATTGACAGTAGGGACATGGGTCAAAGGGGTAGACTGCTGGTTTGGAGCACAAAAGCTCATGGACAATGCCCAGGCTCTGAGTTCAAACCCCAAAACTGAACAGAACAAAGATAATAAAAATAAATTTAAAAATAAATCTTAAGAAGCCAAGTAACTAAGCTAGATATAGTGTTCAAAAAGCCTGGAATCCTACTTGGGAGGTGGAAACCAAGAATTCACAGCCTGAAGCCAGCCAAAGGAAAAAAAGTTCTCTAGACTTCATCTCACCATGGATTCTCTCTAACTTGTGCCAGTGTGTGCACCTGTTATCATAGCCACTGGGGAAGCACAATGGCTGGATCCAGTGGTACACACCTGTCACAGCCACTAACACAGTGAAGCAGAAATACGAGGCTTGTAGCCCAGTCCAGCATGGATTATAAATTGAGACCCTACTTTAATAATAACGAATGCAAAGGAAGCATACAGTTATTCTAGGAAGGGGCATCACTCAAGTGATAGAGCACTTACCTAACAAGCATCAAGCCATGAGTGCAATCTTCAGTATCATCAAAAAAACAATAACTAAACCCATAGAATGTTCACGTCTTTTGTCACTATTATAAGCAGAAATTGTATCTGAATGCACCCAAGTCTCTTTACAAGTATAAACCAGTTGAGTCTTACTTTTAAAAGTATCGTATAAAACTGTAGAGAATAGAGAGACTTGTGCAAAATATGCCATTAAAGTATTGAAGGTAGTAAAAGCAAGGGATAAGTGACTTGCATCCATTTCCTATTAAAATCAATTGTCTGAGCTGTGCTGTTTCTATGGTTTCCAGGCAATTTCTTGGCAATTTACACTGATCATTGCATTTCTTCAAATAAATGCACACTCATTTATCTCTAGGCTTTTATGGACTTTCATATTGGATATTTTAAAGGATTGTTTGCATATTCAATTTTGCTCAATTCCTAAACCTGCATCATTCAATTTTCCACATTCTACTTGATATTTATGTTTCTCATTTATCATTCGTAATTTGTTTCTTCACTAGCTTCTCCAAGAGAATAGCAATTTTCTGTTTGACTACAAACAAGGAATATATTTGGAAATAAATTGAGAGCCTTAACCTAAAACGGAAATATAACTAACAAGCCTGTTTTTCTCCTGACTGTGAGAAACCTAGTGGTTAATAGAAGCAGTAATACTTTCTTACAGGTACATAATATTTGGTAGTTTTTCAAAATATCAAATGTATAATGCTTCCAGATACCCTCTAATTTAAATGCTCTCTCTAGAGCCAGGTTCCTGTGGCTCATGCCTCCTACCTACTGAGGAGGCTGAGATCTGAGAATCACAGTTCAAAGCCTGCCTGGGTATAAAAGTCTGTGAGACTCTTACCTCCAAGAAATAACTCAGAAAAGGCCAGGAATAGTGGTTTGACTCAAGTGGTAGAGCACTAGCCTTGAGCACAAAGAGGCTCAGGGACAGAGTCCAGGCCCAGAGTTCAAGCCTCAAGACTGAACAAAAAAAAAGTTCTCTCTAGAAAAGCAGGAGGTGGATCTCAGTGGTATAATGTATGCTTAGCATGCCTTCTGGAGCCAATCATGAAGTAAAATAATGTATCTTCTGACTAGAGGATTTTAATTTCACTTTTGGTAGGAATTCTGGACTAAAGTCAAAGTACACTGAGAGCCACACACTGCCTCAAAATGTAGCATTGTGATAAGATTAGTCAATCTAGAAATATTTTCCTTGTAATTTCTTATGAATTTGAGGATAATCATTAAAGATTTTAGTATAATGTGGAATAATGCATGCCAACAGCAAAATAAGAGGAAAAGGGAAAACAGTAATTAAGAAGGACTTGAGGGGGGAAAAACACTACATGAAGCTAACCCCTAAAACCAGATGAACAACTGAAATAAAATATGAGAAAAATGTTTAAAATTGAGATGCTGATGAAGGCCAGGTGTGGTAGTATATAAGTCTGACTAGCTATTTGGAAGATAGATAGATAGATAGATAGATAGATAGATAGATAGATAGATAGATAGATAGATAGATAGATAGCTAGCTATAGAAGGTGGGCTTATGTGGCTGGCCAATGTAAAAAACATGAGACTATCTAAAAATAACTAAAGCAACAAATATTCAAGAAGTAAAGTACTTGTCTAGGAAATGTGAGGTTGTGAATTCAAACCCCAGTATGAATTTGAGAAAGTGTTGGTAAATTATTTAAAATTAAGATGCTGAAGAAATACATTGGAAAGCTGAGAATGGTGGTAAATGTTTATATTCTCAGCACTCCACAGCTCGAGGCAGGAAGATCAGGAGTTCCAAACTATGTTGGTCAGGGGACTCACTTTTGTAATCTGAGCAACTCAAGAGGTTGGGATCTGAGGATCTTGGTTCAAAGGCAGATTGGGCAGAAATCTTTTTGAGAATATCTCCAAATAAACTGCAAAATGCCAGATTGGAGGCATAGCAAATGTGTTAGATTGCCAGAAGTGCACAAGAAAGTCAGAGCAAGAACATGAAGCTCTGAGTTCAAACTCCAATACAGAGAGAGAGAGAGAGAGAGAGAGAGGGAAAGAAAAATATAAGGAAGGGAAGTAACATTTCCTCTTTCCTTCTGAAAGGAAAGCTTTCAAGGGAAAAACACACTGAGAATTGGACAAAATCAAGACAAATAACTCTTTGCTTCCGGAACAGCTCTGTTCTCCAGTGACTTATTCACAGAATAGAAAACAATTAGGCTTGACTAAGTGCTTCTGAAAATTCTTCCATAACTGATTCCTTCACTAAAATTTAAAAAAAAACCCAAGCTGTGAAAATCTCAGAGATCCAATCTGCTTTAAGTCCCAATTTCATCGTCAGTGCTAGTGTTTTTAATAACCCCCTGGTTCTCAGAAAAAAAAATAGGTAATAAATCTAAACAAGGAGAAAATCATCTTCTTGTGTACTGCCACTGGAAACAATTTCCAGAGCCAGAGTATCTTCTGAAACCATTTTCCTGTCTTAAGCACAGCTTTGACAATAAACTGCCTGAATCATATGGATAGACACACCCAGAAAATGTGGCACGAAGACAGAGTGGACATTTAAAGATTTCCAGAAACATAACCTAACAAACAATTTGTGAAAGTCACAATAGTGAGGATGTTCTTGTGGAAATATGGCAAAAACATCGAATGTCTCTTTGGAAAGGTAAAAGTGGAAGAAACAAACCCAATTAAGATTTGAATACTAAATTAAAGCACAGGTGCTTTGAGATTTGAGGCAACAATCTTCAAATTCAAACTAGGAATTATTCTAGGTAATAGAAAGAAATCCATTGAGACAGAGGATCAAAGTATTTGAAAAGATGTTACCAGATTATTTTTTTTCTAATTTAAAAACTGGATGAAAATGTTTTATATTTTTCCATGTGTATGTACAAGATTGTAAAATCCCTCTTGTGTTGGTCAACTAGAATGAAGACAATTATAAAAGCAAGTAGTTGGTTCCATCTAGAAAGTTACATTTTCCAGTTAAGTTTCACAAAAAAAATAAACCAAAATATTAATTTAGTAGGTAAGAATGTTTAATGTAGGTAACCAGAGCATCATTTGTGAGCAAAGCATACTTTTAAAAGGAAGGTGTCATGATTATTTTGCATTAATAATTTCCTATGAAAAAACAGTTTATTGTTTGTAGTGGACATGCAAACAACTTCATCTCATATGGTGAAATAGCTACTTAATATGAATCCAAGTATAAATGACTGTTCCTTGGTTAAAAAAACTCTTCATTTACAGTTTCCCCAATATTTCACTTAGTAAAGTCTTGTTCTTTTACACAGTAGAAAGTTATCTTTTGCTATCAAAGATGCACATTCATAAAATGACAATAACAAAATGATGTACCTGTCAAAGTTTATACATAAAGATGTCAAGCTATAGGTTACCAGCCTCCTACATTGACACTGTTCATATATCATAGCTCCCCAACACATTCCATCAGCACTGTTTACTTAACTTAGGTTAAATAATGACTATGTCCAAAGAATGCCTTTGAGGGACTGCTTTTCTTCACATACTGTTCACCTGTTGGCACCAGAGAAAAGTTTTCAGTTGTACTTATTTATGATTTTTGGATGCTGTTGTTGTTTGGACAGATGGCATGTATCAATTTGAAATAAGTTTTAGGTCAACTCTATGAAAAATATCAGTTTAATTCCCATTCCTATAGTTGTTGTAGTACAATATAAGGACACAAGGTGCAGTTGCTATTGCCATTGTTTCAGTCATCAAAGGTCACATATATAATTATGACCAGTCTGTTTGAACAGTTACTTTCTTCATTATGATCTCTGAACTGGGAAGGACCATTGAATGTGTATTCATGCATCTTTCTATGAATAACATGACAAACCATTAGCAATGAAAAAAGATGATCCATTCTACAGAACGTTCAAATATACCTGTTCCTACCTTAATGCCACAAGTATGCTGGAAGAACAAATAATAGACTCTTGAAGGACATAGGATAAATATTTAATATACTCTTTTATTTACTACCAATTTCTGTAATTATTTTGAAACTATCTTTTGCCCCATTCATATTAAATCATTAATTCAAGTGTTTATTTTATAGTTACTCTTTGTGCAACTGATGGTGTGCACACTGGAATATAAGGCAACAAAACAAATGCATCACATCTGTCTAACAAAAGTTAACAGCATAGGGAGGCAAATAAAACATTTATAGTATTTGTGACTTACAGTGCTGCAAAGCCAGGTAAAGTGACTGAGGCTTGTTATTATAACCTACTCATGAAGATTATATTGGGAGGATTGTGGTTCAAGTCTAGCCCCCACACAAAATAAGTTTAAAAAACCATTTAAATTAATGATAGGGGGAGGAGACACACAATTATTCTATTTGTGATTTGTGATGTATGAGAATCCTAAATTAAAACACACAAACACACACACACACACACACACACACACACACACACACACACACACACACACACCTCATTGTAATTACTTTAAAAAAAAAAGAGCTGAAGTTGTATTTCAAGAGATACAGGATCAGTGATGCAATAACAAACCTACGTAACTCCAATAACACATAATGGTTCAAGTGGGGTCTAGTCCAGGTGTTATCCAAAAAGAAATTGTCCTACCAGGATAGGTTCTCCCTACTTCAGTTCAACTTCTGTTACTTAACTCTTAATGTTTGGATTATTACATGATTTTGGTAATTAAACCCTTGAGAATAACTCATGATAGTTATCACAGAAAGGCAATTGTTCACATCTGAATTTGGCAATTAAATCAAAGCACCTATATCCATCATAGTAAATGGTCTCTAAAATGTTCTTTTGTGTGTGTGTGTGTTTGTATTTTTGTTTTTTGGATTTTTTTATTGTGAAAATACTATACAGAGAGGTTACAATTACATGAGCACGGCAATGAGTATGTTTCTTATCAAGCATTGTTGCCTCCTCTTTTTTTCCCTTTCCCATCCCTTCCCATACTCCCCCCATCTCCCCCAACCCGATCCTCCCACCCCACTAAAGTTGTAAAGTTCATTTTTTGACATAATGACTTGTACATCACATTGTTGCAATGGTCCACTTGTACCCCTAGTTAAACAATTTGTTTTTGCCCTTCCCATCCACAAATTATACCAACATTAAAGACAGTGAAAGCAGGGGTTATACCATGGGGGAGGACATACAAAGCAACAAAGAAATCATAAACATGATAGAAACAATAGCAAGAAAGAAAAAATATTATAATCTTTATCTTGGAGTTCATTTCACCTGAAACTCAAACTCAGTTCCCTACAACCTTTCTTGGTTTTCTTGTTATTGTTGTTGTCGTTGTTTGGGTTTTAGGTATAGTTCCCCCTCAAATCATGCTCTACCACTAGGTCCCCAGCTTCACTTTGGGCTTTTAGATATTTGGAGTTTTTCTTTGCTATGGGAGATTTTTATTTGGCCTTCCGTTAGGAAGGAGAGTTTGGCTGGATGCAGTAGTATTCTTTGATAGTTGTTTACCATACGGCGTGGCATACATTATTCCAGGCTCTTCTTCCTTTAATTGTCTCTGCTGAGAAATCTGAGGCTGATGTCCTACACATAGAAAACCAATGAGAGCGCAATAAAGGCCAAGAAAGTACATCCAAACTGAGAGTCCAAGAACCATAGGAAGAACTCAGTTGTCACAGCCTCCAAGAAGGTAGGTAACATGGCAGGAACTACCAAACACTACTCCGTCCTAACTCTCAACATTAATGGACTTACCTCTCCAATTAAGTGACATAGACAGTCTAGTTGGATTGAAAAGCAAGATCCTTCTATCTGCTGTCTTCAAGAGTCACAGCTTGCCCATAAAAACAAACATATTCTGAAAGTAAAGGGCTGGAATAAAATCTACCAAGCAAACGGCACCCATAAGCAGGCAGGAGTTGCAATCCTAAAATCAGATAAAATCGACTTCAAAATAAAATTAGTAAGAAGATATGAAGAAGGTTGCTACATACTACTTAAGGGATCTCACATTCAGGAGGATATGACAATTCTAAATGTCTATTCACCAAACAACCGAGCACCCAAATTTATCCAAGAAACACTACTTTCCCTCAAATCTCTCATACATCCAAAGACATTATTTGTTGGGGACGTTAACACACCACTATCCCCACTAGATAGACCAACCAGGCAAAAACTCAACAGAGATACCGCAGATCTAAACAACTGCATAGATCAACTAGATTTAACAGACATCTACCGAATATTTCACCCAGCAGCATCAGAATACACGTTTTTTCTCAGCAGCACAAGGAACATTTTATAAAATCGACCACATTTTAGGTCACAAAGCAAACGTATCCAAATTCAGAAACACTGAAGTTATGCCCTGCATATTCTCAGACCACAAGGGAATAAAATTAGAACTCAACACCAAGAGCCACAAAAAAAAAGTCCTATAACAAATGGAGGCTGAACAACACACTGTTGAATCACCAGTGAGTCATGGAAGAGATTGGAAAGGAAATTGAAATGTTCATGATATTCAACAAAGATGAACACATAAATTACCAGCTCTTCTGGGACATAGCAAAGGCAGTACACAGAGGCAAGTTCATAGCTCTGAGTTTCTACATCAACAAATTGGAGAGATCTGAAACCAATAATTTAATGAGATATCTGAACCTCCTTGAAAAAAAGCAGCAAACTAAACCCTAATACAGTAGATGGAAAGAAATAATTAAAAATAATCAGAATTAAATGAATTAAAATTTTTAAAAAAAACATAGAATCAACAAAACAAAGAGTTGGTTCTTTGAAAAAATTACCAAAATTGTTAGACCCTTAGCAAATCTTATGAGAAAAAGAAGAGAACACACCCAAATAAACAAATTCAGAGATGAGAATGGAAACAACACCACAGAAACAACCAAGATTCAGAACACTATGAGGGAATGCTTCTCAAAACTTTATGCTAGGTTCTCAAGATGGCGACGGGGCAGTAGGGAAACGCCACAGCTCTCTCCAACCAAAAAGAGAGTTCGAGTTCCAACCTTTAATCTCCCCAAGAGACCGACAACAACAAAAAGACGAACACTCAGAGAAAAACCAGAGGTGGAAAATAACAAAAAAAGAAAGAGAGGAAAAGAAGAATTTCAGAACAGAGAAGAGCGAAGACCCCTCCCCCAACCTTTACTGGCCGCGCAGCAGTGCGCCAAGCCGCCGGCCAGCCGGCCCGGCGGGGGCTGCCGGAGCCACAGAGACACAGGGGGCTGCTTGCAGATCACCAGGTACCGGATTGCAGAACAGCGGATCGCCAGAAACAGAGAAACCTACCAGCCGGGAGTCTCCAGGAGGATCCCACCCCACCCATCACTCTCCACCGGAGCGGAGAGGCTCCATCCCGCCAAAGCCGCCCGGCACCAGCAGCGCCACAAAGGGACCTGTCGCGATCGCAACGACCCGGCGGGGGGCCGCCCAACCCAGCCCGCAACCACCCCAACTGAACTCGGACTGCAACAACAACTGACGGACTGCAACAACAACTGACGACCTACAGGGTGAGTACCCATCAGGGGACAGGGAATCCATCAAGGGAGACCAGAGCTGGAGGGAATCCCCAGACCCTGACCTAGACTCCCTACCCCAACACCCGGACCACAGGACCCACTAAAACTGGGAACTGTTCGAGAGCCCCACCAGCCGGTGGAGCACACTCTGCTGGCCAGGCCAGAGCAAGAGCGCCCCGGGAAGGGAGCTTAAATGCTCAAGCCAGGAACAGTGCCCCTGGGTCAAGACTACCAACAGTAGAAGAAATTTGAACTGTGTCCTCCAGGCTGCATAACCAAGGTGGTATACACATTAGCACAGGCCTAACGAGCGCGCTCCAGGCTGGGGCCGGAACCAGGCCAGGGGACCGGCGCCTGAACAAAGCAAAAAGGGTCAGAAGTGGGGCTGTGGCTCAAATGGTAGGGTGCCAGCCCTGAGCTGAAGAGCTGAGGGACAGCACCCAAACCTAGAGTTCAAGCCCACAACCAGCCCAAAACAAACAAAAACACATCAGGAGCCCATAGCAGACTCCAGTATTTGGGAGAGTGCATCCAGAGCATCTGATCTTCCCAAGAGCACCCGCAGGAGCAAACACAAGCAGTCTAGGCTGCTCAACCCTTCCAAAGGCGGGAATTGCTACAGCAGAGAGCTGAGAATCCTAAGTGAATAGCAGCTGGAAATAGGCTCCCAACAGAATCCAGATCAGACACAGACTCTCTCTACCAATAGAGAATCAGCAACCAAGCAAAGACAGACACACCAAAACAAGATTGAAGAGCAGTCTCCTGAACCCCCATGCGAAAATCACAGAGAAAAATCACAAGGTTTACCACTACCCAGGACAGCAAGCTCACCTCAAAAGCCAGCAGCCACGCAGGGGAGAGCCCCAGTGGGAGCAAAGCAGGAATGGAAGACAAAAACTACATCCAAGGGTTGCTGGAGGCAATGACTCAAGAAATAAAGCGAGAAATGGATCAGAAATTGAAAGAGCACAAGGATGAACTATCAAAAGATATACAGGATATCAAACAAAAATTGGATGCAAAAATAGAAGCTGCACAAACCTCAGTAAGAAGTGAGATAAACGCCAAATTAGAGGTAATGCATACTGATATCACCTCATTGAGAGGTGAGATCAGTACTCTGAGAACCAACATTGAATCCATAAAGGGATCCATTTCCATCATGCAAACCACAATAGAAGCCACGGTCAACAGAGTGAATGAAATGGAAGGTAGAGTGTCAGATACAGAAGACAGAATACACCAACTGGACCAAAAAGTGACAGATATGGAAAAATCACTCAAATTAAACCAAAGGGAAATTCAAGAGCAAGCAGATAATGCTAAAAAATTTAACCTTCGCATAATCGGAGTGGACGAAGGTGAGGAATTCCAGAGCAAGGGAATGCAACACCTATTTAACAAGATAGTCAATGAAAATTTTCCCCACCTCAAAAACGACCATCTTAACTACATCACAAAAGCTTATCGAACACCCAACAAGCAAGATCCCAGGAGAAACACTTCTAGGCACATAATAGTAACAATGATGGATCTGAATAATAAGGAAACAATCCTGCATGCAGCAAAAATGAAGAAGGAGCTATACTACAACGGGAAAAAAATTAGAATCACTGCAGATCTCTCCACACAAACAATGAATGCAAGAAAAGCCTGGGAAAGCACCATACGAGCCCTGAGAGCCAATAACTGCCAACCCAGACTGATATACCCGGCAAAGCTAGCATTCACATTCGATGGAGAACTGAAAACTTTTAATAGCAAAGAAAAACTAAATGAATACATAAACATTAAGCCAGCATTACAAAGAATTCTAAGAGGGGGGACACAACCTGAAGAAAGCAACCAGGAACTGGGACCTGCCCCAAACAGGCATTACTCAAAGTCTAACTGAGCAAGCACAGGAGGAAAGGAAAGAAGAAAAACTTAGGAAAACGGAATGGCAGGGACAACAATGCATCTCTCTATACTTTCTCTTAATATAAATGGGCTGAATTCGCCAATTAAAAGAAAACGAACTGAGGACTGGATCAGAAAACAAGACCCATCCATCTGTTGCCTTCAGGAGACCCACCTCTCAGCCAAACATACAAACAAACTCAGAGTGAAGGGGTGGAAAAGGATCTACCAATCAAATTCCCCCAATAAGAAAGCAGGTGTAGCTATCCTGATATCTGACAAAATAAACTTTTCATTAAAATCAGTACAGAAAGACAAGGACGGACATTACATATTAATAAAGGGAACAATCCAAGAGGAGGATATAACCATCATCAACTTATATGCCCCAAATATCGGTACACCCAGATATGTTAAACAAATGCTCTCAAACTTACAGAATAAAATAGATCCCAATACGATAATACTAGGAGACTTTAACACGCCACTCTCACCAAAGGACAGGTCTACCAACCAGAGGATTGGCAAAGAAGCTACCGAATTAAGTGAGGCCATACTTCAAGCGGAATTAACTGACATCTACCGAGTATTTCACCCTAAAACAACACAGTACACATTCTTCTCAGCAGCTCATGGAACTTTCTCCAAAATAGACCATATCATAGTTCATTCAAGGAACTTAAGCAAATACAAAGGGATCGACATAATCCCCTGTATCCTATCTGACCACAGTGGAATCAAGCTAGCTCTCAATAACAAAGCATACCGCAGAAATTTCTCTAATACATGGAAATTGAACAGCACACTCCTTAACAAGGCCTGGGTAACAGAAGAGATCAGAGAAGAAATAAAGCATTTCCTAGAACTCAATGAAAATGAAAACACCTCACAAAGAAACTTGTGGGACACAGCAAAAGCAGTCCTGAGGGGCAAATTTATTGCCCTCAGTGCCCACATCAAGAGAATGGAGACAGACCAAGTAAATAATCTCATGTTGCAACTAAAACAGCTAGAAAAACAAGAAAAAATGGGACCTAAAGCTACTAGACGAAGCCAGATAACCAAATTGAGAGCAGAGATTAACCAATTAGAAAATCAGAAAACCATAACCAAAATAAACCAAACAAAAAGCTGGTTCTTTGAAAAAATAAACAAAATTGATGGCCCGTTGGCAAGATTAATTAAAAAAAGAAGAGAGGAAACCCATATTAATAGGATTAGGGATGCCACGGGAAACATCACAACACGTACCCAAGATATCCAAACAATTCTAACAGACTACTTTCAAAAGCTATACTCTCTAAAGGAAGAAAATCTGGCGGAAATGGATGCATTTTTAGAGAAATACAAGTTACCCAAACTGAGCAAAGAAGAAGTTAACCAATTAAATAAGCCAATATCCTATAATGAGATACAGGAAGCTATCAAAAGTCTTCCAACAAAAAAAAGCCCAGGACCAGATGGATTCACAGCAGAATTCTATAAGACCTTTAAAGAAGAACTAATACCCATACTCCTCAAGCTCTTCAGAGAAACAGAGAAGGAGGGAGCTATCCCAAACTCATTCTACGAAGCCAATATCACACTCATCCCCAAACCAGGCAAAGACCCAACCAAAAAGGAGAATTACAGGCCAATCTCCTTGATGAACACAGATGCAAAGATCCTTAACAAGATTCTAGCTAACAGAATCCAGAAACACATAAAAAAAATAATACACTATGATCAGGTAGGCTTCATCCCAGAGACACAGGGATGGTTTAACATACGTAAGTCAATAAATGTAATCCAGCATATCAACAGAGCCAAGGTCAAGAATCACATGATTATCGCCACAGATGCAGAAAAGGCCTTTGATAAAATTCAACATTCATTCATGCTAAAAGCTCTGGAGAAAATAGGAATAGAAGGAACATTTCTAAAAACAATAAAAGCCATTTATGACAGACCAATAGCCAATATTATACTTAATGGGGAAAAGCTACAACCAATCCTCCTAAAAACAGGAACAAGGCAAGGATGTCCACTGTCTCCACTCCTCTTCAACATAGTCCTAGAACCCTTAGCCAGGGCAATAAGGCAAGAAAAAGACATTAAAGGGATCCGCATAGGGAAAGAAGAAGTGAAACTATCCCTTTTTGCAGAAGACATGATACTATACCTCCACGATCCCAAAAACTCCATCCCCAAACTTTTAGAAATCATAAGTCACTTCGGCAAAATAGCAGGATACAAAATAAACCCACAAAAATCAGTTGCCTTCCTATACACTGATAACGCACAGGAAGAGAGGGAAATAAAGGGAGCAACCCCATTCACAATAACCTCCCAAAAAATAAAATATTTAGGAATTAACCTAACCAAAGATGTAAAAGAACTATTTAATGAGAACTATAAAAAGTTAAAGAAAGAAATTGCAGAAGACACTAGGAAATGGAAAGACCTCCCATGCTCCTGGATAGGCCGACTTAATATAGTAAAGATGGTGATACTTCCAAAATTAATATACAAATTCAATGCAATTCCTATTAAAATCCCAATGACGTACATCACTGAAATACAGAAAACAGTCCAAAAATTTATATGGAACAACAAAAGACCTAGAATAGCCAAAACAATTCTAGGGGACAAAGACAATATGGGAGGGCTATCCATGCCGAACTTCAAACTCTACTACAGAGCTATAATCACAAAGACAGCATGGTACTGGCACAAAAACAGACCCGAAGACCAATGGAACAGAATAGAAGATCCAGATATAAATCCACAGGCCTACAGCCAGCTGATATTCGACAAAGGAGCCAAAGACATACAATGGAAGAAACACAGCCTCTTCAACCGCTGGTGCTGGGAAAACTGGGCAGCCACATGCAGAAAACTAAAAGTGGACCCCAGCCTATCACCATGCACCAACATCAACTCAAAATGGATTAAAGACGTTAACATTAAACCTGAATCTCTGAAACTACTGCAGGACAGAGTAGGAGAGACACTTGAACTAATAGGCACAGGAAGGAACTTCCTGAACAGAGTCCCAGGGTCACAACAAGTTGGAGAGAGACTCGACAAATGGGACTACCTTAAAATAAAAAGCTTCTGCACAGCTAAATCTATCGCAACTAAGCTAGAAAGACAACCAACTAATTGGGAAAAAATATTTACCAGCAATATATCAGACAAGGGGTTAACATCCTGTATATACAGGGAACTCAAGAAACTAATCCCTCCCAAACCTAACAAACCAATTACTAAATGGGCAAGGGAACTAAAGAGGGACTTCTCAAATGAAGAAATAAAAATGGCAAAGAAACACATGAGGAAATGTTCATCATCCCTGGTGGTGAAGGAAATGCAAATAAAGACAACCCTGAGATACCACCTTACCCCAGTCAGAATGTCCCACATCCACAAATCAGCCAACGACAAATGCTGGAGGGGATGTGGAGAAAGAGGAACCCTATTACACTGCTGGTGGGAATGTACACTTATACAACCACTTTGGAAAGCAGTCTGGAGGGTCCTTAGAAAGCTAAAGATTGACCTCCCTTACGACCCAGTCATACCACTTCTAGGCATCTACCCTGAACAACAGGAACCAATATACAAGGACACGTGCACCTCCATGTTTATTGCAGCACTGTTCGCAATAGCTAGGATATGGAAACAACC
This sequence comes from Dipodomys spectabilis, assembly GCF_019054845.1. Classification (NCBI taxonomy): domain Eukaryota; kingdom Metazoa; phylum Chordata; class Mammalia; order Rodentia; family Heteromyidae; genus Dipodomys; species Dipodomys spectabilis. Next base: position 614,273 of record NW_024871350.1, on the reverse strand, counting down.
TAGGTGCCCCACCACAGATGAATGGATCCAAAAATTGTGGTATCTATACACAATGGAATATTATGCAGCCATTAGAAATGACAAAATAATGGCATTTGCAGGGAAATGGATGGAGCTAGAAGGAATCATGTTGAGCGAGGTAAGCCAAGAACGAAGAGACAAACGGTACATGGTCTCCCTCATAAGTGGATGCTAAATCCAAAAGTTAGTGATACGACAAAACTAACAGGACTTAAGAAACAAAGAACTCCCGCTCATCTGGTTGAACCACTACTAAATATCCTCATGCTGCTGATCACAAATATGGTATATAACATGTGAACACTGTTATATATTACAGACTGTGGTAGACAATTTGCTCCAGGGAAGTTAGAATGAACTTGTGACTTTGAAATTATGTAATCATTTAATCACAATCAAAAAAAAAAAAAAAGAACCTCGGGGAAGGGAGGGAGGGAGGGGATGGTAGGGGGAAAACAATGGAGGGGGGTAACAATGTTCAAGAGGAAGTGTACTCATAACCTCACTCATGTAACTGTGACCCTCTGTATAGTAGCTTTACAATAAAAAAAAAAAAAAAAAAAAAACTTTATGCTAATCAGTTTGAGAACCTGGAAGAAATGGACGATTTCCTACCAAATATAGATTTGCCAAACCTAAACCAGGATGAGTTAAACCAACTAAATCTCATATCAAGCATTGAAATAGAAACAGCAATAAGAAACTTCCCATCCAAGAAAAGCCCAGGACAGGATGGATTTACAGCAGAATTCTACAAGGCCCTCAAAGCAGAACTCACACTAATACTGCTCCAACACTTCAATGAAATTTAAAGAGAAAGTTCACTACCAAACTCTTTCTATGAAGCCATCATAACCCTCATCCCTCCCAGGCAGGGAGTTATCAAAGAAAGAGAACTATAGACATCGATGCAAATCTTATCCACAAAATTTTGGCCAATCGACTTCAACATCTCATCCAAAAAATCATACACCACAATCAAACAGGATTCATTTCAGGGATGCAAAGCTGGTTCAATATACACAAATCAATTAATATAATCATCACATCAACAAGAGGAAGGATAAGAACCACATGGTCATTTCAATAGATGCAGAAAAAGCATTTCACAAGATCCAACACCCCTTTATGATGAAGGCTCTTGAAAAATTAAGAATCAATGGAACATTCCTCAATACAATAAAGGCTGTATATGACAAACCTACAGACAGTATTATACTTAATGGTGAAAAACTAAAGCCATTTCCTCTAAACTCAGGAACAAGACAAGGATGTCCACTCTCTCCATTTCTCTTCAATTTATTATTAGAATGCCTAGGTACAGCAATAAAACAAGATGCAAACATAAATGGGATCCAAATAGGAAAAGATGAAATAAAACTCTCCTTCGTTGCAGATGACATGATCTTGTATTTAAAGAATCCCATGGACTCCACTCCGAAATTACTTGAGATGACTCAAAATTTTGGCAGGGTATAAAATTAACCCTCAAAAAAAAGGGCTTTGGTTCCATATCTTAGCTAAAGTAAATAATGCTTCAATGAACATAGTTGTGCTGGTAGCTTTAGTCTGGTTTTGTTTGTGATCATTCTGGTAAATGCTCAAAAGTGGGATTGCTGGGTCATAGGGGAGCTCTATGTGGAGTCTTTTGAGGAACTTCCATACTACTTTCCAAAGATGCCCCTCTGTAGATGAATGGATCAAGAAAATGTTGTATATATATACAATGGAATTCTATGCCTCCATCAGAAAAAATGGCATTGCCCCATTTGTTAGGAAATGGAAAGACTTGGAAAAAATTATACTGTGAAGTAAGCCAGGACCAAAAAACAGAGGTGTCATGGTTTCCCTTATTTGCAATAACTAGTATATGTCTGAGACAAGCAGAAACACTCAGATAAGTTGATGTTAGGTGAAATGAATCCCAAGATAAGGACTCAAATGGTTTTTCTTTCTTCTATTGTTTCTAAAATATTTATAAGATGATTTTTTGTTGCTTTGTATGTCCCTCCCCCACGGTATAACCCCTGTTTTCACTGTATTTGATGTTGGTATATTTTGTGGAGGGAAGGGAAAAAACAAATTGTTTCAATAGGGATACAGGTGCACCCATTGCAACAAGGAGACGTACAAGATGTTATGTCAAAAAACAAACTTGACAACTTTGGCGTGGGGGGGGGGGGGGAGAGGGGGATGGGGGGAGTATGGGAAGGGATGGGAAGGGGAAACAAAGAGGAGGTAACAATGCTTGATATGAAATGTACTCATTACTTTGCTCATGTAATTGTAACCCCTCTATGGTATTTTCACAATAAAAAAAATGTTGATGTTAGGTAAAATGAACCCCAAGATAAGGACACAAATGGTTTTTTTTCTTTCTTGCTATTGTTTCTAATGCATTTATAAGGTGACTTTTTCGTTGCTTTGTATGCTCCTCCTCCCCCATGGTATAACCCCTGTTTTCACGGTACTTGTTGTTGGTATAATTTGGGGAGAGGAGGGAAAAAACAAATTGTTTATATAGGGATACAGGTGGAACCATTGCAACAATGAGATGTACAATATGCTATGTCAAAAAAACGAACTTTACAACATTGGTGGGGGGGGGGGGCTGAAATGTAGTTGTGGAGATGAGACAGCAGGGATGTTAGGTGAGCACCAAAGGAGGAGGAAACACGCTTGATAAGAAATGTACTCATTACCTTGCTCATGTAATTGTAACCACTCTGTAAGGTATTTTCACAATTAAACAAAAACATTTTTTTAAAAAAAAAAAAAGGATACAATGGCTTTTCTGTATGCCAACAACGAGAAGAACACAGCTGAATTCAGGAAAGCAACTCCTTTTGTAACACCCACCACAAAAATAAAATACCTAGGACCTCTATGTTGAAAACTTTAAAAACCTGTAAAAGGAAGTCAAAGCAGAACTTAGGAAGTGGAAAAACCTCCCATGCTCCTGGATTGGAAGGATCAACATCGTGAAAATGGCAATACTTCGCAAGGCTACCTAAAATTCAAAGTGATACTTATAAATATTCCAACCTCATTCTTCAATAAAACAGAAGCAATCCAAAAATTCATATGGAATAATAAAAGACCCCAAATAGCAAAAATGATCTTTAACAGAAGGAACAGTGCTGGAGGAATATCAGTACCAAATTGCAAACTCTACTACAAAGCCATAGTAATCAAAACAGCTTGGTACTGGCACAAGAACAGACCGGAGGACCAATGGAATAGAATTGAAAACCCAGAAATGAACCCCCAGACCTATAGCCACCAAATCTTTGATAAGGGAGCTAAAAAAAAATAGAATGGTGCTTCAGTAAATGGTGCTGGTAAAATTGGTTAATCACCGGTAGAAAACTAAAGCTAGATCTTTATATATCACCTTGCACCAGAATCAACTCCAAATGGATCAAAGATCTCGAAGTCAAAGCAGACATCCTGAAAAGATTACAGGAATGAATAGGAGAAACCCTAGGTCTCCTAGGCATAGGCAGACATTTTCTCAATACAGACTCACAATCACAGCAAATCAAAGAAAGTTTGGACTGCAGCGCTTCTGCATTGCACAGGACATAGTTAGCAAGATCAATAGAAAGCCCCATGGATTGGGAGAAGATCTTCACTAGTCACACAATGGATAAGGGTCGCATATCTAAAATATACCTAGAAACCAAAAAATTAAATCCCCCAACAACAAATCGTCACAGAAACAACTGCCCAATAAACAAGTGGGCTAAAGACTTAAAGAGAAACTTCTCTGAAGAGGAAATAAGAATGGCCAATAAACATATGAAGAAAGGCTCAACCTCTCTAATTACAAATAAAACGCAAATCATAACAACACTGAGATAAATATTCTGTACGAGCCGGGCACCAATGGCTCATGCCTGTAACCCTAGCTACTCAGGTGGCTGAGACATGAGGATCGCTGTTCAAAGCCAGCCCAGGCAGGAAAGTCCATGAGACTCTTATCTCCAATAAACCACTAGAAGGGCTAAGAAGGTGGCTCAGTGGTGGAGTGCTTGCCTTGCATGCATGAGGCCCTGGGTTCGATTCCTCAGCACCACATAAACAAAAAAGAAAAAAGCTGGAAGTGAAGTGGCACTGTGGCTCAAGTGTTAGAGTGCTAGCCTTGAGCTGAAGAGCTGAGGGACAGCGCCCAGGCCCAGAGTTCAGGCCCCATGACCGGAACCCCCCCCAAAAAAAACCAACTAGAAAACAGCAAATGGTGCTGTGGCTAAAGAGGTAGAGCACTCACATTGAGCTGAAGAGCACAAGGACAGCGCCCAAGCCCAGAGTTCAAGTCCCATGACCGACAAAAAAAAAAAATTCAGTACAAAAGAAGACATAATAAATCGCATCACTCTATGTTTCAAAACTTTCCAATTGATTATAAACTGGTCCCTAGTCACCTTTTCATCAATCTCCTATTACTGGTTCCCTCATTCATTCACATTGTTGTAGCCACATTTCCTTTCATGGCATTCTTTGACCCACAACACTCAAATCCATTGGTCTCCTGAGCCCTCTATCTGGTTTCATTTGTCCTTGATGGCTATACAGCTGAACCCTTCACTTTCTTTGTTATGTTTTTACATTAGCATAAATTAATTCAAAAAGGAGATTATATTGCAACAGTTTAAAATTGCATACACTATACTTTGATCACATTCATCCCATCTGTACATTTTTAGCCACCCTTCCTTTCCCCATCTTTTTAAAGCAGTTTTTGGTGGATTTCATTGTGCTATTTTCACACATAACATATTATGTGCTTCTATTATATCTACACCATCCTTTACATTCTCCTTTCCCCCTCTTAACACTCTCTGGGATGCCCTATATACCCCAGTAATCCTTTTATAATCATGTCATAATTTTTAGGTCTAAATTCCACCTAAAGTGAGAACATGGTATTTGTCCGTCTGAGCACGGCTTATTTCACTTAATATGATTATCTCCAGTTGCATCCATTTTCTACTTGTTTCTCAACAACAAATAATCAGGTAAAACATCTGCGGGACAGATATAAAATGTAGCCAAATGGAAGAAAGCTATCAGAAGGCAAATAGATTGGTCCATTACTTCCGTCATCTTTTTTCTCAAATCTATGCCAGCAAGGTCTTCTCTGTTTCCTTTGTCCACAATTGCTGCCCTCTCCATTCCTCACATTTCAAGTTCTCTTCCAAGCAACCACTTTTTCATTTTGCATTTATTGCTGTATAACGTACTATATACACCTTAAAAGTTTGCCATCTCTATTGTCTGTCTCTACCCACTAGAATCTTTGTTATTTAAAGGGGTTTGCTTTTTCAACCTAATTTTCTCATTGCATTGTATGCCTATGATATGCAAATGCCCAGGAATATATAGGTGCACAAGAAATGAGGGTTTTTTTAAGAAACTGAAAGGGGGTTGGGAAGGTGACTCAGTCGTAGAGTGCTTGTCTTGCATGCATGAGGCCCTAGATTAGATTCCTCAGCACCACATAAGCATAAAAATCCAGAAGTGGTGCTGTGGCTCAAGTGGTAGAGAGGTAGCCTTGAGTTGAAGAGCTGAGGGACAGTGCCCAGGCTCAGAGTTCAGGTCCCATGACACTCTCTCTCTCTCTCTCTCTCTCTTTCTCTCTCTCTCTCTCTCTTTCTCTCTCTCTCTTTCTCTCTCTCTCTGTCTCTCTCTCTCTCTCTCTCTCTCTCTCTCTCTCACACACACACACACACATACACAAAGGGAACAGAAAGAACACATGAGTGATTCATAATGAAGAATACAAGGGGACTTTAGAAACAAGGGCATATTGGTTCAGATACATCCAAGGAAGAATTCCCAAAGTGGATCAGAACCTAGGCTTTTAAAACCACTGAGGAAGGCAGAGGAATGAGGTAATTAGTGTAAAAGACACTTTGCCAACTGTAGCCCAAGAAGTTAAATTAAACTGTTTTTTTTTTATTATTGTGAGAATACTGTACAGTGGAGTTACAATTACATGGGCAAGATAACGAGTACATTTCTTATCAAGCATTGTTGCCTCCTCTTTGTTTCCCCTTCCCATCCCTTCCCATACTCCCCCCACCTCCTCCCACCCGATCCTTCCCCCCTCCACCAAAGTTGTACAGTTTGTTTTTCAACATAATGACTTATACATCTCATTTTTGCAATGGGTCCACCTGTATCCCTATTTAAACGATTTGTTTTTTCCCTTCCACTCCCCAAATTACACCAACATCAAATACAGTGAAAACAGGTGTTATGCCTTGGGTGAAGGAAATACAAAGCAACATAGAAATCATCTTATAAATACGCTAGAAACAATTGCATGAAAGAAAAATAACATTTAAATACTTATCTTGGGGTTCATTCCCCTAACATCAATTTATCTGAACTTTTCTGCTTGACTCAGACATACACTAGTTAGTGCAAATAAGGGAAACCATGCAACTTATGTTTCTTAAATACTCAAATTGTGTAAATAATGGTAGGACATTTTCTGCTGTATAATATTTTTTGGTGTTAATATGCTAGTTTATTCATCTTATTATTTAGGGATAATAACATGATGACAGCTGTCAATAACCAATTATAATACCAGAAAATTCAAAGAAAAATTTTTTGCAGACCATGCTTTTGCATTTAATTCTAAAAGGTATTATATCATTTTCATATACCAGGCTGAAAGACAATTTACACTACTTCTTTGCTAATTTTTGCTTACTGCTGAAGGAAAGATGGTTTCCAATATACTTTAAATACTTGATTCATATCCATCATTGATAGAAAAAAGAGAAGGAAGATGAGGAAGTAGGAAGACAGAGAAAATGCCACATGGATTCAAGAGTTGAGATAACTGACAGTAAATCCCCCAACAACAAATCTTCAAAGAAACAACTGCCCAATAAATAAGTGGGCTAAAGATTTAAAGAGAAACTTCTCAGAAGAGGAAAGAAGGATGGCCAATACACACATGAAGAAATGCTCAACCTCCCTAGCCACAAAAGAAATGCAAACCAATAGAACATTGAGATACCACCTCACCCCAGTTAAAATGGCTATAATCAAGAACTCTAATAACAACAGGTGCTGGAGGGGATGTGGACAGCAGGGAACCTTACTGCATTGTTGGTGGAAGTATAAACTTGTTCAACCACTTTGGACAATAGTATTGAGGTTTCTTAAAAGACTCCACATACAGATCCCCTATGACTCAGCAATCCCACTTTTGGGCATTTACCCAAATATTTACAAACAAGACCACACTAAAGCTACCAGCATGACTATGTTTATTGCAGCCTTATTTACCATAGCTAAGATATGGACCAACATAGATGTCACTCGGTAGATGAATGAATCAAGAAAATGTAGTATTCTTTGTCTTCATCAGAAAGAATGACATTGCCCCATTTGTTAGGAAATGGAAAGACTTGGAAAAAATTATATTAAATGAAGTAAGCCAAGCCCAAAGAAACATAGGTCCCATGGTTTCCCTTATTTGCAATATCTAGTATATATCTGAGTCAAGCAGAAAAGGTCAGATAACTGATGTTAGGGAAATGAACCCTAAGATATATATTCAAAGGTTTTTTTTTTCCTTTCATGCGATTGTTTCTAACAATTGTTTATGAGTTTATTTCTTTGTTGCTTTGTATGTCCCTCCCACACGGTATAATCCCTGCTTTCACTATATTTGATGTTGGTATAATTTGTTGAGGGGAAGGGAAAAAACAAATCGTTTAAATAGGGATACAGGTGGACCCATTGCAACAATGACATGTACAAGTCGTTATGTCGAAAAGGAACTTTACAGTTCTTAATTTTTGCCATTCTAACTGGAATGAGGTGGTATCTCAATGTTGTTTTGATTTGCATTTCTTTTATGGTTAGGGAGGTTGAGCATTTCTTCATGTGTCTATTGGCCATCCTTCTTTCCTCTTCAGAGAAGTTTCTCTTTAAGTCTTTAGCCCACTTATTTATTAGGCAGTTGTTTCTTTGAGGACTTGTTATTGGGGGATTTAATTATTTGAGTTCCAAGTATATTTTAGATATGAGACCCTTGTCCATTGTATGGCTAGTAAAGATCTTCTCCCAGTGCGTGGGCTTCTATTGATCTTGCTAGCTATGTCCTTTGCCATGCAGAAGCTCTGCAATTTCATGCAACCCCATTTGTCCAACCTTTCTTTGATTTGTTGTGTTTCTGGGTCTCTATTAAGAAAATTTCAGCCTGTGCCAAGGAGACCTAGGGTTTCTCCTATTCCATCCTGTAATGTTTTCAGAGTGTCTGCTTTGACTCTGAGGTCTTTGATCCATTTGGAGTTGATTCTGGTGCAGGGTGATATATAAGGTTCTAGCTTTAGTTTTCTACAAGTAGTTAACCAATTTTGCCAGCAACATTTAGTGGAGAGGATGTCTTTCTTCCATGCTATTTTTTTAGCTCCCTTATTGAAGATTAGGTGGCTATAGGTCTGTAGGTTCATTTCTGGGTTTTCAATTCTATTCCATTGTGGAGGGCATGTGGACAAAAGGGAACTTTACTGCATTGTTGGTAGGAGTGTAAACTTGTTCAACCACTTTGGAAAGTAGTATGGAGGTTCCTCAAAAGACTCCACATAGAGCTCCCCTATGACCCAGCAATCCCACTTTTGGGCATTTACCAAAATGTTTACAAACAAGAACACACTAAAGCTACCAGCACGACTATGTTTATTGCAGTACTATTTACTATAGCTAAGATATGGAACCAACCCAGATGCCCCTTAGTAGATGAATGGATCAAGAAAATGTGGTATATATACACAATGGAATATATGCCTCCATCAAAAAGAATGACATTGCCCCATTTGTTAGGAAATGGAAAGTCTTGGAAAAAATTATATTAAGTGAAGTAAGCCAGGCCCAAAGAAACATAGGTCCCATGGTTTCCCTTATTAGCAATATCTAGTATATGTCTGAGTCAAGCAGAAAAGGTCAGATAAGGTAATGTTAGGGAAATGAACTCTAAGATATTTATTCAAATGTTTTTTTTCGTTTTTCTTCATGTGATTGTTCCTAACACATTTATAAGATTATTTCTTTGTTGCTTTGTATATCCCTCCCCCACAGTATAACCCATGCTTTCACTGTATTTAATGTTAGTATAATTTGTGGAGGTGTAGGGGAAAAGCAAGGAGGATGGGGGGGGCAGGGGGAGGATGGGAAGGGATGGGAAGGGGAAACAAAGGAGAAGGCTACAATGCTTGATAAGAAATGTACTCATTATCTTGCCCATGTAATTGTAACCCCTCTGTACAGTATTTTCACGATAAAAAGTAAAATTTAAAAAATCCTAAAAAAAAAGAAATATACTCATTATCTTGCCCATGTAATTGTAACCCCTCTGTACAGTATTTTCACAATTAAAAAAAAAAAGAAAATGAACTTTACAACTTTGAGGGGGAGGGAAGGGGAGGATAGGAGGGGATGGGAAGGGGAAACAAAGGAGGAGGCTACAGTGCTTGATAAGAAATGTACTCATCTTGCCCATGTAATTGTAACCCCTCTGTACAGTAGTATTTTCACAATAAAAAAGAAGAAAAAAAAGAAAAAAATTTATATGATGATGAAGTTACATTGATTTTTTTAGCCCTTAATTCTTACCTATTGTGAGGTTGTCAACCAAATAATTGATAGGTATTTATTGAGCAATACGGTTTATCTCTTTCAGCTACTTTTGGGCCAGCTAAATGTCACTGCTTGCTGACGTATGTTCCTATGCTGTTTTTGCCTATTTATAAAGAAGCCAAATAACTCCACCTTTGTCCTTCCTTGAAGTTATTGTCAACCTAATGTACATTTGCCTACTACATAATCAGATCTAATACATTCTCAGGTATCTATAATAGCTTGATTAAATGTACACATTAACTAAAGCTACTGAACACTTGGAAATGTTCTGCTTTTATGAGATTACAGTGAAATTGTGCAGAAGGAAGCACTGTAATATATTAGAAATTATTTCTTCCAAATGGGATTCACATAGTCATTGGATGCTATATGTGAGAGATCATCATTATAAATTAGACACTATACTCATGTACCATTTCAGTTAGGATTCATGTATAATACTTCCCTCTCAACAAAATATATTCCTAAGATGTATACTTAGATGTACAATTGAATTTAGTGGCACATCAGTAGAAAGAGAACTTGTCTATATAAAATAAATTACGAATATAAAATGCTTGCCAAAAGACAGAGCTCCTTATTAAATCACTGAATCATAGTAAACTCTGTGTGTGTCCAAAAGTCAGAAAAGAATGTCTCAGGCTGAAGTTAATGTAACAAGATTCTCTAGACGTCCTTGGGCTGTATTTTTCAAACTTGGTTCAGAACCTCTCACCTCCATTCTCCTTTCTATCCTGAATCTTGTTATTTTTTATTTATTTATTTTTTTGTCAGTTGTGGGGCCTAAACTCTGGGCCTGGGCACTGTCCCTCAGTTCTTCAGCTCACGTCTAGTGCTCTACCACTTGAGCCACAGCACCATTTCCAGCTTTTTATGCTTATGTGGTGCTGAGGAATTGAACCCAGGGCCTCATGCATGCAAGGCAAGCACTCTACCACAGAGCCACCTACCCAGCCTCCTCTATCTTGTATCTCAAGAGAAGCCAGAAGAAACATACATTCTTATAAATTCATGGGTAGTAGTTATGACCCTTTTTATCATCTCTATGATACTTCATGACATTTTTAACACATCTGTTTTATTCAATATTTTGGCATTAAAAATAAATACATTCTTTCATAGCTTACAAACAACTGCTCTTTAAGTAATAGTTAACAGATTGAATGCATTAGAATTTTCCAAAAAAATACTCTGTCAGGAAACCTTTCCTATAATAATTATACTTGACTAGCACTAATTAAATATATTTTAAATTATTCAAATTACTTAGCACTTACTCAATTTAAAATGTTTTGTTCTATTTCATAAAACATAATTGATGTCCTTTGAAAATATTAGGAGTATTAATGAATGAGTACACTAATTTTAAGAGATGATGATCACATCTCTGTGCATCACTCCCTAATAGTAATAATAATGATGACCACTAATTATTACAGGTGAATATTTGTTTAGCACTTATTACATGTCAGAAAAAGGTGGATAAGATATTTTCATACCTATAAGGAACTTGCAACATCATAGATATTATAAAGCAAATATCTATGCAATGGTAGTATTTAGGAAATAAGTGAAAAGTGCCAAAAATATACATGCTACAAGAGGTGCAGAGTAAGAAAGTAATCATTACTCCCCTGACTAATCACAAAAAACTTCACGGAAAAGGTGGCAGAGATATATGGAATAAACAGAGACTAAGAAAGGAAGGTAATTATATTCAAAACAATAGAAACAGAAATAGTAGAAATAATAATAACAGTTATCAATGACTGCTAACAATAGATTGTTAACAATAGAATAAGTGGTTTTGTTTTTGCTCTGTTTTCATTTTTTGCCTTCTCACATTTGTGAAAATACTGTACAGAGGGGTTACAATTACATGGGCAAGATAATGAGTACGTTTCTTATCAAGCATTGTAGCTTCCTCCTTTGTTTCCCCTTATTAGTATCAAATAGTTGTACAAGGGGATTAATCCTTTTGTCACAGTCCACATCAAATCAGTGACAAACCTGTGAGAATTCTCACTTTGGGATCCCTCTCAGATTCACTTCTTCATTGCTATAACCTTTTGATATCATCATCTTAGCTCTCACTTTTTTTTAGCTTGGACTCCATGCTCTCCTCCAATCTTCATATTTAAGAAGTATTTATTGTCTCAAACAAGTTAACAAATGAAAATAGGAAGGAGGGCAAAATAGAGTTTTTGTACTCTAAAATTCTACCTATAAGCATATATGGAAAAATCAATCAATTAAGAGGATGAAGGGCAGGAGTGTAAGGGGAAAGGAAGTAGAAGTATGTTCCAAGGACACAGAACATTAATAAACTCCCTAAAATAAAAGGGAAAATACACCAGAGTGGTTGAACTCAAAAAGGAAGGCAAAAGAGGGAGAAAATAGTTTGAGATGAGATTGGCTACGTCTTTTTACAAAAATTTCTCCTTATAAAAGGAGAAAAAAGAAGACAAAGTAGCTTTGAGATGAGATTGCCAATGGTGGATAAGGATTAAATCTTTACAGCGAAATACTCTTCACTCTCCAATCTCAGCACTATTGTTATGTTTGGTCAATCAATTCTTTGTTTTGGAGATGGCTGCTTTATGCATTACAGGGTGATATTAATTATAGTGGCATTCATGGCTGTTATTCACTAGATGCTAGAAGTACTGCTTCACAAAAGGTGCTAAACATAAATACATGCAAATAATGCCTAATGAGAACCACAAGCGTAGGACCTTGAAAACACTGTTAAAATATTTGAACTTTTCTAAGAGCCAGATAATCATAACAGCATTGTGGAAGGAAGACTAATTTTTATGACCAGTCAAGAATGAAGATAGATAAGTGAAGTAATTATGCAATATCTAAATGTTGTTCTTACTATTTCCCAGTGCTACCATTCTGGCTTAAATGGGAGAGATTTCTGTAATGCCTCCATCACTAACTATAATTATTTTTAACTCTGTGGCTCACTATGCTCTTAAAACCTTGAGTTCAACTTTTCTAACAATTCAAATGTCCTCCAAATTCACTTAAGTTCTGGCTTCCAATATACCTTCTTTCTGACCTTTTACCATGTACAAACCATTTCAAACTATTTGTCTTTCCTAACTACTAGCTTGAATTCATAACCTAAAAATCTATATATAATGAAGCATCACACATTCTTAATTTAGTACCTAAGGCTAATTTGGGAGGTGGATTCATATTTACAATTAGTATATCTACCAATCAAACTCATAAGAAACACAAACAGTTTACATCTCATACATTTTCCAGATTATGGAGGAAAATTTATAGCCAAGAACAGGTATTTTGATTTAATTAAAATTCAAACATTATTTACCAAAATGAATAATGTTTGTGCTCTTTACCTAACCAATTCCAATACAAATATATCACAGAAGAAAATATGAAAATAAGATTAGAATAAGAATATATTAGTTACTAAAATGGCTATATATTATATGAAAATGCTGAAGTAATGTCTAATTTTCAGTATAGGAAATAAAATGCAATATTGCAGTCATGTTTTATTACGATTTTTTCACCTTCTAGCAGAAGATTTGGAATCAAAATTAACATCATTTCTTATATTAACTGCGGTATATTATTATATTAATTGATAGCTTGATTCCAAATGTTAATATCAAAATTACAAATTACATTGTCAAGGCTCCTAAGTTGAAGAGTCTTCATTGGAATTGTAAGAAATATATAAAATATATAATACAATATTGATATATACATAAAAAACCCAAGTAGCAGAATGGCCTGATATCCTATCTTATATAATTGGTGTATGTAACCCTCCAAAGGAAATGTGGATTACAAATTTTTATTATATCCAAATCTTAACAAATAAAAAAATAATTGATTGGAAAATTATTTACAGACATTTTCTGAAATCTCATCTATAAAAGCTAGATAGTTTTAGTATATATGTTATGTTGTTCTCATAACACTTAAATCAAGTAGTTTCTGTATTTTATATTAATTTTCTCCGACTGTTGATAATTCTACATCTTCTTATAAATCATTGTCCAAAGTTATTGGAAAGGACGTTAATATAAGTAAAATAATATTGTATATTGTTTTGGGTGAATGACATAAGTGGCTGAATAATAAAAGAATGTTTTCAGACATCAAAATATAAAATAATTTCTTTTTTTGATATATTAGTAGTAAAACCAAGTCAGGAGATTTGTTTTTTTAATTTTTTTCAGGTAATAAACATGTTTACTAATTCAGCAAAGATTGTTTTATACCAGGTTGCCAGCTTTCACTTTATCAGATGATTCTGAGATTCTTGTCAACTCATCAACCCTGTGTTAAACACAGTCTAATAGATTAAGATATTGAGTAGACCTTCTTGTATGAAATGTTGGAAACTTTTCATTGGAGCTCACAAGGCCCTGATCTAAAAGTAACCATGGGGTGCCAGTGATGAAAGACTTTGTTACCATGGTGTCATCTCATAAATCATCAATTATTGTCTCTTATTATGAAGGTGACAGCCACATACTGTCAAAAAGGGATCTGCATTTTTGTCTAGTTTTAAGATTTTTTTCCTAGACATCATTTGCTTTGTAAAAGAAATGTCATGACAACCATAGAACACTTAAGCTTGTTATTGAGTACTAAGGCATTCATTTGGACGTTGTCAGCTTGGCATTTCAACATCCCAATCTTTTTTGCATTATTCAGTACTTTATCTCAACAGTTCATAAATACATTTCTAAGCATATGTTTATAGCACCATAAAGTAAACCCAACACAAGCAATGGAACATTTCTGTTGCTATGACAACCTAAACTGATCAATTTACTGTCACTATTTTTTTAAAAAGGCACTCTCCTGTGGCCGTAAATACTAATTACAAACGCAAGCCATTTGCTAACATGCTCAGCTTACAGATTAAAGCAGTTCATGCCTAATTTATCATTTAATGTGTCCTCCCACATTTGTAGTGCGGTACAGAATGAATAATGACTTCACTTGTTTACAACATCTCCAACTTAATTTAACTAATTATTTTTCCAGTTGCTGGAATTTAGTTGTGCTGCTGTGAATTCAGTAAACTTAATAGATTTGTAAGACACAAGGAAAGTTCTTCAATTTCTGGATTAAGGTTGGAAGGTTTGCTTAAAACTTCTTATAACGGCTCCTTTAAAAGAAGGCAGCTATATTTGAACTAGGAAAGTTACAAAATGTTTGAGAATATACATGAAAAGTCATATCCAGTTCAGGCCAATTAAATACAGAACTAAAGTATTTCATTAAAACCGGAAGAGAACAATATGGTAAAAGTAAAGCTGATACAGCAATTGAGTTGTGTAAGTCTGAAAAAAGGCTAGTTTCACAGGGGAAAAATAAATCTATTAGATAGTCATACTGCATGAAATCTAATAATAAACAATTGCTTCCTTACCCATATACATTGTTTATACAAGTCCTAAAGTCTATACTTCCATTTTTTGCGGCAGAGATAGAGAGGATAGGAAATGTACTCATTACCCTACTCATGTAACTGTAACCCCTCTGTACAGTATTTTTACAATAAAAATGTATATTAAAAAATAGAGGAGACCAGAGAAAGATGGCAGAGGAGAAGCTGGAGGCTAAACAAGCTCTCGCATAGAAACCAGTTTTAGTGTTCCAGTGAACAGTCCAAGGCTAGAGAATCACACCAAGTGTGCCATCACAGTACAGAGAGTTTGGCCAGAGAGGGAAAATCCAGGCAGCACGGTCAAGGAGACAGATCTGAGCACATGCCAGTAGCCACAGCTATGGCGGCTGTGGTGGTGGCCATGGCCACCATACCAACAGGGAAAGTCCAGGACAAAGACAAAGGAGCCAGACATGGCATGTGAGTGAACGCTACCAGCAAGAACTGACAAGGAGCACAAATCTTCATACTGCTGATCTCAGACCAGGGATGGCCCAGGAGCCAAGAGCCTAGTGTGAGTAGGACCCAGGCATCCTCACTCCTCATGGAGTCATGGTGGAAAGGCAATTCCTCCCCCACAACTGGAGAAGATTTCCATCTTTGATACTGAAAAACGCCAGACAAAGCAGCTAGCTCCAACCCAGGCCTTGGAAGAAAACAATTGGAGCCATTAGCAGGTCACTGGAAACTGACCTGACCTGCCAGGGTAAGCTCCACCCAGGGGAAAGACACCTCGCCCAGGTAGAGAAAGCTCAGCCCACAGAGGAGTGACTGTCTTCACTGGGTAAACAGAGCCAGAGGCTGCCCCTCTCCATGGAAGCCTAAACAATTGAAATTCAGTAAAAATAAACCCTGAGAATGGCTCCAGGCTGGGCTCTGTGAGTGTCTCAGGAGCTAGCCTCTCAGGGAAAAGCTACTGTTTGCTGATATGGCTCAACCCTACACAGAACCTAGCCTCATCACAGCACCTCCAAACTAGAGGAAACAGCCATCTCCCTCTTTTGTAATACTCAGAGCAGATCTCCCTTCCACTGAACTAGTCTGGGAGGAGGATCACAAAGTCCTGGGTAAGGCAGACCTCTCTGCCTGCTTAAACAAACCAACTTAAGAAGCAAATCAAGCCACAGGAAACCAAAAACCACAAGCAGACAAGAGACTCCACCAAGGGATTCTTTATGGACACAGGGAAGATACAAGATCTTCCCCCTCCCCTCAAAAAAATCAAAGAACTCTTTATTTCTACCTACTTTTAATTACTATTTTTTAATTATTTTCTATTTTTTTCTTTTTTCGTTCAAGGAGTGATTTTCTGTGTGTATGCTTTTGTTAAATCTCTTTTGACCTTTTGGTCCTTTTTTGTCTTTTTCTTTTCCTATTTTTTTTGTTTTCTCTTTCCTTTTTGCCCCAGATATATACCCGTCATTGATTATTAGACCTTATCCCTCATTGTGTACATGCTTAATCAAAAAACTATTGCTTAATTCACAACCTCTTAGGTTTAACTTCTTTAATAGAAGTATTATTTCTTTATACCTATATAACTTTCAAGTATTCCAGTTTTAAGAATTTTATTTTTTATTTTTCATTTTTCATTTTTATCTTTCCCCTCCTCTCATTCTATCTCAAAATTATTTCTTATCTCAAAATTATTTCCTTATAGTTAAATAGTTTTTAAGTGTTTTATTTTTTAAATTTAAATTTTTCTTTTTCCATTTTTTCTGGTGTTCTTTTTTTTATCCCTCTCCTATCATTCTGTTTTATCCTTTTCCCTCTCTGAGATTAGGACTTGGTTAAATTCACTCCTCTTTTACCTTTCTACATCCCTCTAATCCTACTTTTCCCTACAATTCTCCCTAAACTTAATAATTTCTGGTTTGCTGAATCCCTCTTAGATGTTCTTAGCCCATTAATCCATAGTAGTTTGATGTTGAATAGATTGTATCTGTTGAACTAGATTGTATCTGCAGCCATTTTGACTGTGCAACTCAGGATTCTGGTTGATGCTTGCCTTAAAATAGTGTTCTAGCACAAAATTGGTGTTACTTTCATACCAAATGGGCAGAACAAGCCAGAGAAACACAAGAAAAATGACAAGTTCGGGAATCTCAGCTCCCACTCAGGATAAACAGACAACAGAACAGTTAATGAATAATCTAGAGGAGAGTTCCCAAAAAGCTCTCCAAACACTACTGGTAAACATGGTGAATGAAGATTGAAAACCTGCAAAGGACTCAGTGTGAACGTGATAGGGAGCAAGACTAAGCAAAACAAAGACTAATATAGGAACATCATGAGCATGTTGAGGCTAACCAAAAATTACTACATGAATCTCATGAGCTTGAGGAAGATACTCAAAGATTGAGTGAACAGGCTGAGAACAGTCAAAGAGAAATACAGGAATTGCATGAGGGTGAGGAAGTGAATCAAAGAGTAATACAGGAATTGCATGAGCAAGATGAGAATAGGCAAAGATCAACAGAGGCATTCATGGAATCCAAAAGCAGACCACTGAAAGAACTCAGGGAGACCACAAAGGGAATGCTGAATAGAGCCCTTCAGAAGGAAAAGGAGTCCAAGGATACCATAACGAATCAACTAAGTGATTTGAGAATAAACATTGAACACCAAATTAAAGAAGTAAAGAAGTTCATACAAGATCTAAAACAAAGCTCCAACAAAGAACTTGAGGTCATCAAAGCTGACCAATTAGAAGAACAGGAAATAAATAACAAAGTAGAAAGTCTAGACAGTAGGTTAAACCACGCAGAAGATCCAATCTTGGGGATTGAAGACAGCCTAGATATTATAGAGAAAGAACATACAAATATCCAAGAAAATTCCAAGAAATATGATAGATCTATTCAACATTTGGGAGAAACCATCAGAAGGCCTAATTTGAGGATAATGGTACACATGTAGAGGAGCACCTAGTGACAAACGTTAATGGTCTAGGAGATTTATTTAATTGGATCCTAGCAGAGAACTTCCCAAACATGCAAAAAGATAGGCCTATTCAGATACAAGAAGCTTTTAGAATGCCAAATACACCAAACCAGAATGTCCCACCGTCACATTACAATCTGCACAGGATCAATTCAGACCAAGGAAAGGATCCATAAATCTGTCAAGGAGAAAAGATCACTTATAAAGAGAAACCAATTAAAATCACCTAAGATTTCTCAGCAGAGACAATTAAAGCAAGAAGAGCCTGGAATTATGTATGACACATCCTAACGACAAACTGCTGTCAACCTAGAATACTGTACCCAGCTAAACTCTCCTTCATAACAGAAGGTCAAATAAAAACTTTCCATAACAAAGAAAAACTGAAACAATATATTTCCACCAAACCAGCCCTACAAAAGATACTTAAAGATGTCCTATGCTTAGAAAACCAACAAGACCACAATAAAGGCCAAGAAATGGCACCCAAACTAAGAATCCAAAAACTATAGGAAGAACCCACTTGTCACAGCCCCCAAGAAGGTGGATAACATGGGAGGAACTACTAAACACCTCTCAGTCCTAACTCTCAACATTAATGGACTTACCTCTCCAATTAAATGACATAGACTGTCTAGTTGGATTAAAAAGCAAGATCCTTCTATTTCCTGCCTTCAAGAGTCTCACCTTGCCCATAAAAAACAAACATATTCTGAAAGTAAAGGTCTGGAATAAAATCTACCAAGCAAACAGCTCTCATAAAGACAGGGAGTTGCAATCCTAATATCAGATAAAATAGATTTTAAATTACAATTAGTGAGAAGAAATAAAGAAGGTTGGTACATACTAATTAAGGGATCTCTCCTTCAGGAAGGTATTACAATTCTAAATATCTATTCACCAAACAACGGAGCACCAAAATTCAACAAAGAAACACTACTTTCCCTCAAATCCCACATAGATCCAAAGACATTAATTGTTGGGGACTTTAACACATTACTATCTCCACTAGATAGATCAATTCAGCAAAAACCCAGTGGAGAAACGGCAGATCTAAACAACTGCATAGATCAACTAGATTTAACAGACATCTACCGAATAGTTCACCCAGCAGCATTTTACTCAGCAGCACACGGAACATTTTCCAAAATAGACCACAATTCAGGTCACAAAGTAAACTTGTCCAAATTCAGAAACATTGAAATTATTACCTGCATTCTCTCTGACCACAAGGTAATAAAATTAGAACTCAACACCAAAAGCCACCAAAGAAAGCCCTGTAACAAATGGAGACTGAACAACACTGTTGAATCACCAGTGAGTCGTGGAACAGATTAGAAAGGAAATTCCAATATTCATGATATTCAACAAAAATGAACACACAAGTTACCAGCTCCTCTGGAACACAGCAAAGGCATTACTCAGACGCAAGTTTATAGCTCTGCGTTCCTACATCAACAAATTGGAGAAATCTGAAACCAACAATTTAATGAGATATCTAAACCTCGTTGAAAAAGAGCAGCAAGATAAACCCTAATCCAGTAGACAGAAAGTAATAATAAAAATTAAATCAGAATTAAACTAATTACAATACAAAAAAACATACAAACTATCAACAAACCAAAGAGTTGGCTCTTCGAAAAATTTATCAAAGTTGACAGAGCCTTAGCAAATCTTATCAGAAAAAGAAGAGAACACACCCAAATAAACAAACTCAGAGATGAGAATGGAAACATCACCATAGCAACAACCAAGATTTAGAATATTATAAAGGAATAGTTCTCAAACCTTTCTGCTAATAAGTTTTGAGAACCTGGAAGAAATGGACGATTTCTTAGCAAATGTCGACATGCCGAAACTAAACCAAGATGAGTTAAACCATCTTAACAGGCCCATATCAAGCACTGAAATAGAAACAGCAATAAGAGACCACGCATCTAAGAAAAGCCAAGGACCAGCTGGATTCACAGGAGAATTCTGCAAGACCTTCAAGGCAGAGCTCACACCAATACTCCTCCAAATCTTCAATGAAATTTAAAGAGAAAGTTCAGTACCAAACTCTTTCTATGAAGCCATCATAGAACCAGGCAGGGACTCATCAAAGAAAGAGACCTAAAGGCACATTTCTTTGATGAACATTAATGCAAAACTTCTAAACAAAAATTGGCCAATTGACTTCAACAATTCATCCAAAAAACCATACACTATGATCAAACAGATTGCATTTCAAGGATGCAAACCTGCTTCAATATATGCAAAGTAATTAATATTATACATCACAACAACAAGAGCAAGGATAAGAACCACATGGTTATCTCAATAGATCCAGAAAAAGCATTTGACAAGATCCAACAACGCTTTATGGTGAAGGCTCTGGAAAAACTAGGAATCTATGGAACATTCCTCAATACAATAAAGGCTGTATATGACAAAACTACAGCCAGCATTATACTCAATGGTGAAAAACTAAAGCCATTTCCTCTTAACTCAGGAATGAGACAAGGATGTGCACTCTCACCACTTCTCTTCAATCTAGTATTAGAATGCCTAGTTACAGGAATAAGACAAGATGCAAACATAAAGGGGATCTAAATAGGGAAAGATGAAGCAAAACTCTCTCTCTTTGCAGATGACATAATCTTGTATTTAAAGAATCCCACAGACACCACTCCCCAATTACTCTAGCTGATTCGAAACTTTGGCAAAGTAGCAAGGTATAAAATTAACCCTACTAAGGATCGTGGCTGAAATCAGGAAAGCAAGTCCATTCCTAATAGCCTCACAAAAAAATAAACTACCTAGAAATTAACTAAAGAAGTGAAGGACCTCTATGATGAAAACTTCAAAAACCTGAAAAAGGAAGTCCAAACAGAACTGAGAAAGTGGAAAAGCCTCCCATGCTCTGGGATTGGAAGGATCAACATCGTGAAAACGGTGATACTTACCAAGCTTATCTACAAATTCAATGTGATACATATCAATATTCCAACCTCACTCTTCAAGACAATAGAAGAGGCAATCCAAAAATTCATATGGAACAGTAAAACACCCCGAATAACAAAAATTATCCTTAACAGAAAGAACAGTGCTGGAGGAATATCAATACCAAATTTCAAACTCTACCACAAAGCCATAATAATCAAAACAGCTTGGTACTGGCACAAGAACAGACCTCAGGGCCAATGGAATAGAATTGACAACCCAGAAATGAACCCACAGACCTATAACCACCTAATCTAAAATAAGGAAAACTAGAATGGAAGAAAGACAGCCTCTTCAGTAAATGGTGCTGGCAAAATTGGTTAATCACTTGTAGAAAACTAAAGCTAGATCCTTAAATATCACCTTGCACCAGAATCAACTCCAAATGGATCAAAGACCTCGGACTCAAAGCAGCCACCCTGAAAACATTACAGGATGGGTAGGAGAAACCCTAGGTCTCCTTGGCACAGGCTGAAATTTTCTTAATAGAGACCCAGAAACAACAAATCAATAAAAGGTTGGACAAATGGACTTGCATGAAGCTGCAGCGCTTCAGCTAGGCAAAGGACATAGCTATCAAGATCAATAGAAAGCCCACAGATTGGGAGAAAATCTTCACTAGCCATACAACGGACAAGGGTCTCATATCTAAAATATACATGGAACTCAAAAACTTAAATCCCCCAACAACAAATCCTCATAGAAACAACTGCCCAATAAATAAGTGAGCTAAAGACTTAAAGAGAAACTTCTCTAAAGAGAAAATAAGAATGGCCAGTAGACACATGAAGAAATGCTCAACCTCTCTAGCCATAAAAGAAATGCAAATGAAAAAATCCTTGAGATTCCACCTCACCCCAGTTAGAATGGCTAGAATCATGAACTCTGATAACAATAGATGCTGCAGGGGATGTGGACAAAAGGGAACCCTACTGCATTGTTGGTGTGAGTGTAAACTTGTTCAACCACTTTGGAAAGTAATAAGGAGGTTCCTCAAATACTCCACATAGAGTTCCCCTATGACCCAGCAATCCCACTTCTGGGAATTTACCCAAATGATCATAAACAAGACCATACTAAAGATACCAGCAGAACTATGTTTATTGCAGCATTATTTACCATAGCTAAGATATGGAACCAACCCAGATGCCCCTCAGTAGATGAATGGATCAAGAAAATGTGGAATATATACACAATGGAATTCTATGCCTCCATCAAAAATAGTGACATTGCCCCATTTGTTAGGAAATGGAAAGACTTGTAAACAATCATATTAAGTGAAGTAAGCCAGGTTCAAAGAAACCTAGGTCCCATGGTTTCCCTTATTTGCAATAACCTTCATATATCTGAGACAAACAGAAAAGGTCAAATAAGAGAAATAAACCCCAATATAAGGTCACAAGTGGTTTTTTTTTTCTTTCTTGCTATTGTTTCTAACATATTTATAAAGTACCACGTAATTTTTTTTTGTTGCTTTGTATGTCTCTCCCCCACGTTATTACCCCTGTTTTCACTGTATTTGATGTTGGTATAATTTGGGGAGTGGAAGGGAAAAAACAATTGTTTAAATAGGGATACAGGTTGACCCACTGTAACAATGAGAAGTACAAGATACTATGTTGAAAAACAAACTTTACCATTTTGGCAGGAGGAATTGGGGCAGGGAAGGGGAGGAATGTAATTGTGGAGATGGGAGAGAAGGGATGGCAAGGGGGAAACAAAGGAGGAGGCAACAATGTTTGATAAGAAATGTACTCATTACCTTGCTCATGTGATTGTAACCTCTCTGTACAGTATTTTAACAATAAAAACATTAAAAAATAATAAAAAAATATTTTAACAGAAATGTCTGGGTGTGGTAGCACAAGTCTATCATCTTAACTATGAAATGTATTTTATAATCCATTCCAGGCCAGCCTGGACAAAAGTAAGGTGTCTATCTCACAAAAACAAGAGCAAAAAGAGCTGTGGGTATGGCTAACAAGTATGAAGCTCTGAGCTCAAATCTCAGTACAGTATGTATTCCCCCCAAAAGAAAGAGAACAAAAGGTATTTCCAGATTAAGTGATTTGTCTGTGGTCTTAGAGGTAATGGATGATACAATATGTGGTAAAACTTGAGACTTTTGGCCACAAAATCAAGACTCCAGCCACTATAAAAGCATTTGGAAATGTGTTTCCTATAATAGAACAACAGTAAACCTTCTATGTACTATCTTCACTTAGAGAGTCTCAGAGCAAATTTATAAGACTCTGAGGAGCCCTGCAGTAAAACCTCTTCATTTATCTTTATGTTAAGCTTTTATTTTCCACATTAATTTGACCCCAGAATCCTCTCTGAGGGAAAAATGAATTCATGAGGACTCAAGTACTAATGATTAACTCATTTATTTGGATCAGTGTAAGGGAGCACATTGCACGAAGGACATGCATATTGGAGAATTGAATAGTATTGTTTCAAATCGGTTTATTACAATGCATGACTGTAAAAGACTGTGAGGTTTCTTGCCCTTTCCTTTTGCTGTTGGTTGTGGAGCATCAACTCAAGCCTGGGTGCTGTCTCAGAGACTCTTTGGGCTTAAGGCTAGCGCTCTACCACTTGAGCCACAGCGCCAACTTCTAGTTTTTGAGTGGTTCATTGGAGATAAGGGTCTCATAGGCATTTTCTGCCCTGGCTGGCTTAGAACCTTGATCCTCAGATCTCAGCCTCCTAAGTAGCTAGGATTACCACCATGAGCCATTGTTGCCAAGCTTGCCCTTTTCTTACTAGCTATTATGAGAATGCTGGACACAGATATATGTGTTAAGACAATGAGGCATATGTACATCATAAACATGATAGAAAATTCAGGACACCAACAAGAAAATTAAGTTGAGATAGTTTTACAAGCCTCTTTCTTATCCACTATGTATTAATAAGATCAAAAACTGTCCAAAACCCTCCTTGGTGAAATAGCTGACCATAGACCTAGAGGATTTTATAGTGTAAGAAAGTATAGAAACACACAAATAAATCTACATTATTGGTATCATGTAAAACAATGGCACATAGAAACCAAATGAAAGAACTCTCAACTGCCAAAGATGGAAGAATTTTTTTTAAATAAAATAAATATTGTTGGGGTAATCATGGTTCAGTTGTAGCTAGCAAAAGTTCTTAAGTTCAAACCAAAGTACAGCCAACAACACCAAGAACAATAAATCAATAATCATCATCATCATCATAAACATTACCATATTGGATTATAACCAATGTATAAAATAAATGCCTGATTCTGTACTGATAAAAATGATTAAATAAGTCAATGGAGAAGAGCTCAATTTTCCATGCAGAAAAATTTCAAATTATTTTGCATGTAGTGATGGCCTTCCAGAAATTCCCAAAGAGAAGAGCATACTACAGAAATGAAAGATAATTACCAAGCAACTTTGCTGTGAAGAAACTTGACAACCACTACATAAGCTAAATGGTCAAGGTCAACCTCAAGAGTAACAAGTTATCATGATAGTATATACCCTTGACATGATGTGAAGAAAATGGCAATTTACCTCTATGATCTTCCTCCTACAGAATACAACTTGAAATTAGTAATTATAAAAGCACTAGACAAACCTCAATGAAGAAAATTCTACAAATATCTGACTGGAATGCCTCAAAAATAAGAAAGAAAACAACTTCAAAGGAGGTGTAAACAGATGTGTCAAATAACTGTAATGTGCTATCCTACATCCTACCAAAGGTAAAGGTCACTAAGGAAAAACTGAGGAAGGCTGACTAAATCCATACTTCAGTTAATAATGGTATATCAGTATTGGTTCCTTAATTGTAACCAATTGATCTGCTAATTTTAAGATATTAACAACAGAGGAAACTAGATACGGTGATGTGAGACATCTCCGAACAGTCATTACAATGGTCCTCTGTAAATCTGTAGCTGTCCTAAAATAGGATGATTATTTTCAATTTTTTAAAACATGTTGGGGTATTTGTGAAATTTATGTAATCAATCTCAATAAAAACTATTAAAAAAAAAAAAAGAAAACCAGGATGGGGTGAGAGGTGAGCACACCCTTAGCATCCATGAAGCTTCAGGTTTAGTCTCCAGAATCTCTCTCACACACACAGACACAGACACACACACACACACACACACACACACACACAGACACACACACACACACACACACACACACACACACACACACACGGCCTCAGCAACCTTTGTATCAAGTCCATTGTATTAAAAACTATCTTATCCTTACATTAATTTTGAAGAGGGATAGCTGGACAAATAAAGACTAGAGGCAATTTGTTTTCAATTCTGTTAAAACAGTTAGACTAATTTTAAATGGACTTTTTAAAGCAGGTATTCTAAATCCTTCCGTATAATGTTTTGAATGTTTTAAGTATATGCTTTATTGCCAAGTGCAATTCATGACAAAAATAAAAACCAATATCCTCTTTAGAGTTTGTGTGTCAGATAAATCAATGTATGATTTAATAGGTATTTGTAAATCTTACCACACAGAGAATGTAATAACAAGACTTTGTAATTTAAGCTAATTTCATTTTAAATAATCATGACAATATAGGTCTGTTAACCAAGTATATTATTACAGTAATGTATTGTTTGGTTACACTAGTTTAAAAAAAGGGTCTTAATGAAGATCAAAGAATAATTTATTTATATATTTGATTAAAAATATTTGCTACAGAAAGACTCTTGTGATGATAAATGAGTTCAAAATGCTTTTTAAACTCTCCCAATTACAAACATGGCTATTTTTATTAACATGAAATAACAATTTATATGTTTTAATAGTTTTTACCCATTTTTAAAATACTGGGATACTGTATATATCAGATGGGCCATCAATGTTTTCATGAATTATTAATAACATATCACTAACATCAACCTATTGATTCAGCTACACTCGGCATTTTTAATGATTTTCACTTTTTGAAGTATTTTTCTATGAATCTATTTTGTTTACTTTTCCTTTCTGAATGGTCAAAATGATTTAAAAAAAAAAAAATCTCCAAATGGTAATCTAAAGTAGCAGCATAACTTTGGTGTGCTTACAAACTGGGAAGGGAAGAAAACTTTGAGGAAGCAAATTCTTCATATTGAAAACTCTGTTACCTAAAACAGAAAGCTAAGATGTCCTTAGGGTACTTCACATTTATCTGCAGGACTTTAGAATAGGTTGCCATGGAACATAATTCCTTCAAGGACTACAAATCAATGAATGGCCATTTTGACATAATAGTTCCATTTCTTAACATTATTTTGTATCATTCATCAAGATGTATTACAAACCATATCAATTTAAGGACAATGCCTTTCTTTTTCAAATGCATTCATACTGGGTCTTAGAATCAACTCCATGTTAGCAACTAATTAGTTACACTCACAAACTTTTCAGAATAGGGCTATACAATTTTAGAAAATGTCACTACTCTCTTTGTAAATTAATGATATGTTCCCCATCGTACAATAATAGGTAGTTATCAGCACTTCCTCTTTATCCTATCTCTGTCATTTAGTTAAAACTACCCTGCAACCTTCAGAGAAATTCATGGTTTGCCACCCCATTCCCTTTATGGATATTTTAGCATGGCCTTCATTTTCACATCACTTAGGCAATTCCTCAGAGTTTTAAAGAAAGTACAGACTTCACCTGAACATTAAAACTCTTCCACTTCACAAAAGGCTATTTCATTCTAGAAATCCACTTTGCTTTCCTTTTGAAAGAAACACACAGCCTGAGACCTGATGTACTGCATCTCGCATTATCAAATATAACATGCAGAACATTCCATTATTATGCTACACATGGCAAAGAAATTTTAGTATTCACAGGATTATGGTAATTAAGTCTTCCTTCACTTTGGGTGATGTGACACTTGCTTGACTATAATGTCACTCCACTTAAAGTCTGTGTAAACAACATTATCTTAGTCACTCTGCATTACATTTCCAACTGTGAGCAAAATTACAAGGTCAGAGTGGACAAGAATGTAGGTAATCCCAAGAAAACATCATGTAAATGACTTGTTCAAGGTTCAAACCAGGTGTTTAAAAAAAATAGTAAAAAGGAATATTTCCTACAGAAGTACTATAGGATTATTACCTAGATGGCATTTGTTGTAAGGTGCATAGCTATTCTTAGAGTCAGTAATAAAGAAAAAGATGTCCATGATTTGGATGTTTTGTAGATAAAAGTTAACAAATACTGTTTGCCAAGACTTCATTCAAACTAACACATGTGTGTACACTTAGTAGTAGTACACGGAATTCAATTTGTTTTGGAAAGGAAGAATGATCAATATGTTAAATATACATACTATTGTTTTCAAAATGTAGGTAGGTGATAAGCATTTTTTAAAATATTGAGTAACTAGAATATTCATGTTTTGAATGAGTGTTGTCTTGCCAATTGTATTGTCAGTCACTTAGTGAACATTATCCAAGAATTCGTGTCTTCAAAATGCTCTGACATATCTTTGTGCCTCCCTTAAAATTTGGAAATACCATGTGTTTTAAATTATCTGTTTTTTTGTGAAAAAGTGGATAGCCTGATTAAATTTCCACACTATAAAGTAAGTCTTGTCTGAAAAAAATATGTGTCCTTCCTAGAGAGAAAATATCTGTGTGCATGTACATATGTGTAAATATGTGTATATGTATGGTATATGTGAAAGTAAGAGTAACTCTGAGCATTTAAATATTAAATTCATTTGTAACTGATTTCCTTTCTAGTTAAAGCTCTTGCAGTATTAGGTTTGTAAATCTACATTCTTTCCAGCACACATCAAGTATAATTAACCCTGAAAGCTCTGTTTCTCTCAGGGTAATAATTCAGATTTCTAAGTAAAAGTCTCTTTAAAATGAGAAATACAATCAGCACCGTATCTAAAAGAAACATACAATATAAGAAATAGTCAACCACCGAATCCTCCTTCCATTTTTGTTATGTACAACACCATAAACACACTGCTGAAATCACACATTAAGTGCACTGAAATTCTGTAATATTCTCTTCACCAAATAAGAAACTTGCATAAAATGCATTAGAAAGTAGAAAGTAAAGGCAAATCCATAGCAAATAATGGCTGTACAGTAATTTCATTACATTCCATGATTTGTAATACAATGTTTAAGATGGGGAAAAGATGAAGATGGATTCAAAATACTGTAGTGTTACTGTCTAGTCCTTAAAATACTGAGATATTAGTCCATGTTCTCTCTAACCATCCACCCCTAACTGTGCTTCAGGAATAAGGAGAAACAGAAAGATAAATAAGTCAGGATTTGTGGTCTAAATTGAGGCAAAGAGTGTTACAACAGTATGCACAAACAGACAAAATGTAATTTTCTTATTAGGATTGGTGCACAATAAGTATAGTTTCAATAAAAATTTCAATAAACATCTATGCTGCCAACAATGGAGGCAAATGAAAATTATTTTATAATACTGGTAGGAGATATTAAAACAACTTAGAGATATCAAAACAAACTTGGAGAGCAGTTTGGCAATAACTATTAAAGTAGGAGATGTGCATACTCACAAACCAAAATCTTCACTTTTAGGTTTATATTCTAGGTCAGTTCTACCAGATACAAGACTGTGTTCTGTTTTTATGGTTTTGGTTTTTTTTGAGTGGGACAAACCTAAATGTCTGTAAACACATGACAGAATAATCAAACTGCAGTAAATTGATACTCACAAATTCTATAATCAATAATTTTAAGTGAATAAACTAGACATATAAATATCAATGTAAATGAATTTCAAAATACAATGTATACATAATTTAAAAAGTATAATACATCATCATACAATTTACATTAATTGGGGAAAGTAAGGGACTTTGAACTCACAGTCTCAAACTTGCTGTGCTCTACCACTTGAGACATGCCCTTATTATTGAGACAGGATCTTGAAAATGCTCCAAGACCAGACTCAGACCGTGATCTTCCTATGTCTGCTTCCCATGTAATTGAGATTACAGGTATAAACCAATATAACTAGCAAATTTAGAAGAATTCTTTAGAATCAATTACAAATACAGTATAATGTTTGCATATAAAACATACTTTTTATTTTTATATTAAAGAGACTACATCAAAGGTAAGACATTATTACTTGCGATGAAAGGTACAACAGAAAGGACATTATTATTAGTTATATCATTAATACTATACAGGAGCAGTTTGGTTAAAATTAAGCTCTGAATGACCTTTTCATGCTTTATTTCAACTGTGTCATAATTACTCTTCCTAATTTTAATACTATCAAAATAATGATATCTATGATGATGTCAAAAGTCACCTCAGAATAAAATTGTCATATGTATTTCCTGATAGTGGAAAATGGCACTATAAATAGATATGTATGCACAGAAATATGAACATACATGTATGTGACTGACTACAATTGATAAATATGAAATGATGTTTTAGACATAAGACTGAGTCTAGTTCCCTACAAGTCTAAAGCACATACAATTTGAAATTTGATTCCACTCTCATGCTCATGCTGATATCAGTAGGCTGTACCTTCTTGGACAAATCACTCAACACTCTGTCTCATTATCATTATCTATAAAACAAAGACCCTAAAAGCACCTTCAGTTATTTAGTGGACTAAGCATGACAAGTGACCTCAGATTATGTTTAATAAATGTTAAGTATTCTATTATGGCACAAAAAAGATCTGTTTATTACTAAAAATTTTACATTGAATTACCTTATTTATATCTACCCTGGTTAAATTTTACTTAGTAGGTTTAATTAATTTGAATGCTATATTTAAACTTCTTTCATTCTTATAACAAATTACTTGTGATCATCTAGAAAAGGAAGCACCATGTAGACAAATTTAAGTAAAAATCAACTATTTTGCCCATAGTCACATATAATGACTCAACAATGACTCTTCTTTAATATGGGTCTTTGTAAAATCTTCTCTTATAATAGTTTGTCAACAAATACCTTTCTAATCCATTCAGAATTTAATATTTATACTCTTTTTTTCCTTCTATCCTTTTTATCTTTTAAAGTTCAGTTTCTCATGAGAAATGACAACCATAATTTATTACTCTAAGGACTTATAGTGCTAATTATAGAGGTCATTAAAGCAGAGTTACTAGTGACTGTCAGCGTCCGGGCAGTGTCTTCCTTTTTCTTTCCTTTTATTTTCTAGAAAGACTGAAATTGGAATTGTTTCCTTTTAAGACAAATGTGCTTTTGAATTGCCAGTGATGAAAGAGGTATGCAGATGTCAAAAGCATTGTAGCACAGTGGGATTATGTGCTAAATTCCAGGTCAGGACAGAAAAACAAGCAAAGTCTGAAATCGGTTAAACGGTACCTTAAAAAAAAACTCAGATGACCATCCTGTTTTATCTTTGCCAATGTGTATCAAATGTTCAAACAAAGTTTTGTTATGCTAACTACTTATATTTCTCGTATTTCTTATTTTAAACATTTGTAAAAATAAAGGAATTTCAGCTAGATGGTTTGGGAATTGTTTAAAGGCAAGCCAATTTAAAATAAAACAACACATGCCATACACATGCCTTTCTTTCTATTAAAGCAAACAAAATTGGGCTTTAAATAAAAAGCTTAATTATAGTACGTGGCAAAAATATGCTTAAATATTCTCCTTTGGGCATAGCAGTAATGATCTGTTTCATATTGTAACTCATTGATACACAGGAAAGCAAAAAGTTCATAATTCTATACTAATTTTCAAACTGCTTTAAGAGGAAAATAAGTTCTATGCAATTAAAACATCATGAGGTGCGTAACCACCATTTTGAGTAGCAGAAGAATAATTTATAAGCATTCCACTTATTTTTTATTTACTTTTTATTTAAATTTTCCATCATCACAGCTTTAGGTGTGTTTACAATAAACTGTGATTTCTTTTGGTAATAGTAATAGCTTGAGAGTTTATAGTTTAGAGCAGAGATTGCCAAGTGACAGCCTATGGGCTGGATTCAGAACCCAGATGGTTCTCTCTTTGTTTGGCTGGTTTCTTTTGTTTTCTCTGCACAGTATTGATTATTTTTAGCAAGTTATCTATGAACATTTACAAATTGGAGAATTCCATATAAAATTCAACATTCTCAGAGTTCCTTAAAATGTAAGACAACACTGAACCTAAATTCCAACATAGGAGCAATGTACCGTGTGTGTACACATTCTAGTTAACCATAGTCCTTACTAGTTCCTGTTACCAGACATGCTTCCAAAGACATTAGTGTTTGCAAACCTGGTTTCTGTGTAATTTATATGAGTAACTTAATGCATATACTTAAAAAAACTGTCCATTGTTTTTCTCATATTTCATTAAACATAAGTTCTATGTATATATTTAATGTGTGTTTTGATAACCCAGAAATGGATCTATTATAGCTATAATCTGCTGTTCCATTTTAATTAGAGAGGAGCTGGCATAGATTTGCATGTCATTTTACATGAAAAATAAAATTAAAAGCCAAGTTCAGACCTGAATCCAATGGCATTCATACAAAATCAGAAATACAATATCCAAACCTAAACCCAAACCCCAATCCATCATTTTCAGTTCAAATCATTCCCTGATAAAGTCTACTCAGCTCTAGTCTCCCCAGCATTGATATCACAGTTACATACAAAGTTTGGCCCTTAAGGAGGTACATCCACTACTTCAGGTTGCTCAGGTATTATTTAGTGTGCATGACATTGAAATCAATGTCTAGTTTTAAGAGAGAAAATGTCCCAGATAATAGAAACACTATGATTTCCATTTTCTATATTGAAAATGCAAGCTAAATCACATAGCATAGTCTCTATCTTACTTAAAGTCTTATGGAACTTTTCTTGTAGAAAAATATAGACAGAACCAGCATTAAGGGCAAAAACCTTACTCAGAAGTGATTTAACATAAGAAAGCTATGTGGGGATGATTAAAGGGTACACTAGTTCCAGGCAATAGGAAAACATACTTAGGAACCCAGGCTTCTTCCCCGTTGTTTTGGAGTGAACTATTCACTGTTTCCCCATTACAAACTGACAGGTAGGAAGTCCAAAGTAAGGTGAAATCTCAAGACTGCAACTGATCTGACATTTCCATAGATGTTTAGGATGTTTCAAATGTAAACCATGATGTCCATATATTTTTTAAATATGAGGAAGCAAAGAAATTTCAAAATATTTTAGATCTACTTACTTGCCTACAAAATGCTCCTGTGCCTGAGGATTAGACCAACTTGGATTAGTAACTCTAGTTTCTTCCATTTGTTGCTATAGCACACTTAATAGCCTGTGCAGCCTGCAAAAGTGAATGTACCTTCCTAAGCATCCACACCAAGGGGTGGGAGGCCATCTCAATTATCTTCCCATAATTTTACATGACATAAGTGTCATGGTTTTTATGCCAATGATTCTCAATCAACCCCCATCAATTTACACTCTTTTTTCTAACTTCTACTTTACTAAACCAGAAAGCAGTTGTTCCCTGTGGCTATGAGTCATCTCCCCACTCTATTACCCTGGCAACAATTCCAAAGTAATGGAAACAACCAATAGTTAAAACAGTGAAACTATAGAGTACCCAGTACACTACAACCCTCAAATAGAAGAACTAGTACTAATTACGTTTTAATTTCATTTTGTTTATTATCATTAACAAAAGATTAAGCAAGATGGCACATTTTCTGCTAAAACATGTAAATGGCTCCCCTTTCTTACAACAGCAAATATATTCTAGGGAGGAAAATTGTGGAAGTTGGGCAGAATCTGTACAGGTTCCAGGACATTCCCAGAAAGTTGATTTTTAAAAAATAAATACATAAATACCTGTTAACAGCTTGTTTTCTTGTCATTTGCCTCTTCCTTCTAAAAGGAGAGTGTAGCAAAAAATAAATAAAACTGGTTAATTGAGAGTTTTGGTTAGTGAACTTCCAATTAATCGTCTTTATTTTATTTCACAAAAAAAGCTTCTTAAATACTGCAGAAATTTTAGATAGATAACACACAATGAAATACCAGCAGGGAAGAGACAAAGAAGATA
The DNA here is from genome assembly GCF_019054845.1 of Dipodomys spectabilis. Lineage (NCBI taxonomy): Eukaryota > Metazoa > Chordata > Mammalia > Rodentia > Heteromyidae > Dipodomys > Dipodomys spectabilis. Next base: position 581,148 of record NW_024871350.1, on the reverse strand, counting down.
GCAAAGCCTGAATTCCTATCAGATAGTGTTTTAATGTATGGATACTGTTATATTTCCGGCCTAATCCCCATTCAGTAAGGAATAATGTGAAATGTCATGTGATTTAAGGCTTTTCTCTAAATGAAAGCAAGGAAATAGGTTATAGATTTCTGTTGAACAAAATGGCCTCGGGTCGTAACAATTCCCCCAAAAAACGATTCAACAATATTGTCTTTTCCTTTTCTCTCAGGGGCCTTTCTTCCCATTCCATTGGGTATTCCAATACCTTGGAGGGGGATAAAACTTCTCATTTTTTCTCATTTTTCATTTGACTAATTTCCCAAACAGAGAGCCATTAATCATACAGCTCCTTATTTATATCTAGAACAATACTGAACTATCCTATATCTTCCCCATAAGGGTTACACATTCACACACACACACACACACACACACACACACACACACACACACACACACACACACACACACACCCAGAATTATACACACAAAAATTTCAACACATATGAAAGAGATCAATCAAAACCCACAAAATCAGCTTGTTCAATAAAACAACCATTCTTTCCAGTTGTGTAGTCAATACAGTGTTCTCAGAGTAACAAAATGTAAACTGAGTGTTTAAAAAATTAGAACTAGCCAGGTGTCTATAGCACCACCTAAATCTTAGCTGTTCAGGGGGCTGAGATTTGAAGATTGTGGTTCAAAGCCAAGCGGGTCAGAAAAGTTTGTGAGACGCTTATCTCCAATAAACTACCACTAAAATCCAGAATTGGAGCTCTGTACACGTGGAAAAGCACTAGGCTTGATCAATAGAAGCTTGGGGACAGCCTCCAGGCCCTTGTTCAAGCACAAGGATCAGCATGCACACTATATATATGAACTATAATGTGGCTTTTTGAGTCTTGATACATTTCTAAATATAAATAAAATAACAATGTTCTATAACTCTCACTGAAAATATACATATATTTTCTTACAATGACTTTTTTGTTATGATTCATGTTTGTTTATTATTTTTTATTTTTGTTTGGTTTTGAAGCACAACCACCTCCCTGCTTCAAAGGTCTAGAGAAAGGACTCTAAATAAATAACAAATTCAAACATATCTTAGGGGTGTTGGGAAAAGAAAGTAGGAGGAAAAGTGACCCATTTTTAACAGTTTTTAGCTCTGTTACTGTCAGAAATATTTGATTTGGGCATACATATGACTCATTCAGTCTCTTTGAATGAGTATATTATACTCATAAATGCCAAATAAACGTTTCCTATGATACAGGCTCCATAGACTACCTGAACTTACATTGTGAAATTACTGACTTCTGAAATATTGTGATTAATACTCTGATAAATATATAAAAGCCCATGATTTAACTGTCTTTTCATTAAAGACTTAAAAAGTTCTTAGAAAATTAAGAGCTTACAATAATATTTGACATGCTCTCATTTGTCTAATATCAAAAACAAATTTTATTCTGCATTCAAGCTATAGTTCTAGGGCTTTGGGTCTACAAGTTAAATACACATATAGTAACTGTGCAGGATTTTATCCAGTCCCCTATACCAAAATCTGTACATATATAATTTCTTACATAAACTAGCATAGAATTTGCAAATATGTACGTTTTCCAAATATGTACATCTCCAAATTACTTACAATACCCAATGCAATATAAATGCTTTGTAAGTATGGCTATAATGTATTATTTAGGAAATATTGATAAAAGTCTGTAGAGTGTCTGCAGACACTATTTTTCCCAAATGTTTTCAACTCACAGCTAGGATAGGAAAAATAAAATTTGATATGTATATTCTAAATTTGTTCTTTAGTGATGTCAACTGATTTATTATAGGTTTCTTTCTTTGCCAAATAATCAACATTTTTGGAATTTTTTGATCAAGCTTCACAAGATGCTACTAGCAACTCAGCTCAATATATAATAATACAATGTGAAAAAAGTTATGGATTCTGTGGAACTGTCCAAGAATATTTCATACATACTCAGATTTTTCTTTGTCTACTAAAGCTCCAATTTAGTGTCCCACACCATTCTCAAGTCTGGGTGTGAAACTATAGTCATAAGCAAGGTTCCTGAAATTCTTCATGACTAAAATAAACTCATAACAGTATTCATACAAAAATCAGTGGCAGAAATATTTTGATCCAGTAATTTAAACACTGAATCAGATAGTATAGCAACATATGCTACTGACAATAGAGCTATTATCAGCCAAGTTCCTGTGAGATATGGCTGTAATAGGGGCTCTCTCAACCCTTTACCACCTTCAACCATCATCACTATTAGAACACTGATTAAAGTTACTGTAGAGTTCTTTCTCTATGCAAATTTTATGACTAGACAGTGATTCCAATGTGCTCCAAAACCTAAGAAAAGGATGTGTTTTGATTTAGTCAAGATCAATTTTACTCTGTACCACTGATAAGTTTTCATACTTTGATTCTACCAACTTTTGGTGTGTCAGTGCAGAGTTCGAAAAATTAATGATAGTGACTGCTACTCAATGTGCTCACCTGGAGTTAATTTTATATAAGATTCAGATACAGATTCTCACTTTTGAAATCTAATACACTACAGAATTACATACAGTAATATAACAAAACATCATATGAAATGCATAGGACAGGATTAAATGCCACAATGTATATTCCACTTCAAAATTCATGCAAACTGTTTGAAGACAAATTGAAATTTTGCTATCCAACACAACACAGTAAGTTAATATTCAAATTCTACTGACTCCTGAAGAAGAGGGAGGTGGCAAAGTTCCAAGCACGTGCTCAAGGAGAGAGAAAGGTAGTTGAGACAAAGTGTGACAAGAACTTTAAACCTCTGAGGGATGAATCACACCAGCGTCAAGGCAAAGGTGTTTCTTTTTTATTTTGTAATTTTATTTCATTGTAAAGATGCTGCACAGAGGGGTTACAGTTACATAAACAAGGCAATGAGTACATTTCTTGTTGAGCATTTATTACCCCTTCCCTTGTTGTTCTTCCACTATCCCTTCTTTCCCCCACCTCCCTCACTCCTTGCCCCACCCCACCCCCAGAAGTTATAAAATTAATTTCCAGTATACTGTCTTGTGGGTGGGTATCAGTGTTGCAATGGGTCATCCTGTGTCCTTGTTTCAGCATTTTGTTATTCCCCTCAGTAGATGAATGGATCAAGATAATGTGATATATATGTATATGTGTGTGTGTGTGTGTGTGTGTGTGTGTGTGTGTGTGTGTGTGTGTGTGTGTATAAGAATTCTATGATTCCATCAGAAAGAATGACACCAAAGAAATATAGGTCCCATGGTTTCCCTCATTTTCAATAATTAGTATATGTCTAGGATGATTTCATCAGATGAGTAGAAAAGCTCAAAAGCTATGTACATATGACCATATAAGATGATGCTAAATGAAATAAACCCCAAGATAAGGGCACAATAGGTCTTTCTTTGTTGTTGTTTCTAATGCACTATGTGATTATGTGATTATTTTGTTTCCTTTGTATGCTCTTTTCCCTATGGTATATCCCCTGTTGTTACTGTATTTGATTTTGGTACCCTGCATCTTGTATATACATTTGTGGAATTTGGGGAGGGGCAAGGCTGTTTCTTATCAGGAGTTTACAAACAAGCTTCCCTGTGTCCAGGGTCTCAGGGCCTCTCTCAGTGATCAATGCTGTGGTTCAAAGGTAGCCTTCCCAGCCTGTGGAAGATTACAGTTGTAGTACTAGTGATTCATCTACATACATATAAGGTATGTGACATTTTCTGAAGAAAACATAAAAGTTTGGGGGGAAGGAAGTCGACACCTAATTCATAGCTATTATTCCTATTATTCCTAAATATGTTACCAGGCTTCCTTGATTGGTTATTGGGGAATCCATTTTTGAACTTTCCTTCCACAGGCTATCATATCAGCTTTATCCTCATGAGGACATAAAGGTGAATAGAAATTGCATATGTATTTAACAAGAAACAAGATTTGTAGCTCCTTTGATCTCTAGGCCAGTGTTCTTTCTTCACTATACTGCTTTTAAAATAGAACCTGCCAACCTGAAAAACCAATCCTGCCTAATATATCTTGTTAATGCTACTCAGAGCTTTGAAAATCTAGACATTTTGCAGAAAATTTGAATTATAAAATTCTCTTTTTAAAATTAGAAAAGAAATACCTGATAATAGTAATTCTATATACATCCATACTCTGTATACTATATGGAATAAATAGGCAAACATTCACTGTAGTGTCCCCCACAATTCCTACAATTCCCATGACCGAATTCACGGCATCTCTCTTGACCAAATTGAAATTTTTATGGCCACTATTTTTCAAGTTTTGAAGTATAATTAAACCAAACTTTAATTCGTTTCTTATAGCTGAATTAACCACGTATATGAAGAACTCAATGTCAAATACCAAGTCTGAACTGATGGGTTAGATGGATATTTCCTGCCTAACACTTAATACAATGTGTAATTACTTTTAGGTCTATCTTCCCTATGAAAAAGGAATCTTCATGAAACAACAAGTTAGATTTTTTTGTTTACTCTTACTTTTACATGTTACAGTACACTGATCTTAACATTTAACAGTCATCAATCTGTATTTTCCAAATCAAGTAAATATTAAGTCTTGTAAAGAGACACTATAAACTTAGATATGATCATCCTTGTAGCATCTTCAAGCTTCTTTTCATAAAGCAGCTTTTATAAATCTATAGCTACAATGTAGCACTGACTTAATGACCATGGAACATGGTTTAAATGACAGAATTGATGTTTTAGATTTTGAATACATATTTACTAATTATCAGAATCTTTACAAGCATAAATTTAGTTGATGGCAACAAAGGTACTGAATTGATGTTGGGTTAAAGACATGGATATGAATGAGGGACCAGAAGACACTGTACAAAAACAAATGTACTCATTACTTGTTTCATGTAAATGCAATCCCTCTGTACATTACCTCTATAATAATAATAATAAAGTAATTTTTAAAAATAGATAGGTTCACTATAACATTTGTTATTATCCCAACATTATCCTAAAATTTATTTTAATAATTATCTCTTAGCTTTTTCCTAACATTTTCCTTATTTGTCTAATACAACCTAAGTGATATATGAAGTACTGACACGTGAAAACAGAATTCAACTAATCTGTTCCTAAGAAATAAGTTCTTTTGCAAATCGATCATTCAAGGAATTCTATATGGTTTATTCTTGCAGAGGAAGACTGTGTCAAGCAGGGTCAGAGCAAAGGAAGCATGGCCTTAACTGCCTCTTCATGTGTTACTGGGTGAGCAGAGTGGGAATGAAAAGGATTACTGTTTTAAATGCCTGTTAAATACTTCATGTGTATCCCTGCAATAATCCTTGACAAGGACCACTCTATTTTAAAATAACAATAAAAGTATATTCCTGAGCATTTATAAGAAACATACTTAAAACTGCAAAAGATTAGCTTTTGTAAGACTATACCTTTATTTACATGTACAAAATGTCACCTTTAAATGGTAATATCATCTTACCAATGTATTCTCCTAGTTACAAAAGCATTTCCTCAGCATTAACTAATATAAAGCTACTATTTTACATGCATTGTTGACCCACTTGTATGTGTGTTTCTCTATTGAGAATGAAGTGTTTTCAGTCTGATTTGGTGCCCTTCCACTTCTTGGTGATATTTATCTATATGGATCTAACTGAAAATCCTTTTGTTTTTTTCATTGTTGTGGCTAGAGAATCATTTATTACATAAGAAAACTGACTAATACAGTCTCCTGACTGGACTGCTTTGGGGGTTTGATTTGGGTAGGGCTAATATTCAGTGACGACACTACAGAACAGTGTCATGTTTATCAATAGGCTTTTTCCTACTGAGGGTAGTTGGAGTCAATAATATGGTTGCAAAATATTTGACACTTGCCCTAGGTTTGGTTGTTACTAATTATATGGCTACCAAACCTAATTTTCTGGTCTTCTTAGAGATTCTGTGACATCCTGAGAGCCCTGAATACATTAGGTTTTCTTTTTTATGTAAGTTTTTTATTGTGAGAATGCTATACAGAGGAAGGATGTACAAGCCTATGTCTAAAACAAACTTTATAATTTAAGCAGGGTTTGGGGGGTGGGGAGTGTAGTTGTGGAGATGGGAGAGAAGGGATGGTAGGAGGAAAACAAAGGAGGAGACAACAATGTACTCATTACTTTGCTCATGTAACTGAAAACCCTTTTCTCTACATACTTTTCCCCAGATAAATTTTATTTTTTTATTGTCAAGGCGATGTACAGGTTTCCAGTTACATAAGGTAGTAAGTACATTTCTTTTCGAACTTGTTAATCCCCCTCATTTCCCTTCATTTTTCTCCTACTTTCCTTCCCCCCAACCCCCCCAAATGTACAGATCATTTTCAACATATTGTCTTGTGAATATTGCTGTTGCATTGGTTCCCCTTGTCCTTTGTCTCACCATCTGTTGTTCCCCTTCCCTTCCCCAATTCAGATAAATGTATATACAATAATTGGGTACCAGTTAAGAAAAGAATCAACATCTTGAGGATGAAAGAACTCCTTTCAAGCAGGATTACATTTTTTTTTTGTCAGTCATGGTGCTTGATCTCTGGGCCTAGGCGCTATCCCTGAGCTCTTCAGCTCAAGCTGAGTGCTCTACTGCTTGAGTGGTTTTCTAGTGGTTAATTGGAGGTAAGAGTCTCACAGACTTTTCTGCCTGGGCTGGCTTTGAACCTCTATCCTCAGATCTCAGCCTCCTGAGTAGATAGGATTATAGCCATGAGCCACCAGCGCCCAGTTACAAATTAAATTATTGATTGTCCAAAAAGAGATTTATCATTAAGTTAGCAATGAAATAAAGAATCTTCTAACATTTATTTTAATAATTATTCCATAAATTGTTTTTATTTATGGCCTATTGTTTTAATGATGCATAAGGGATAGTTGAAAAGCTGACAGTTGTGCAAATAAGATTCAGCTAAGCTGTTTCTAAGAAAATAAGTTCGATTGCCAATCAATTATTCTGTAAGTCCTATGCAGTTTAGTCTTGCTGCCAATGGAAACCATCAAAGCAGTTTCTGAACAAATGAATCTTTGGCCTGGATGTGTTCTTCTTGTACTGATGGGCTAACAGTTTGCATACATATCTTCTTACCCTATCATAGCACCTTCTTCATTGAATATTTTTCTACAAGTGCTTACTGATCACAACTATATAAGAAAGGCTACGTGCCGGGGCTATGAAAAACACAGACAATCAGTATAACTTGTGGAGGAGATGGGGAAAAACCAGTTGTTTAAGGATACAGGTGGACCTGTTGCAACAATGAGAAGTACAAGTTGTCATGTCCAAAACGAGCTTTACAACGTTGGTGCGGGGGGGAGGGGGGAAGGAGAAGGATTGGGATTAGGGGGGAGGGGGGAGGCTGGGAAGGGATGTGAAGGGTAAACAAAGGAGGAGGCTGCAATGCTTGGTAAGAAATGTACGCATTATCCTGCCCATGTAACTGTAACTCCTCTGTACAGTATGTTCACAAATAAAATTAAATTAAAAAAAAAAGAACGAAAAACACAGACAACTATAACAAGAGTCCCTGACATCAAGAATATTATACTCTAAAAAGAAGGGGAAAAGAAATCATGGTCAGAGAATGTTACGTGGAAAATCTGTGAGTGATGGGCAAATCATATTCAAATATATCTTATTAGTGAATGTCTTGGCAAATCACATTCAAATATATCTAATTAGTGAATGTTGATGTCACAGATGACATAAGTAGGTTCTATAAGGATTTAGAAGATGAATGAATAACTTTTACCCTAAGTGCTGAGTGAAGTAACTATTATGGAGAAGGGGAAATTGGATTTAGTTGTTGAAAGATTAGATTGGGGTCTTGAAAGATAAAGATTGAAGAACAAAGCCTGGAAGAAGAGAACAATATTTTAGGAAGAGAAAGTGACAGGGTACATAGAATAAAATGTTAAAAAAAAAAAGTACTTTGGTCATAAGGAGTAGGTTATTCCAGGAAGGCAGAGATCAAGATGATACAGAAAGGACACATGAAAAGGAAGGCTAAAACCTACATTTAAATGACTTAGAGATTACCACGAAGACCAAATACAAAATAGAAGGAAGGCAAACTCTAAGCTTATAACTTTGTTCACATGAAAAATTATCTTACAAGTTCCAGAAACCATGTTATTGGATGAGTTTTCTATAATAACCAACTATGGAAGAAACACTGACTGAGGGAGGCAAAAGGACACATAGATTACTAGTAGTACCAAGTACATAACGAACTAGCTATGAGCAAATTATTTTCCTTCTCTACACTCCAGTATCCTTCTTGACAAAACCAGGTTAAATAAATTGACCTTCCTAATTCATCAAATAATTACCTGATCCCTAAGTTCTTGCCAACCTGTCTACAATACAAGTAAGTTCAAATCCTCTGAGAAGTCAGTAGATATGTTACAGGAATGGACACTAAAGAACCATACTTATTTTTCCCCTCAGATTCATCAGGTTTTATTCTATGACCTATTAGTGGTAATCAGCTAAAAAGTATATCCTTTTTGTTTCAGAAAAAGCTGTAAAAATCCTTCAGACTTGTTACTTCACAAAGGAAATAATCAGAGCATCATTCTCTATGAATGTCAGATAAAGAGGGACTTTAAAAACTAAGAAGTTCAAGTGTAGGTTTTACCAGGTTTCTTTTCTATTAAAGCATACACAATCTTCTACAATAAGCTGTAATGTTCAAAAAGGGGGGCTGGTATCATCTAACTGTACACAAGTGGGTCCATGTTATTTTCAATTAGATTTTTTTTTCAACCTTTGCCCTTCAAAAGTTATGGAAACAGAATTCTATCCTCTCTTCACAGCTCATATCTTGTAGTTAGTGTGGAGGTCAATCTAATTCTCTTTTCCAAATGCCATATATGTTTTAAATATATAGAGTAACCTGAACACAACATAATATTCTAAGTGGAGTTACATATAAGTTATAACTTCATCATACACAGTAGATTTTTATGTCTTTAATATAAACATGAGGTTACAATTTATCAAGAAAGTCACTGTTTTCAAGAGGTAGAGTGTTTATCTAGCAAGTGCAAGGCCCTACATTTAATTTTAGTAGTACAAAAATGTGTAAAATTTAAAAAGAAACTAACTCCAGACAATTTCAATTGTCTCCTATGCCACTTCTTCCTAGAAATGGAATGGAAGAAACACAGCCTTTTCAGTAAATGGTGCTGGAAAAATTGGTTAAACATCTGTAGAAAACTAAAGCTAGATTCATATATATCACCCTGCACCAGAATCAACTCCAAATGGACCAAAGACATTGAAAGAAAAGCAGACTCCCTGAAAACATTACAGGAAGGAATAGGAGAAACTCTAGGGCTCCTTAGCACAGGCTGAAATTTTCTGAATATAGACCGAGAAAAACAACATATCAAAGAAAGGTTGGACAAATGGGATTGCATGAAACTGCAGAGCTTCTGAATGGCAGAGGACATAGCTACCAAGATCTATAGGAAGACCACAGAATGGGAGATTTTCACTAGCCATACAATGGACAAGGGTCTCACATCTAAAATATACTTAGAACTCAAAAAATTAGATCCTCCAACAACAAATCCTCAAAGAAACAACTGCCAGATTAATAAATGGGCTAAAGACTTAAAGAGAGACTTCTCTGAAGAGGAAATAAGAATGGCCAATAGACACATGAAGAAATGTTCAACTTCTCTAGTAATAAAAGAAATGCAAATCAAGACAACATTGAGATTCCACCTCACCACAGTTAGAATGGCTACAATCAAGAAATCTAATAACAACAGATGCTGGAGGGGATGTGGCCAAAAGGGAACCCTACTATATTGTTGGCGGGATTGTAACTTGTTCATCACTTTGGAAAGCAGTAAGGAGGTTCCTCAAAAGACTACACATAGAGCTCTGCTATGACCTAGCAATTCCATTTTTGGGCATTTACCCAAATGATCACAAACAAGGTCATACCAAAGCTATCAGCACAACCATGTTTATCCCAGCATTATTCACCATAACTAAGATATGGAACCAACCCAGATGCCCTTCAGTAGATGAATGGATCAAGAAAATGTGGTGTGTGTGTGTGTGTATATATATATATATACATATATATTATATATACATACATACACACACAATGGAATTCGATGCCTCCATCAGAAAGAATGACATTGCTCCATTTATTAGGTAATAGAAAGACTTGGAAAAAAATTATATTAAGTGAAGTAAGCCAAGCCCAAAGAAACATGGTTTCCCTTACTTGCAATAACTAGTACATGTCTATGACAAGCAGAAAAGTTCAAAAACTATGAACATATGACCAGATAAGATGATGATAAACAAAATGAACCGCAAGACAGGGACACAAGTGGTTTTTATTGTTTGCTATGTACTATGTGTTTCTTTTGTATGTTCTTCCCCCATGGTACAACCCCTGTTTACACTGTATTTGATTCCGGTGTCCTGCACCTTGTATATACATTTTTACAATTTGGGCAGGGGAAGGGATATAACAAAATGCTTAAATAAGGATACAAGTTGACCCACTGCAACAATGAGATGCACAAGACACTATGTTAAAAAAGAACCTTACAATTTCGAGGGGGGAAGAAGCTGGGGAGGTGGGGAGGGAAAGGATTGTAGGGGAAAAACAAAGCAGGAGGTAACAATGCTCGATAAGAAATGTACTCATTACCCCACTCATGTAACTGTAACCCCTCTGTACAGTATTTTTACAATAAAAATATAATGAAAAAACACACCTGGCACTGGTGGCTAATGCCTATAATCCTAGCTACTCAGGATGTTGAGATCTGAGAATAGTGGTTCAAAGCCAGCCCAGACAGGAAAGTCTGTGAGACTCTTATCTTCAATTAACCACCAAAAAGCAGGAAGTGGAGCTGTGGCTCAAGGGGCAAAGCAATAGTCTTGAGCAAAAAAAAAAAAAGCTCATGAAAATTGTGGAGGCCCTGACTATAATCCTCAAGATTGCCCCCCCAAAAGAGGTATAAATCATAACAAAATGTGCATTTTCATCTATCTTGTAATATGTTCAACATTATCTTACCTTATGAGTGTGTGTTGACTTATATTATTAAAATGCAAATAAGCCATGTGCCGGTGGCTTATTACAGTAATTCTAGCTATTTGGGTGATGGAGACCAGAAGGATCAGGGTTCAAAACCAGTCCAGGAAAAAATTCAGAAGACCCTGTCTTTTTTGTGTGTGAGTCGGTCGGGGGCCTGAACTCTGGGCCTGTGTGCTGTCCCTCTGCTCTTCAGCTCAAAGCTTGCACTCTACCAGTAGAGCCACAGCACCACTTCTGGCTTTTTCTGCTTGTGTGGTGCTGAGGAATCAAACCCAGGGCCTCATGCATGGAAGGCAAGCTCTCTACCAGTGAGCCATCTTCCCAGCCTACAAGATCCTATCTTAACAAAAAAAGATGGACATGGTAGTGTAAATATTTCATGAAAACTGCAGAAAGTACACAGCATATAAGATCATACATAGGCTGGCCACAGCCTATAGGATGGCTCTATATTAAACATAACTAGAGTAAAATTACAGAGGCATGGCTTAAGAAGTAGAGCACCTGCCTAGAAATCATGAAGCTCTGAATCCTAATTCCAGTACCAAAAACTGCACATGAAGAGAACCTTTAACCACCATGCTGTGGTGCAGCCCAATCCTTTGCTATGCTGTTTGGGCTTGCAGGATCCAAAACTATGAGCTAAATGGACCTTTTTTATCTCCTTATAAAGAAAATTATTATTGGGGTTGGAGACTTCAGAATTGGTTAACATAAGGAGGTTGGAAGAATTTTGAGAAAGATCCTAGAGAAAACCTGGAATGTCTTATGCACAGCATTGAAGACAATTTTGGTTAGGACTATGATGATCAGAATGGTAATACAAATGTATACAGTAAAAGCCATGCTGTTGAGGTTTCCAATTGAAGTGAGAATTCTCTTGGGAAATGGAGTGAAGGTCATCCTTGTTAGATTGTAGAAGATTTGGAGCTCCTTGTGCCCTTGTCCTGAGATTTTTCTCAAAGGCTGAAATTAAAAGTAATAGAATACTTTATCTAGTGGGAGAGATTTCAAGGCAAGAAAGTATTGTTGTTGCATTGCTACTTTAAACAGCTTGAAGACAAAAGAGAAAGCAAAGGAATGAGTTGAAGATAGAACTCAACATAGAAACAGTAAAAATTAGACTTGGTCAAAATATTGTGTATAATATATAATATAAATAATTACATATAACATACATATAATGTACATAATAGATATTATGTATAATATATTATATAGTTGAACATGTATAATATAATGTATGTAACAAAAACATATAAGGTATATAACATATAATGTGTCATATATTACATACTGTATATTATATAAATACTTGTATATAAATACTATATGTATATTATAAATAAATTTAAAATATAAGCAATTCTATATAAATACACACACATATATTATGTATATGGAGCCCAACTAATTCTATAATCCTAGCTACTTAGGAAGCTGAGAATCTGGAGGATTGATGTTTGAAGCTAGCATAGGCAGAAAAGCCCATGAGAATCCATCCACAATTAACCGCAAAAAAAAAAAAAATTAAAGCTGGGCCAGAGCTGTTCCTCAAGTGGTAGAGGGCCAGCTGTTAGCAAGCAAGCCTAGCAAGTGCAAGGCCGCTAATTTCAAAAAGAAATCTAAGGGAATGACTGAGGAAAACTTTGCAATTGCTGGTTAAAGAGATTTGATCGGATAAAAAGAAGGTAAATGCATTGCATTTGTACAATAAGGAAGGTGTCTTGAGGGTACCTCAGTAATCTTCCAGAGAGTAATTCTTTCAAGGAAAAAGCCACAGGACTAGTCAGCTTGCCATCAAAACTCTCCAGCTACAGTTATGTTTGGAAAAGACCCAAATGCAGCTCATTTGGATAATGCCAAATGATGTTATCTTAGAGGGATACAGAATATCAGTTATGAGGTCACATGGGCTTCCACCCAGATTTCAAAGGAAAGCCTAGGAGGACAGGCAGAAATTTACCTTGGTGTCCCTTTTGGGGAGGGGCCACTGCAAAAAGGGATTGTGCTTGTCAGAAATGTGAAGGTTGGATCTACAGCAGAGTCCCCATCAGGCCAATGCCTAGTGGAGCATCAGGGGCAGGACTCACATGAAGAAAATAAAGAAAATCAGAAAATAAAGCCACAATTATGAAGTGTCAGGTTGGGAGAATGGCAAGGAGGGTACTTGAAACTGTGAAGTAAAGTAGAGGCTGAATCCTGGAAAGTTTCAAGTGTGAAAAGCAGTCAGACATTGAGTTTGTGGGGTGTAACATTCGTCTTCCTGAATTGTGGTCTTGTTATGGGCTAATTACTGCCATTCTCCTTGCCTATTTCTACTTATTGGTAGTAGAGTCTTCATCCTGTGCTAGTTCTTGGAAATAATGGGACTTGTTTTTTGTGTATCTACAGACTCATCACTGTAAGAACTTAGCCTTAAGGCTCAGACAAAGCTTTGGGTTTTTTAATTAAATGCTGGAAAAGAGTTAAGAACTTGGGACTGCCTGGATTGAATGAATGTTATGTTGTATTTGATAAGAACATGAGTTTCCAGAGGAAAATGTTATGAATCTTATGAGTTTAAGAAGGATTTGTCACTGTAAATTCATTCAGGAGTTTAATCCCTAAAATCTAATGTTTATGGCATTAAAAAGGTAGAGTCCCCCGGGCACCAGTAGCTCACGTTTGTAACCGTAGGTACTCAAGAGGCTGACATCTCAGGATCAAGATTCAAAGCCAGCCTGGGCAGGAAAATCCGTAAGACTCTTATCTCCAATAAACCACCAGAAAACTGGAAGTGGTGCTGTGGCTCTAGTGGTAGAGTGCTATAGCCTTGAGCTGAAGGACAACTAGGCCCCCAGTTCAAGCCCCATGACCAACGAGGGAAGAGAGGGGAGAAGGGAGAGTGGAGAGAGGAAGCCCCTATGCTTTCTTGCCATGTGCGGCAAAACATCATATACACACAAGCACATATCTACAATGTAATGAAACATGGTTGAGGCTGTGCAACATTCTGACCTCTGCTGAGAGTTAGAGTATTCCTTTGAAATACAAAAACACACTCAAGTAATATGTTACTATTAACCTCGATTGAACATTTTTAATAATCATATTATGATGTGTTGCCATGCCTCTGCTCAGTTGGAAATCTTTGTGGGTCTGTTAGTCCACTATTTTGCTCACTTGTTTGCAATTATTTTTAAAAAAACAAAAGTTAACATCTGAACACCTCCTAGATAACAAGACCAGTGACACATTATAACACAGTATAACAATCTTTAGAAGACATATGCTGGATACTAAGTTTTGGTAGTGATGATTTCACCAGAAATTTTCAAGATTATTAAAGCTCATTTGCATTAGGACCTATTTCATGTTTTTAATAAAATTAAGTGTTGCTTTTTAATAGAAGTTAAAATTAATCTTCATGTTTGTATTTATTATTCCAAAGTTATTAATGAATACTATTAAAAACTTTTGGAACAGTATGAATTTTGCCTTTTGTTGTTGTTGTTGTTGGTTGTGGGGCTTGAATTCTGGACCTGGGAGCTGTCCCTCAGCTCTTCAGCTCAAGGCTAGCACCCTACCACTTGAGCTATATTACCACATCCCGTTTTCTGGGGGTTTATTGGAGATAAGAGTTTCACAGACTTTCCTGCCCAGGCTGGCTTTAAACTGGGATCCTCAGATCTCAGCCTCCTGAGTAGCTAGGATTACAGGCATGAGCCAACAGCTAATTTTGACATTTTTTGCATCTTTTTTTTAATATTTGTTTTGTGGCAGCACCATAAAATCTAAATTCTAGAAAATTTCCACCAACTGAAATTTAATTCCCTAGTGAATGTTGTCTGCCATTTTCCACCTCTATATTTAGTTTCCCTTTGTCTCAAAATGTTTTACATAATCTCTGTTTTTTAATCATGTTAAGTTTTTCCTCTTTTATCTCTTGATCCCAATCAAATTAGAGTATTTTCCTCTCACTTATAAT
Organism: Dipodomys spectabilis; assembly: GCF_019054845.1. NCBI lineage: Eukaryota > Metazoa > Chordata > Mammalia > Rodentia > Heteromyidae > Dipodomys > Dipodomys spectabilis. Next base: position 566,008 of record NW_024871350.1, on the reverse strand, counting down.
CAATAAACTGACATTGTTTTCTCTTTTTTAGGGGGGGAGGGTTCAGTCGTGGGGCCTGAACTCTGGGCCTGGGCTCTGTCCCTCAGCTCTTCAGTTCAAGGCTAGCGCTCTACCACATGAGCCCAAGCACCACTTCCGGCTTTTTTTTTCTGCTTATGTGATGTTGAGGAATCGAACCCAGGGCCTAATGCATGCAAGGCAAGCACTCTACCACTGAGCCACCTTGCCAGACCCTGTTTTCTCTTTTAGGTGTCAACTTTAATGCTTCAGAAAAAAAATTAAATAGGCCTATCAAAAGTCTCCAAAGAATATTTCCAATACTATCAGATAGCTTATTCAAATGTAAGTCCTTTAGTAAAATTCATATCAAAGGATATAAGTGGCGCTGAGTACCTATGTAAGCTGTTAACCTATTTCCTGTTGCCCATCTTAAGTTCCTGCAGTACCTTTATTCCTTTAACAGGCTGTCTTTTTCCTTTTGTATACTCTCTTCACTTTATTAACTAGTAAAGGTTACATTTTTGCATTTGAGATTGTTTTTATTTTATTGTAAAGGTGATATATAGAGGGGTTACAGTTACTAAGTAAGGTAATGAGTACATTTCTTTTTGAACAGTGTTACCCTTCCCTTATTTTCTTCCATTTCCCTCTCCAACTCTCTTCCCAAAAGTTGTATCCAACATAGTGAGCATCTCTGTTGCATTTGTTCACCCTTGTCCCACCATTTACACCTTCTCAATCGAGGTGTAAATGTTTCTTTATTCAAACATAGCTTTCAGTATTTGCCATCATTTCTGACATATGGACAGTTAAGTGTTAATATCAGCTTTCAGTACTTGCCATCATTTCTTATATGTGGCCTGTTAAGTATTAATGTCACCAGGAAGCCCTATAAAATTGGGGGGGAGGAGTATCTAAAGCAAACATCTCAGAAGGTTTTTGAAGAAAACACTTCCTATCACCTTGTCTCTTAATTAAACAAAAACTGGAAACATAAATGAGAAAAAGAGGAAACCTCTCCTGTTACTTATGGGAAAAGGAATCACTATTAATGTAGATAAGTAAAAACCAGTATATGTTCTGGATCTCTCTCACCCATCTCATCATGCTTTTTCTAATGTTTCTACCATCACTCCTTGTTTAGGAATATATACTCCTACATTCTTTCTTTCCACACTGTATGAAGTGCCACAGTTTTCTCATGGAAAAATCAAGGGATTTCAAACTCCCTCCTCATCTCTCCCAGGCAACTGGGCCTTCCTTTTCTTCTTTCCTATCCATTGTAGCAATCCTATATGAGATTCTTAGTCTTTTACTCTGGTTATTTGTGAAGCTCTTGGCCTTATAGTGATCACATCTTAAAGAATGTCTTTGTATCTGTGAATGCCTTCCCCTAAAAATCACATCAAGTGACAATGAAAGACCACCCAGTTATTTCTGAAGGTACGTTCGTAGTAGGAAACAATACATTTTTACCATGCTGACAAATAGCATGTCTTTATTACTTCACACACGCCATTTACTCACTACAGAAAACAAAAATGAAAAAAAAATCAATAGCAATGTCCTACAGAATAGGCCAACAGGTCTTAAATTCATCACATACAAATCAGTAAGCATTTAGAGGATAGAGAAGAAAAGCTGAAAGGTGTTCCAAGCCGTCATTTTTCTTTCTTAAAAAAAACATCATTTTTAAAGCCTTTTAATAGAAAAGAAAGTCATGTCCTATTTTAATACTTAGAGTGCTAAATTAATTATATGAAACACTATTATTTTGTAAATTATATATATTTGCTAATCAAATAGGTTTTTATTGCTACAAATACCATTGTTGTTGAAACGTTTCATCTGCTGAACATAATATGAGAACAGAATGCAAATCTACATATAGATATGCACATGTTCCCTTCAGAGAAACTAAATCTTAATACTAGACCCCATAATTTTTCTCAAGTATGTTTCAGACAGAAATGTAATTTTATAATTAGTTGTCATCACAATAATTTCTATTTTAATTCCTACACAATACTTTCTAAATGGAAAGAAACAGAAATTAGTAAATACATTTATTTTTACCATTAAATATAAGCAAGTGGTCTTTATAGGAACATTTTGAAAATAAGTTATGTGTTTTACAAGTGGTAAAATATTAGAATTATGGGGTGTAGCTCAGTGATTTATGTACACAGTTCAAATACATAAAGCACTGAGTTGTGTCTCAACATCACCAAAAATAACAAGATTATCAACCTGATCTTGCCATGGGGTCACATGACTGATCTTGCCATGGGGTCATATGACAGTAGCAACAGGATCATTCATGTGATCAAGATATTTCCATCCTAATCATACAATATTTTAGTGAAAATAAAGACATGGAGTTGTGAGAAGAATGAGCAATCAAATGGGGCAATGTCATTCTTTCTGATGGAGGCATAGAATTCCATTGTGTATATATACCACATTTTCTTGATCCATTCATCTACTGAGGGGTATCTGGGTTGGTTCCATATTTTAGCTATGGTAAATAATGCTGCAATAAACATAGTTGTGCTGGTAGCACATTTTGAACAATCTGAGGTTTGTGCCAAATCCTTCTTCCTCAAAAGAAAAAAGATTTGCTTTGGGTTAAAACTGGTCACAAGGTAGATGCTTAGATTTTTCAGTATCCAAAGTATCAGAAACATGAGAATTGAACCACTAATTTTTTAAGTCTGCCAACTCACTGAAGAGTTTGTGGAAAGTGCTGATGAACTTCTACTCTCTACCGTATTGTCATGAGTTTGAGACTATAATACTATCACTACTTAAAGTAAGTAAACTGATAAACTTGACTGCTTTGTTAAAAAAATTACTTATATAGCAACCAGCAAATACACAGTATTGTAGAGCACTGTCTTCATCAAACAACATTAACTTGGTGATGTGTTGGAGTAATAGCAATTCTGTTTGGACTGGCTCTAGAAAAGGTAGAGTATACAGATCTAAAAAAAAGTGAGAATGTTTTCCTTTCAGAGAAGACAATTACTAATTGAAGGGGTAATGTTATGGAATTAAAGATTTTCTGTTATTTACAAACCAATGCTCGCAAGTTGTGACTATTCTGTATCTGCTGTTAATCTGTATAATGCCTCTGAACATCACTCTTACTATCAAATTTTGAAACAATAAAAATAAAATAAATAAAGGTACATTTGAATTTTCTCTTTTATTTAATATATCAACTGTATTTTATTTGAATAATTTTAGGTGAAAATTGCCACCTAATACTTTAACCACTTTTTTTTTTGTCTTTTCTTTTTTGGTACTGGGGATCGAACCCAGGACGTTACCCTTGCTAGGCAAGCGCTTTGCCACTGAGCTACATCCCAGCCCACTTCAACCACTTTTTAAGCTATCTGTTATGTGTATGTATGTCACTTCTGTTATGTATATTATGTTCATTTTAATAATTTCTAGTATTGGAATGAGTGCTAGAAAGAGTTCCTGCTTTCTCTAAATTTATACTCCCCAGTATAACTGAAAGCATGAACATTAAGTTCTGCATGCATCTTTGCTTTGGGTTATAATAATAAGACCATCTTTGCAATATTTCCAATTAGCTTTTAATTTGAATATTTAAGTTTAGAAAGTCTCTAGCCCTCCTTGAAAGCCAAATATTTGTTAAACATGTCATGAATGTTTGTCTAATGAAAATTGAGAATTTTTTTCACATGATATAAGTGTTTTTGTTACAGGTACAATAATTTGTACTAGTAAAATTTATTAATATAGAGCAGATGTTTATTTACTCTCAAACATTACAACTGTAGTCATCAAGATAACATCTGGTGTTAATTTCCTTATTTTGAAATTTAAAATAAATATGATACAGTTCTAAATTATTAAATACTGCAAAACAAATCATTTTCTAAATGGTACAGTTCATTTAATTCCAAAAGGAGAAAAAATGGATATATTTTATTTTCCTGCTGCTGAACTGTATCTTCATTCCAAAATATTTGCTATGTATATATATATATATATATATATATGTTTATATGTATGTATTCTATCAAATGATATAAGTTAAAAATAAGTTGCATATCATATTATAACATTTTACTCAAGTGTTAAGTTTACATCTATGTAATGAAACAAATGTTTTCAACTTTTGAGTAAAAACTTACTACAATAAAATCTTACTGCCAATAAAAGTCATGGGATTTTGTCAATTTGTAAAAGTCTCTAAACAGTGTACTTAATCATAAAACTACCTTATGTTGCACAGATGTAAGGTATTAACAGAATGAATGACGATGATCTTGCTGTGATTAGACCCACTAGGATACCACTAAATCTCCAAAAATTAAATCTCAATATAAATATCAAGGCAACTGCTGGGGTTCTCTTTTTGACACTGTGGAATCATATAGTAAAAAAATATACAACAACAAAAATTCATACAAAAACTTAGAATTGTATGATAATTCCAATAACTACTATGCTGATATAAATTACATTTTTAAAACTTATGATACTGAATAACATTCACAATTTCACTCTGGCAACACTCATGACTCTAATCAAAGAAGATAAACAATAACTGTATACAAAAAGTGAAATTATGTAGAACTATACACATTTTATAAGGTTTGTTGGTGACAAAGGTTTTAAAAGCAGGTACACTTTAAAAGGTATTTCAAATTTTAGTATGTTGACAGATGGGACACAAAAAGAAAGACACGCTTTTCATTTCTTAAAGTTTATTTCAGGTTTTGTGAGTTTTGACTCAGTGTTTATATTACCAATGGGATTTCAATGGTCCTTCAGAATAATCAAAATATATACCATAACTCAAAAATATTCTCAACAGAAAACATGCTCATTTTCTCTATTATCATTCAAAGTTAAATGTAATAAACTATTTTTTACTTTTTAAGTTTTATTTTTTAATGTCACTAAAATAAAAGTAGATGTTTAATAACTCATGGGGAGATGCAATGTCTTCTTGGGAAAGGAAAGAAGATGTACTAAAATTTTAAAAAATGAAATAAATAAATAAAAAGAATGGAGAACAGCTGTAAGTCTTGGAAGTATGATGTAATAGTACAGAACTTTTGACAATGGAATAAAAGCATGTATTGTATTGATACAATAAAAGATATACTTTTCCTGTAATTACTTATATGTGATTCAAACATTGAAATATTAAAAGATTAAAAGTCTCAATTAGAAATGTCCATTTTAAGCCATGTGGTTGAATACATGTGTGTGGATAGTATTTCACCCTCCTTCCGATCATCACTGCGATATTTGATAGGAAGACGCTCACCAGAATGGAGATACATCGTGAAGTAAGAAACTCCACAGGAATGATTATGTAGTGATAATGGTATAAAACCTCACAATTTTACCTTATTTTCATATAAAATATAGTGTCTAAAGGTACAAAAGGCATACACATAAGTACAAAAGGCATACACATAATAAATTATTTTGGATGCCATCAAATGGTGAATACTTCATTGGGACAAATAATCTCAAAGAAATCAAAATCAGATAGGGTAGTTCAATCTGGTTATTCCAGGTATTTGGGAGACAGAAATTGTTAGGATTGTGTTAGGGCCCCTCTCAATAAATAAATGGTTAGTGGTGTAAGACATGCCTGTAATCCCAGCCACTCAGCTATCCAGGGAGTTTTAATAGGAATATCCTGACCCAGGCCTACTTGGGCACAAACATGAGACATTATTTGAAAAATCAAAAGAAAAAGGACTGAGGATATGACATAAGTAGTAGAACACCTATAAGGGTCCAATTTTAAACATAAGGTTCCAAGTTCAAACCACAGAACCATAAAAAAGAAATATGTAAATAGAAAATTAATGGAAAAATAATTTTTTCACTTAGAAGAAATTATGTGATAAGCTAAAATCTGAGTGTAATATTTTCTTGCCTTTCTCTTATTCTTCCAGGTAACCATGCAAACTCACACTTTCTTTCCCTGATCAAATGGTGCTAGAAAATCATGCATTCTAGAATGTGGGCTGGATATTTTACTGTGTAGTAAAATGTTGCTCTACTCACAGGTACCATTTGATGCAAAATTAGTATTGTAACAAACTGAATACTTTAAAAGTAGATGATTGCATTTATATTCACCATCAAATTCAACATGTTCCCTTTTACTCTAATAAATAACCTTCAAGGAACTAACAATTTTTTGTAAATGAACACACACAAATACAGGCTTACATGTACACACTCAACAAAATACAATGGTTCTGGGCTGGGAAGGTAGCTCAGTGGTAGAGTGTTTGCCTTGCATGAAGCCCTGGGTTCGATTTCTCAGCATCACATAAGCAGAAAAAGCTGGAAGTGGCTCTATAGCTCAAGTGGTAGAGTGCTAGCCTTCTAGCCTTGAGCTAAAGAGCAAGGCCTAGAGTTCAAGCCCCACGACTGGCAAAAAGAAAAAAGAAAGAAAGGTCCTATTTCTTCGATTCTCTAATGGCATATTTATTTATTTATTTATTTATTGTTGGTCATGGGGTTTGAACTCTGGGCTTGGGCGCTGCCCCTTAGCTCTTCAGCTCAAGGAGAATGCACTACTTCTTGAGCCACAGTGCCACTTCCAGCTTTCTAGTGGTTTATTGGAGATGAGTCTCACAGACTTTCCTGCCGGGGCTGGCTTTGAACGGTGATCCTCAGATCTCAGTCTCCTGAGTAGCTAGGATTACAGGCATGAGCCACCGGCGCCTGTCTCTAATGGTATATTCTTGACCAATATATAGCATTCATGATATACATGTCTCACTTCCCATTGGCTACAAACTTAGCTCAGTAACACTGGCTTATCATTTGAAAATCTGACCTGAAAATTTTTAAAAGCTCAGTGATACTTTTCATGCCTACTTTCTTATTAAAAGGTAAAGTTTCCCTTCGACTGCCATTAATCAGAAGTTTTCTAGCATATGTCAAACACAAGCCAGTGAAAACCTGTCTTCTAAAGACAGTGCATCAAATTTCATTCTTAAACTGTACATTCATAGCAACATTTCACCAGTTAATTGCAAAACAGAGACTAAATCTTTTTCTTTTCTTTTTTTTTATTGTGAAAATACTGTACAGAGGGGTTACAATTACATGGGCAAGATAATGAGCATATTTCTTTAAATCTTTTTCTTTTATCAAGGATAATCAGTATGAAGGTCTCTCAACAAACTAAAACTAGACCTACCTTATGACCCTGCCATATAATTCTTGGAATATATCCAGAAGAGAGTAAATCGATCTGCAACAAAGATACCTGTATAAACATATTTATCGTAACTCTGCTCACAGTAGTCAAATATTGTATAATTAGCCAGTGTGCCTAACAACATATGTATAAAGAAAACATCGTACCTATATAACATGGGATATTTCTCAGGAATAAACAGAATTTTGTCATTTACAGGAAAATGGATGAAATTGGAAAATATCATATTGAATGAGATATGCTGATCTCAAAAAAACAAATGCTCATTTTAGAAGTTAGACCTAAAATGATGGTGATGATGATGAGGAGGAGGAGGAGGAGGAGGAGGAAGAGGAGGAGGAGGATAGTAATGGTAAAAGGACATGAATACAAAAGGGCAATTTCCTATATGGGGATCAGCAGGAGGGTATAAATGAGATAATGACAGGTAAAGAGGATTAAAGGAAGCTACATATAAATAAAGTGTGAGCACAATGAAACTCACCAAACATTTGAAAAGTGGGGAGGAGAGCAATGAGAATACAGTGGAAGGCATGTATTTTCTCCAAGGACATTGTGTACATATATGGAAATATCACAATAAAACCCTCTCAATATTACAAATGTATGCTAATTCAGAAATAAAATAATAATAACGAAAAATAACCAAAGATGAATTGGGAGGAAGAGAAACCTCCTAATGCACCAACTGCCAAATAGGATTTTCAGGATCATGTCAACAGTAGCTTTGGGCATGGCTTTGGGAAAATATTACTCATCTTGAGTCTGGTAGCATTTTCAGGGAGCCTAATAATGGGAGGGTAGGGAAAGAAACAATATTAGTTAGCAATGCAAAGGGGGGGTCCTGTTTGTCTGCTGTCTGTGTGTGTCTCCATATTTGTAAAGGACATAGAAATGGGTAAGTTGAAAACATGTTTTTACCTCAACTGAATCTACTTGCAGCATTACTATAAACTGTAGAATAATAGGCTTATTTAACTAGTGGAGAGACAGGAAGTATCACATATATAATGCTTGATAAGAAATGTACACATTATCTTGCCCATGTAATTGTAACCCCTCTGTACAGTATTTTCACAATTAAAAAAAACAGTAGCTAGAGCCATTAAAATATTTTCATCTTAACATCTTAGATGAAACATAGAAATATCTCTAATGAACCAGGCACCAATAGCTCATGCCTATAATCCTAGCTACTCAGGAGGCTGAGATATGAGGATCAAAGCCAACCTGGGCAGGAATGTTCGTGAGATTCTTATCTCCAATTAACCGCCAGAAAACCGGAAGTGGTGCTATAGCTCAAGTGGTAGAGCACTAGCCTTGTGCTGAAGAGCTCAAGGACAGCGCCCGGGCCCAGAGTTCAAGCCCCACGACCATCAAACAAAAAGTCTCTAATGAGATGTTTTATATCAACATTGGCATTAAGCAAATATCAAATAATTGACTATACATGAGGTTTTTTCAGATTAAAATTTTGTAGCAAAATCCTACAGACAAAAAGTGGGGAGTGGGTGATAGGTAGGAAGGTAGTTAGTAAGAAGGATAGAAAGATGAAGCAGGATGAAGAGTAAATGATACATCCAGTTCCTGAAATCCCTTGTGTATAAGAAGAGACACACACATACACATACACACACACAAACACACACACACAATCTTCTTGTGTATAAGACACACACACACACACACACACACACACACACACACGAACACACACACAAAGAATTTCTAATTGTCCTTAAAACCTCAGTTCAAATGCTACCTACTTTGTCCCTACATTGATAATAATAAAAAAGTGACATAAAAATGAAATACATTTCTTCACGCTATATAACCATAATTTTACAGGTCATTTACAAGGTACATTAAAAACAAAGGTTACATTGTTATGAGCAAGAATGTTCAAAAGAACATTCTCTGCAGTGCAGAAATCATTGGAATGTTTAAGTCTAATCTGAGCCTTAAAGAAGAGTTCAAACTAAGGTTTCATCCATCTTCACATCTGAATTAACTCTGATGATGCTATGCACCATAATGGTTTGATGCCTTTTCCTTATCACCTAATAAATGCACTTCTAATACTCAAGGTCAAAATCATACAGATCCTGAGTCAAGCTCACAAAGCCTAGGTCATCCATGCTAAGTAAAGAAAAATAAGAAATAACATCATTCATGAGCCAAATAGCAAAGCATGACAATTTAGCAACATTCCAAGAAGCTAAGTGCCCAAGCCGTCCGTTTATTCCCTGATTCTGTCTGAACATGAGCTAGCCTTCAACTAGGAACAAGACAGATGGTAGATGCTGACTTGTAAACAGTACTGCCAGTGGATGCCATGAGCTTAATTCTCTCTGGAAATAGATCTGCATTCATTATAATGGGTGGGCCTGTGAGTGCAACCAGCTTGAAGTGCCTTTCTGAATATATGTTCCAAAACTACTTCTATATTTAAAAAATGAGCTGTCACCAGACTTAAATATCAACCCTCACTAAGTGGAAGCAAGAGTGAGGGGGAATGGAAGAACATCTGAAACAGAAAGCTTAAGTTATAAGTTTCAGAGACCTTTTCCACTAGCATAAATTGTTTGAAGAAGGCAAGAAAAAAAAGCCTGAAGTACTACTGTCTCAAACTGTTTGATACTGATGAATGAAACAAAACCTGTCTCTGTATTTGAATCCAAAATGTTCATCTCTCAGCTTCAATAGCAACATTTATGTTTCTTTGTCAGGGAATGGTGAGTCCTTAATTATTAAACCAATCGTATTTAGCAGATGGTCAAAGAAAAGTACTTTTTAAAAGTTGCCCAGAGGGTTATATAAATGAACAAGCTAAAACAGCTGGCAGCTGGTGCATGAAATCAATAATGAGAAAATGAGTTCTACTATATTTTTGTATTCATTGTCTGGTTGAAGACTGTGAAGACGAGGAAAAAAAAGCAAGAGGGAATCAACTTGTAAACTTCACAAACAGGCTGAATGGATTATGTGTATCTAATTAGAGAAAGACAAAACCTGTTTCAGTGAGCCTGTAACTAAAGAAATGGTGTGTGTGCATGCCTCAATGCATACGTGAGTGTGCAAGTGCATCTACTTGCAGTGGTAAGAGAAATATGAGAATAAAACTGCCTTTTCTCACTACTTCAACTATTCTATTATGGGTGATTCATTACTTACTTTATGGCCTGAGAAAATCTGAATTACACTTCATCAGAGGAAAATGTTTTCAAAAACAGAATAAACAATACTAAAGAAATGATTATTTAAGGGCTGGGATGGTGGCTCAGCGGTAGAGTGCTTGCTTGCCTTGCATGCCTGAGGTCCTGGGTTCGATTCTTCAGCACCACATAAGCAAAAAGAAAAAAGGCGGAAGTGGCGCTGTGGCTCAAGTGGTAGAGAGCTAGCCTTGAGCTGAAGAGCTGAGGGACAGCGCCCAGGCCCAGAGTTCAGGCCTTACCACCAGACCCCCCCCCCCAAAAAAAATATGAGGGAAATTATCAATATTCAAATAATCATTTCTTTTTTTGGGGGGGGGGTCCGGTCATGGGGCCTGAACTCTGGGCCTGGGCACTGTCCCTCAGCTCTTCAGCTCAAGGCTAGCACTCTACCACTTGAGCCACAGCACCACTTGCGGCTTCTTTCTTTTTGCTTATGTGGTGCTGAGGAATCGAACCCAGGACCTCAGGCATGCAAGGCAAGCAAGCACTCTACCACTGAGCCACCTTCCCAGCCCTCCCCTCATATTATTATTAAAGTAACTCCAATATTTAGAATTTTTTAACAGAATTCCTTTTAAGACTGAGGAATACAAACTTTAACCGAAAGAACTATCTTTTCTATGAACTTTTATGGGGTTTTTTGCACTGATAACTCTTTAAGAGAAATTGTATATACATGTGTGCATTTGAAATTACAAAACAAGTGCTCCAATAACATTATATGTGAATGGCAGAGCACTTAACTAGTATGCATAAGGCTCTTCTTCAGCACCACCAAAAAAAGCCTGTATGAGACCTATAAACTTTTAGGACATTAAAGTAATAATCTAAAACAAAGCATGTAAAAATATACTCACTGTGCTAACATTATAATTTTTTAACTATTCTCAACATTATTTGTACAAGCACAGAGAATATACTCAACTCTCACATGAAACAGTGATTATATGTGCTCTATTTCATCCACAAGGTTTGAAAGCAAAAAAATAGCTCTTCCACATATACAGACACACAATTTTAATCTTTATCACAGAATTGTTATTTGAATGAAGCACTATTAAAAAAATTCATGAACTGTGTTTTAGATATATGCCTAGATAATAAGTAACAGATTTGTCATATAGATGGAGCCTATGCTGTCACTGCACCAAGTCAGTTGTTTGATTTTATTGTGCTTTATCTTAGATGAAAGTGGTGGACACTGTTCTAATCCACACTCGCTGTTTCATTTTATCTGACTTGCTCTTCAAAAGCAAGTGATAATCAGCTCAATTTCACATTGTTTTCTTGATGATAGCAATGGACAGTTTTCCATGAAATCAAGGGCTCTTTATTTTTCTGGATATTTGGAGGTGATGCTTTCCCGTGGATATCAGGAGTAATGCAATGCAATGGGGGATTCTTTGAATTTTGCCAAATAATGCTCTCCATAGCAAATAAAACTGTGCTTCCAGCCTGCACAGATAGAAGGATGGAAACAGAATTCATTTAGATACTGATTAGGAGTTGGGCAGATTATTATGTTATATTCTGTGTACAGGTAATCAAATAAATATATTTTGCATCAAAATAATGTTGATATATATTAGATTAAAGAATAGGAATGTCTTCTTTAATGATATAGGTACTTGTGTGTGAATGTCATCCAAGTCCGGGCCGTGTTTTAAAAAATGTAAGCAAGCCAGGTGCTGGCAGCCCATGCCTGCAATCCTAGCTACTCAGGAGGCAGAGACCCGAGGATCATGTTTTGAAGCCAGTCAGGGCACAAAAAGTCCATGAGATTCTCATCTCCAGTAAGCCATTCCAAAGGAGCCAGAACTGGCATTGTGGCTCAAGTAGTAGAGTGTTAGCCTTTTCCAAAAGAAGCTCAGGGAGAGCACTCAGGCCCAGAGTTCAAGATGAGCAAAAAACAAAAACAAGAAATGTAAACACGTTTTTTTCTCAGAAGTTAAGTTTATCTTCATCTATTCATAAATTCTCATAAATAAAATACAGCCACCAGATTTTCATTATTTTTCTGCTGTCCAGCAATACTTTATTTTAATTATTGCAGCTTGGTACAACCAAGCATTCTTTTTCCTGTTCATTTATTTAAGGAATGTGAAGTAAGCTTTTGAAACACTGCTTACAGCAAAACTGTAAACTAAAATGCACTAGAATAATAAAGATAAGACCATCTCATTTCTTAAGGGAAATGGCTGCATTCCTGGTTAAGGAGGCACTTGCATAAATCTGCACTTGTCAGACAGTACCTGTGAATTGAAGCTTACATGGTCCTTATGTTTTCTTAGAAAAGTGATTAATTTCTTGGCTAATACAGAATAAAACTTGAATACTAGAGAACTGCTATCATTTGTAGAAAATGAAAACTAATGTAAAATATTTTTCCTCCCATTTTATCGAATGAATTTTTTTCTTTCTTTTCCTTCTTACTTCTTTCTCTTTTAACTCCTTTCTATGCTTCATGTCTACCTTCCTTTCCTCCCTCCCTGTTTTCTGCCTTTCCTTTCTCCCTCTCTTTCTGTCAACTTCTTTCCTTCCTTTCTTCTACTTTTTTCTTCAAGGAGAACTTAAAACTGAAATTTAATTCATGTCAGAAAATCTCCAAGAAAATGAAGACAAATAATATTGCTACCTCATGTGGGAAATACTAAGCTCATGGAGCTATCAAAATGTGGTTTATTGGCTAAAGAAAAAAGGTACAACATAATCACACTTCTGATATCTTGAAACCACAAGGATAAAGAACCCACAGCTAGCATATCAACTTCATCGCGATAAGCATACTGATCCCTAGTACACTTGACCAGTTAATGAAAGCCAAATTCAGTCTTTGAATTTTCTTTTTTCTTCAGAAAAGAGAGAAAAACTTTATATGAAAAAAGAAATTTATTTGAAAGGATTAAGATAAATGGAAAAGTAATATAATTGAAATACTGCTAATTCATAGAAATCTCTGACAATTCTGATCATAACTACTCTAGAGTCATCAGTAACATGATATCCCCAACACAAGGACACACATATGTACGTGTAATATGCATTGAAGGTATTTGAGATCAAGACTGACAGGCTTACAAGTGAAAGCTTATATAAAGGAAGTAACCAGACAGGAAGTGACACCTGGGTATGATCCCTTGAAGCACTGAGATTAGGAAAAAGCTCTGAAGATCTAGCAGAAGTACTGAGAGTCGTACATTGAAATGATGTGACTAAAATGGTGTTGAAACAAAATACCTAGCTGCATACATTTTTTTAAAGTGACTGTGGACAGAAGCAAGCATGACTAGAAATTTGATTTTTTTTAAGAAACTTCTCATGTTAAGTGGAAAGACCCAGGCAAAGATGAAAAATAAGAGAACAAAACTAAGATTTTGCTAGAGGTTAGAAGCATGGTTCTGGTAGTTGAGTGACTGCTAATGAGCCAAAACATCAGACACCAAGTTCAAGTCCCAGTCTCAGGAAAAAAATAAAGATTTTTCTAAAACACTTAAGTCTTGATACATTAGCAGGGAGCTAAAATGAGGAAATAAGTATAAGTTTCAAGCTTCAAAAGTAGTATGTAATTTAGAGAAAATGACCGATCAACCTGATAGCGATTTGAATAAATGTACAATTTTCCAAGTATACCTTTTGACTGAATCTGTGCCATAAAGATCTTGCTATTTCCTTCTTCTTTATGATGTGCTCTTCAAATGCTAGAATTTTTTTAGACAATGAATTGAGTGTCTACTGTGCAACTACTATGCATCCTTTACTTGAATCTTCCAAGTATATTTATGTAATGAACACTAGTTCACAAATGGTTTCATCTGGATTTTCACTTACTAATCCTTGTGTGATACTTTCAGTGCACAGTTGAATCCTTAACAATCCTACCCTTATTGTAAAGTCTGTCTGTTCAAATGCTAGTGAATAAATACTAAAGAATAAAATGAGAGGATATTATTATCACTTTGGTATTCTTCCTAGTTACTACATGGTATACACTTTTCTTTTGTCCTCTAGACACTTCTATTAAAGCAGTTTTATTCTTCTGTTGGGTATCATTTGATGACTTTATAGGTGTAATTCACTAGACACTCTAAAACAAGCCTATGGTTTTAGGCAGATAATGTGAATTAGAATTGATATTATAAATATACTAAGACCAGTGAACAACAACAAAGTCTCAAATGTCCTGTTCACAAACTGCTTCTAGAAGTTGGAGATTAAAAAATTTATAAAATAGCTTTACCGATCCACAACTACTTTCATTAAATGATAAACTCAATAACCCTCCAACAGAAGTACCCACTTTTCTCTAGTTAATATTGAATGTTTGGGTAAAAATATAACAGTCTATGTCATCCTAGCAAAATCATCCAAGACAATCAATACTTGTTAAATTAAAAAATAAAAACGTGCTTTTATTGATGTATTTAAAACTATGCCAGTGTTAAGGTAATAAAAAGTTTTCTAAATATTTTCAAGGTAATTTTGAAAATGTTGATAATTAACCAAAGGTTTCTTTTTAGAGCATACTAAAATACTTTTAAGGGCTGGGAAGGTGGCTCAGTGGTAGAGCCCTTGCCTTGCATGCTCGAGGCCCTGGGTTCGATTCCTCAGCACCACATAAGCAAAAAGAAAAAAGCCGGAAGTGGCGCTGTGGCTCAAGTGGTAGAGCGCTAGCCTTGAACTGAAGAGCTGAGGGACAGCGCCCAGGCCCAGAGTTCAGGCCCCACGACCGGACCCAAAAATAAATAAATAAATAAATAAATAAATACTTTTAAATATTCAACAAGTTTATGATACCATATGAAGAAATCCCTGTGGAAATGTGCAATATTTTGTTATCTGGCCACTTCCTTTCCTGTTTTCTACAGTTTCACTTAGCGTCATGGAGGTGGGGAGATAAAACAAGTACTGATGTTGATTACGCATATTAGAATTTTTAAATATCTTTTAGAAATAATTTTTTGGCCAGTTCTGGGGCTTGAACTCTGGGCCTGGGCACTGTTGTCCATGAGCTCTTTTTGCTCAAGACTAGCACTTTACCACTTGAGACACAGTGCCACATCTGGCTTTTTCTGTGAGCCAAACACCCTGTTTACAAAGAAATTTTTTAAAGCTACTGGAAATCTTTAGATTCTTGGTTGTTGTTGTTGGGGTTTTTTGTTTTTTGGGTTTTGGTTTTTATTTATCTCAGTCATGAGGCTTGAACTCTGGGCCTGGGCGCTCTCCCTGAGCAATTCAGCTTAAGGCGATTGGTCTACCTCTTCAGTCACAGTGCCACTTTCGGTTTTCTGGTGGTTTATTGGAGATAAGAGTCTCATGGACTTTCTTGCCTGGACTGGCTTTGAACCGTGATCCTCAGATCTCAGCCTCCTGAGTAGCTAGGATGACAGGAGTGAGCCATCTGTGCCCGGCTCAATCTTCAGATTCTTTTTTCCTATTTCCTAGCAAACCTGTATCAAAAGAAGCATAGTTCTACCACTTAGCTATGTTGATTTTGAGCAACTAATTGTCTTCAGCCCTCAGGTCTATAATCTATTTTTTAAAAAAAGAAATATGTATAGCTCTTGTTTGATAGTAGAGTTTTCTTTATTCAGTGAGTTCAAAATATATGAAAGGGCTCAAGTTAGTGCCTGACAAATAATACAAGATGTAAATAATACAAGTAGATCAAGTATTATTATAACTAGATTAAATGAAATTTGTTTCACTTGCCATATAGTGGTAGAAATTCTATAACATTTACTTTTTTATTAATGTAATTTCAAAATTTGAAAATTCAGACTATCAATTCTCTTTTTCCTGATTTTTTTTAATTTTTTATTGTGAGAATACCGTACAGAGGAGTTACAATTACATGGGCAAGATAAGGAGTACATTTCTTATCAAGCATTGTTGCCTCCTCTTTGTTTCCCTGATTTCTTGTAAAACAATACTGTAAGTAATAGGTCTTCATCATCATATATTATAATAGTTCTTTGAGAGATAAAGATATTCCTTGTTTTATATTGTGTGAGTTAATTAATTTTATATTTAAATATACCATGATTTAACTTTAAACAAATTATGAAAAACCTAACATTTTGATCCAGATTAACCTTAGAGAATCTGTCATTTCATTACTTTTTTTCCCAAATACTGATTGTTCCTGAATCCTTGTAGAAATAAAGAAATGCAAAGCTTCTTTAATTTATATCATCAAGGGAACTGTTTGCTTATGTTTGGACTTGTCCACTAGTTACTAATTTCTCATTGTTAGCTTTCAGGCTCTCTTCTCGACCCCCTTGCTTCCAGTTCAGACTAAAATGACCACACTTGCAACTGTTAAGAGTGTGAGAAGGTCAACAAGGTCATTCCTTCCAATGGATTCATTGAAGAATTCACACAAAGATGTGGAGTAAGCCTCTGTCCTATTTTCCCTGTGGTATAATGGACACTTTCCATGACACAGCCTTTTGAAATTACCAGCAGGCTCATCTTTTACAACTGTTCATGATTTTGAAATATGTAATTACTACAACATTTAAGTTTTACTTCATTTGAGGATCAGGATATGAGACTAGTCATTACCAAGAATAAAAGCTTCAAAATTATAATGTACCCTAGTTGTACAAGAAGAAAAATAAAAGAAGTCTTAAGTGCAGAGGCATTAAATCACAAATATGAATTCCTCAATTTTGAATATTTCAAATCATATGGAATTTTCTGCATGATGACTTCTTTTCAAAAGTTAATCTATTATCCATTATAAAGTACCTGTCACCGTATATAATCAGTGGAAAGCTAGCAAGAATAAATTGCTCAAAGCTGATTTAAAATTATATTAACTAAAATACAATATATGCACAAACATATTTTATTGTCAACAATTCCTGTAATATGGTCTTATAAAATAGATAGGATAATTTGTTATAATATATTACACCGATGAAATTCTCTAATCTTCCATAAAATAGCTTTAATACAATTTCAGAACACTCATACAAAAATAGTACTGAAAGATGTACTGTAATAATTAATTAGCAGATTGACTAAGTCTCATTAAGAAATTGAATTCAGTGATAAAGCACTGTAATCAAAACCTGACATTTTATTCTTTAGGGACTAAATCACTTCTTGATTATACACATAAATACAACCAATAGTTTATAGCCAAAGGCTACAAGAATCAGGATACATAAATATAATTTGGTATGCTGGAGAGTAAGATTTACTAATGCCACATGACTTATTTTGAAACAGCAAGACATTTCCAAAACAAAAGCATTGTATTTGTTACAAACTAAAATGAGACATAACCACAGCAATAAAGCACATACACAGATATGCTATAAATATTTACCCACCATATGTTTCCTAGATAGTGACAATAGAACCATAAGTGAAAAACACTATGAAAAACAATTTGGCAGCTCTGTGGTTTGATTTCAGGGCCCCACACTTGCTCAACACACCTCCAGCTGTTTTTCAACAGTTATTTTTAGGACAGGGTCCTTCCTTGCTTGCAGGCTTGTATCTTAGCCACTATCTGCCTACTTTTTGCCTTCCTATCATAGGAAGCCTATGCTGGGATCATAAGCACATTCCACTACAACCACCTTCCCTTCCTGGAGATGTAGTTCCTACAATTTTCTGCCCACACTTGTGGGAAATCATGAGTCTCTGTTCTCAGCCTCCCAAAATGTATATTGGGATGAAAGGTACATGCACTGGGCCCAGCTACAGGTAAAAAGGAGTCTCACAAACTTTTAGTGCCTACACTTGATTCAAACTTCAATTCACCTTACCCCATTTTCAACCATCTAAATACTAGGATTACAAACAGAGTTGATAACTGACTCTATCAAGAATTTTTGTTTTGTTTTATTTTGTTTTGTCCGAGTTCTGGGGCTTGAACTAAGGGCCTAGGCACTGTGGCAGAGCTTATTTTGCTCAAGGCTAGTGCTTGCTCTCTCATTTGAGCCACATCTCCACTTCTGGCTTTTTATGCACTTTATTGGAGATAAGAGTCTAATGGACTTTCCTGCCCCAGCTGGCTTCGAACAATGATCCTCATATGTCAACCTCCAGAGTAGCTAGGATTAAAGGCATAAGCCACCAGTACCTAGCTCTATCAACAATTTTTAATGAAACTTTAGTCAATCATTCTGTTCTGGCAACTGTTGAGCTTTCACTTAGCTTTATTTTCAGATTAAACCATTAAACATACAACTCCCATACTGGTGAAAAGCTTTTCAAAGTGAGTCTTTCAAAATCAGGGAGGAAACATTATTTGATTTTTTTTCTCTGTCTCTCATTGGTCAAGAACTAAAGAGCTTTGTAGAGCTCGCTCTGGACTTCTAGTCATTAACAGGCAGGAGATTCTGGAATTGAGTCTTGTCTCTCCTCCTCCTATCCCCAAGCAAGAGTCAACACAAACATGTCAAGTTGAAAGAATATCTGCATGAGTACATTTTAATGTATTGCCATTAAAATGCAAGCGTTAAGTCCATGATTTTTAGAAATTGAGTGGAAGTGGATATTTGAAGGTATAAAATCATGTACAGTTAACAGAAGTATCCATAGTTCCAAAATAACTGAAGGTATAAAATCATGTACAGTTAACAGAAGTATCCATAGTTCCAAAATAACTTGATGATATGCACATTTCCTGTCATTTATTCCTTATGTAAAAATGAGTTCAAGTAAATTTCCCCCTAAATGATAGTAATGCAATGTAGAAGAGTGCCACCAGTCAGTCCAATTATACTGCAGGAAAAATTGGTTTTGGTTTTTTTGTTCAAATATTTAAATTGTAATTTAGAATGGGTGATATTCTAAAACCGAAAATCATATCGAAGTTTCAGAAATTGGCTCTTTTCTAGAAAGTTCCACTATTGACTTTGCTGTTATTTTAAAGCCTAATTGTCATTAAATAGTATATTTGACTGCAGTTGGCTAGCTTTTGTTGAAGGGAGCACAAATCAGCTGACACAAATAACCTTGTCTTCTGTAACTATCTGGCAGCATTAACTTGCTAAACTTTCATTCAATGGTGAATGAAAACAAAATCTGTCCGCTTTGATGTGTGCAAACTCCATTGCAGAGTAGGTAGAGTTTAAAAAGAAAATTTCAGGTTCACATATAAGTTTGAACATCTTTACAGTCCAACTGGTTTGAATCATAGTTTTGCAATGACCCTCTCCCATTCTCAGAATAACAATGAAATTGTGGTTATTTAAGTAAAATGTCAATAATATACTTAATCCAAACTAACTTTTTACATGAAATCAGTAACATGAAATCATGTTGTCTGTAGATCTTGAAATAATGGAAAAGAGACTAAATATACCTACTTGTAGACAAACCAATCCACCACTAGTCACATGTTGCCTTAAGGAAAAGCCTTATTCATATAGATATATGCTCTTGGGTAAAAGTTTATCTTTAATAAACCTTGCCTACTTGAGACAAACATGCAAATAGATTTACCATCACATATAATCCATACAAACTCCCAATTAAATACTTTAATGATATTGAATTCAATTTGTTACTGTATCTTTAATTACATACTATCATCAATAGAAAAATATTTTAGTGTCAAGCATTATATTGTAGTTACTATTCTTTGTACCTCTAAGAATTTTCTAGTACACAGAAAGACAAAACTGTCACACCTTCTATAATTTAATCATTATTCCTTTACAATCATCAAAATTGCTAAGCAGAAGTCAGGTACTAGTGGCTCATGCCTGTAATCCAATCTATGTAGAAGTCTAAGATAAGGAGAATTGTAATTTGAAGCCAGCCCAGGTAAAAAAAGATCCAAAGGCTCCTTCTCAACAAACAACTGGGCATAATGGGCCAGCCCTGTTTTAGTAGTTTCATGGGAAAGATATATAAACAGATCACAATCCAGGAATGCATCCTAGGGAGGAAGAAAGGATCTATATCAAAAAGAATTAATGCAAAAATCCCTGAATGTTCGGCTCAGTGATAAAATGCTTGGTTAACAAGAACAAGGCCCTGAGTTCAAACCCCAGTACCCAAAAAAGATGAATAGAATGGTGGTTCTGATTTCAATCACCCAAATAGAGCTGTAATTTTGCTAACTGAGGCAGGCAATGAAATAGACCAGAGTACATTAAAACAATTTTCAACAAGACTTAACACCATAAAAATTTGGTTAGTTTCAATCAGTTGGAACCTCGTTACATTACACTTCTCACTGAGATTGGTGTTGTATGCAGTCCACATTCTATAAAAACATTAGTCATTTCAAATAACATGTCAATTATCAAAAGTCAGTTGTCTGTTTTAAGCCAATTCCTATGAGGGGAAGTTTTGTTAAATTGTAGCAAATTTGTGCTCTTCCTTAAAAAAGATAATGACAAGTATCTTATTTAAAGCAAATATTCTATTAATAGCATATGCTTTCTATTCTAGTGATTTTCTCCCCATACACATAGCTTTCTACATTTGCAAGGAAAATCATCTTCAAGCATTTTTAAAACACTAGCCCAAAATAAAGCCATCTTTAAACAGTTCCTGAACACAAAAGTCTCACACAAACTGCTATATTATTCTTAAAAAACCTGTCTAAATACTCAAAGCAATGTCAACTGAAGTGTCTAAAAAAATGAGTCTTTGTGAATTCTAATGGAGTCCCAAATCCCACTGGCTGTTGACAGGGTATGATAAAATGAAAATCCAAATACATGCACTAAGATAATGTTCTATGTTTCTGTTGTGCTAGAAGTCTGCCTTCAACTCAGTGTTATAAAAAAAAAAGTTCTCACACTCTTATACAACCTCCTGTTCAACCACAACCAAATCCAGCATTTACTGATAGTCATATACAGCAAGGTCAGAATATTTTTAAGTAAGAAAAAAAAATCTTTGATTAATGCTGAGAGCTGCACTGTGTTTAGACAGGGTCATGACCCCAGGCATCCATTTAATCAAATTTTTCTGCTGCCTGTCCCAGTGGAGCCATCACCACAAGAAACTCTCTCAATGAGAAGGGGGGCAGGGGGAAGCATACTTCACATCTCACATTGTTTACACGCTGTTAAGTAATTATTTCTCTCTTCCACCCCCACTGGCCATCAACAGACAAGTCGCCTCCTTGGAGAGTCTGAAAAGCCTATTCAGCTGTATATAGCTTATTTTGTTGGTTTTTTTTTTCCCTTTCATAGTGAATTTTGGGGCTTAGCTTAAAGACTTCTTTGTGGATACTAAAATATACTCTGCCCGTGTTAATGATCTTTCTAATTGTAAGTATATTTACCATATAGATGTTTTTATGTTTCTTACCTATGCTAAAGCAATCATTTCTGCTTAATTTCTTTACCCCCATCTCCTCACTTCAGTACTTACAGATGAACACCTCCCCTAATCCATGCAGAGTGAAACCTGATTTTTAAAAGAATTGCATGATTGAGTAGTAGTCAAAGAAGGTATTATTTTTCAGGAGTTTTTAGCCATGTTCTAATCTTTAATGTAACTCTTCTTCAGGGCAAAGAGCAACAATGAGGTCTGCAGATAATAAAGAATTACAGTTTGCTTTTAATAGCTCTATCAGTCAGAGTAATAGAGATGGATAAAATGGTAACCTATTCACCCAATCCTTCCTAATTGCTATCCTAAAGAGCAAGAAGGGAAGTGGGGGCAAGAAAAAGAGGTTTGTGTCTAATTGCAGTTCAGGAATTAAAGGCAAATAACTGGAAAGCTAAGGATAGACAGAGTCCTTCCAAGCCCAGAATACACTATGTTTAGTGACATAAAGCAAAGCTGAAACGTAGAAGACCCAATTCTCAAAATTGAGGCACTTTCTTCCTGATTTTGTGCTATTTTTTTCAAAGTCTACTTCAGTACACATATTTATACCATTTTGTTTACCATGGAACATGAGGAGAAAAAAGTTCAAAAGTTTATGGTTCAAAAATGAAGTAGTATGGGAATTAATTTAATTAGTCTTACAGTTCTTAAGTGAATACTTTTTTATATTTTAACTCCATCTTTTTACTTTCTAGTTAATGGTCATCTATAAAAGTGAAATTCTGCAAGTTGATGATTCCACCAATGTTACAACTAGTATTAGATTGTATTATTAGTGAGTACAATAAAATACAAGCACAAGTACAGTACATGTTCCACTCACAAGAAATAGCATTTGACTGGACCAGTATTCCAGCCCTCTCAGTCCCTGTACAGTCCATTACCAAAGGGAAAAAGAGATCTTAATTTGATACAGAGAGACAGATTAATATCAAATTTAATATGTTGGATATTAATGAAAATGTCTTTGTCTTTTCATATAGAAAATGACAATTATGAGTAATAAAAAAGTAAAGAAGCCAGGCACTAGTGGCTCATGCCTGTAATCTTAGCTACTCAGGAGGCTGATATCTCAGGATCACAGTTCAAAGCCAATCCAAAGTCCATGAGACAGAAATGGAGCTGTGATGCAAGTGGTAGAGCACTATTCTTGAGCACAAGGTGCTCAGGAACAGCATTTAGTTCAAACCCCAGGATTGGAAAAAAAAAAAAAAAAGGTAAAGAAACCTGCTGAGAAGTAAAATCACAGGCAAAGAAGAAACAAAATTAGTATTGTGAACATGGAAAAAGGCAGTAAATTACAAGGAATTTTGGGAAACATACAAATGCAGAAAGGAAAGTAAAAATACTAAAATGGCAACTGAATGTAATTTGAGATGAAAGACTTGTTACAGATTCCCTTATAGCCATAAAGATAAATTAATTAACATAAGAAAAGTGAGGAAAATATGAATGATATGCCAGAAAGATCAATGGGATAGGTCTCCAAACAATTGTCCAAAACATCAGACCTACAAAAGACAAGTCATTTAATTTTTCTACAGTTTGTCATTGATACAAGGTCAAACCAAGTAAATTCTGATATTCCTGTCTCCTACACATAATAAAATCTCTGAGACAACTGAAACCACAGAAAATTTTACTTATCTTTCCCACGTTTTTTTGTACGGATGAGAGCTCCATTAAATACTGTAACATACCTTCAACATCTTTATGATTGTTGAGCACTGTCAGTAAAGAACAAAAATGCTTAAATAGGGATACAGGTTGACCCATTGTAACAATGAGATGTACAAGACAATATGTTGAAAACGAACTTTACAACTTCAGCACAGGTGGGAGTAGTTGGGGAGGTAGGAAGGAAGAGATGGTAGGGGAAAAAACAAAGGAGGAGGTAGCAATGCTCATTAGGAAATGTACTCATTACCTTACTCATGTAACTGTAACCCCTTTGTACAGTATTTTTACAATAAAAACCATATAAAACATGAATAAAGTAGCAACATCAGCTTTCTGGAGAAAAAAAAAGAACAATGATTCATCTGTAATTACCAATTTAAAAGTATAAACAAGAATGTCTATTTAAGATTTCTTTTCTTCTGAAAAAATTTCTTAAAGCTTAAGAAGAAAAGCTGGTATAAAGGAGTAACCAAAGTAGATGTGGCACCAAAATCTTCAAATAAATAGGAGGAATTTATATGTGACACTTGTTTTCCATTCAAGTTTTGTCATTTCAGTGTCAAGTGAAGGAATATTGGATGATATCCTGAGTAAGTTGGAAGTGCAAAGATTTCTGGTCCCTTGCTTAATTTGGATTTAATGCAAGAGAACTCATTTTTTAAAAAGAAATTGGCATAATTTTATCCTTCTGAGTATTTCTTCAGGTTTGAACACACACACGTGTATATATGTATATATATGTATGTATGTATGTGTGTGTGTGTACATACATATTTCATTTTCATTTATCCACCCATACAAATATGAGTGTCTGTGATGGTGTCTGGCACATAGCCAATTCATGAAAAGCATCTGTTGAATGAATGAATGGATGGGTAGTAATGGGTAGATGGATATACTAATGGTTCTTTCCTTCACTTGTCTTCTTCACTACTCAACAAAAGATAGTGGCATTTGGAATTGTTCTGAGCACATGCAACTTGAAATTTACTTCTTTATTAACTAGAAAGTAATGATCCATCAACAAATAGATTTTTTAATGCAAACAACAGCCACATATTGCTCAGCTCAAAAGAGTGCCATTCACATTGTATTCTGTGTAAATGATGATCTTTAGAAAAGTTCGAGGGAACAGCCTGACATAGTAGGGAATTAAAATTCTTTAAGAATACGTGTTGATACACAACTGCTTGATAAATGTTTTTAGATGCATTATAGAGTGAAGTTCTCCCAAAAAATCATTTAAAAAATACATTACCCTGATGGGTGCTGGTGGCTCATCATGCCTGTAATCCTAGCTACTCAGAGGGCTGAGATCTGAGTATCACAGTTCAAAGGCAGCCTGGGCAGGAAAGTCTCGAGACTCTTATCTCCACTTACTCACCAGAAAACCAGAAGTGGGCCTGTGGCTCAAAGTGATAGAGCACTAGTCTTGAGTAAAAAGAGCTCAGGGACAGTGCCCAGGCCCCAAGTTCAAGCTCCTCAACTGACAAGACAAAAAAACAAAAAAACATTACCCCAACAGAAAAAAAGTGATGTGCCCTAAAAACAGCCTTAATGAGTATCTACGCAAGGATCAAACTAATATCCATCTATACTTTGTCTGCAGTGTATCTGCCTTCAAAACTATTCAGTCTGGTATAATAACGTAAGTCGCCAAAAAGTATTACAATTCTCTTTCCTTAATATGCAACCAGATCGAACCACAATAATGACCCTTCTAATAAAATTGGAAATGCATTAAAATGTTTAACTTCAGTTCTTATTTGTAAATGTTAAAATTATTGATTATGAATAATTGAACTCATTAAAATTGCATGGTGGATCGTATAACATCCTTACAGTACCAAATAGTAACAATAAAATAATATGATAAAATAACAAACACTAATAAAGTTTAAATTAATTGTAAAATTTCATTTCAAATAGATGCAATATGACCATATAAAATGATGCTTATCGAAATGAATTGCAAGAAATTGAAACAAGGTATTTTAT
Source organism: Dipodomys spectabilis (assembly GCF_019054845.1). Taxonomy (NCBI): domain Eukaryota; kingdom Metazoa; phylum Chordata; class Mammalia; order Rodentia; family Heteromyidae; genus Dipodomys; species Dipodomys spectabilis. The sequence goes on along the minus strand of NW_024871350.1, from coordinate 540,559 downwards.
TGTACTGTTTGCACTTCTTTTTTTTCTGTTTTTTCTTTGGTTTATTCCCTTTTGTCATTGTATTTGATTTCTGTACCCTTTGTCTTGTATATAAGTTTATCTGATTTAGGGAGGGGAAGAGGAAGCACAGAAATGATGGGACAAAGGGTAAACCAATTCAGCAGTGAAACCCACTAGACACTATGTTAGAAATGAACTATACAGCTTGGGGAAAGGAGAGATGGAACTATACAGCTTGGGGAAGGGAGAGATGGAAGGGGAAAACTGAGAGAGAATGAGCAAGTGTGTGACATTGTTTAAAAGGAATGTACTCATTATCTGACTTATGTAACTGCAACCCCTATGTACATCACCTTACAATAAAATTTAAAATTTAAATAAAAAGAAAAAAATTAAAACATAAATTGAATAGGTGCAAAATCATTGTTCATATGACTAAATCTAATTCATTCCTTAGTGAACCTGAACTCAATCATAATTCTGCAAGAAAATTCCCAAGAAGAATTATATAATGATTATAAGTATGTTAATTATATAATGATTATAAGTATGTTTTTGACTCATCCAATTTGATATAAAATAGCACTGGAAACTTATACTTAATACATCCTCTTCTCTGTTGTTTTCGTCCTTTCTCTTGAACTTTTGGTATAAACTGTGGAGTGCTCAGTTAAGCATAAGTAATCTGCCAAGTGCCTAAAGTGAAGATAGTGCATGAAAGTGATGCTTTGAATACCAGACAGTCACATAGCAATACTGACATTATGAGCCCTAAATATACCATCAACTAAACCTAAGCGCACCAAAAAATGAAATGATATGGATGTAGATTTTTAAACAGCTTAAATACTCACATATTAAATAATCATAACTATATCCATAAAATCCAGTTCTGTAATAACCCCCAGGTAATAAGAAATGTAAAACTGAAAATGGTTAAGTAACTCTACCTAAATTCTACAAGACTAATAGCTGAACATGCTTCAATGTTGGTATGTTGTAAACGTGGAATTTAAAACCAAGATAGTTTAACATCAGAGTACATGCTCACAACCACCAGTGATATTGCAGAAAAAATAGAGTGTATGCAAAACTATTGGTAATCAAAACACTTGAATTCTAGCTACTTTTAGTGTTGGCAGATCCAGGATCTCAAGTCGGCTAAATACAATTCCATACAGTTAAGTTTCAAGGTTTGTTTCAACGTTTTTGGGTTGGGTTTTTTTAGGTTGTTGTTGTTGTTTGTTTCTGATCCCATGTTTTCTCATCTGATAGAAGCAAAGTTCAGGGACTTGTAATCTGGCGTGGTGAGAGCTTCAAAAGTAGACTAATTAATTCTCTTTACATATATTCTTTTTTGCCAGACCTAGGGCTTGAACTATGGGCCTGGGCTTGAACTACGGGCACTGTCCCTGAGCTCCATTTGCTTAAGGCTAGCGCTTTACCACTTGAGCAACAGTGCCACTTCTGGGTTTTTTCAATTGTTTATTGAAGATAAGAGTCTCACAGACTTTCCTACCTGGGCTGGCTTCGAACTGTGATCCTCAGATCTCAGCCTCTTAAGTAGCTAAGATTACAGGTATGAGCCACCAATGGCCCACTACACATATTCTTTGACCATAGAAATTTTTGCTTCAACATAATCCATGTATTAAATGGACTCGAGTAGTTGAAGTTAAAGGAACAGAAATTTTGATGAAGTGGAATTTAGTAGTCTGAGCTGTACAATGGATGAACAGACTGATTTAAGCATGCATATTTACTTACCACCAAGTTGGAATGTTCAAGCAGAAGTTTACTTACTACTTGACGAAGAACTTAAGAAAGGACTAAAATATCATTGACTGGATGACTTTTCATTTTCCTTTCTACCTTCAAATTTTTCATTCCTACAAATTCCATCATCTCATTCATGCAACAAAAGTAATCTACAGATGTATTGGAACACACACACACACACACACACACACACACACACACATTGTGTGTATTTTTCTCTAATCAGGAGTCTGACCTTTGGAGTAAATCTTGCATGAATTTTCCATGCTAGAAAGCTTATTGATGACCAGTTTTAAATAAAGCAAAATGTAGAAGGCAAGTTTAAAAAGGGAGACATGGTTACACTGTTTATGTTTAGGAAGACAAATGGTTTACAGCATAATATGTCATTAAAGAGAGGATTTAAGATACTTTTTTAAGAGGCATTTTTGGAATGGAGTATATTTCAAGTAGATGAAACTGCTTTAAAGCATCACTGGGAAAATGGCTTGCTCTACTGACCCTTCCCTCTTCATTCCTCAAATAGAAAGGACTATGACTATAGAACAAACTGTTCCTCTCCAGTAAATCCAGAAGGTTTTTAACCACATCTAGAAGATACAAAGAAAGATTTACAAGCATATGTGAAAAGAAAGAGGAAATCAACCATTGTAAAGGTCCTTTTCTTTCCCTGGAGAAAATATGCAGAAGCATAAAATTAATTCTCTGTAATTCAGATCAATTGAAAGAAGCGTCATCTAAACATTTTTCACACATTTTCTATATAAACAAATGTCAAAAACCAAGTGGAAACTCATGACTAGATCACTCAACATATAAATCTGTCATTGAACAATTTCTAGAGGAGCCTGTCCTTTCAAAGGTAGACTTAACTGAAGATTTCACAGCAGAACAAAGTTACATTAAAAAGTATCTACTCTCTGTACTGATACAAAGTTAGGAAGTGAAGGATTATGTCTACAGTTACTTATATTATTCTAAACACTAAAATTATATCAGTAGCTATTGAAAAGTTTTACTAACTTAATTTATTTTATGATAAAAAATACATTTGCTCTAAAACACATTTGTTCAAAATGTCTAAGTACAATGTGAAAAAGGTGATAAAAATTTAAATATGTAAAATCATATCCTTTTCATTGTTTTTAGAGGCATTAAGTAGAAAATACTCAATCCAAAATTTTCTTGTCAGAAGACAACATTTAGGGAAGTAATAAGAATTTCAGCTACACGTTAACACTAGGTCAGGTAGCAATTCCTAATTCCCTTTATTTATTAAATACTTGATAAGATAGCCAATGAGAAAGAGGAAAAAGAAAAGTGTGACCAAGAATATACATTCATACAGGCATAGCTTTTGGAAAAGGTTAGAAATTCTGTGTCTATGCATACTGAGAACAATTAACATAATGCAGATATACTGATAAGATAAAAATTCCAGCCACGTAACAAAAAAGCAGTTGACAACTTGGATATTATGCAATTATGACTGTCATTTTATTACTGTTATTAATTTATTAGTATAATTGCAATTTTTTTCAATGCCATAATGTGATAATAAAGGACTTGTCATTACTAAGTTAACCTCCAAACATCTCTGACCTCAAGGGAGGTAGTTGCATGCTTTCAGACCAAAATGAGCTGTCAGTTACCACAACGACATTTTGATGACTACATTATCTTGTAATTAAATGTCTCAACAAACTTCTGCTTTTGATTGACATGTAGTTAAGACTATCATTGACCACAGAGCAGTTTTCTTTATATTTCAAGAATAATTTTCTTTATATTTCAAAATGATTTTAGCACTGAAGCAGGAAGACAAGGGTTTAAAACTTCAAATGCTGTTCAGAATCTATTTGTTAAGCTGTATTTGGCACTTGTACACAAATGAAAATCTGCCAAAATTATTTGTACCCATAGATAGCATAATCCACTGTAGTGTAGTGAAAACTTTACTTAATTTCTACAATGTTCTTTATTAACCTTATAGAACATAAAGAATAACTCTACAATTCATTTCCCCATGAGTACATGTTCCACAAGGAAAACAATTGAAATCTACTAATAATGGATGCTCACACATGACTTATGATCATTATCCATCTCACCACTCTTTTTTTTTGGGGGGGGTCCAGTTGTGGGGCCTGAACTTTGGGCCTGGGCGCTGTCCCTCAGCTCTTCAGCTCAAGGCTAGCACTCTACCACTTGAGCCACAGTGCCACTTCCGGCTTTTTTTCTTTTTGCTTATGTGGTGCTGGGGAATTGAACCCAGGGCCTCATGCGTGTAAGCAAGCGCTCTACCACTGAGCCACCTTCCCAGCTCCTCTCTCACCACTCTTGAGCCAAACCTGTGTGTTCAATATTCCAAGGGCAAGATAGCTCATCTATGACTCATAGTGGATTCTTTATTTTGCCTGTTCTCTCCCTTAATAAATAGGCCACTAAGGTAGACTATCTATACTATGTGGATCACAATACTACTTAGGATTTGCACTCTTTAACTATGAAAAAGAAACTTCTCAGCTGAGATTAAATATTTATTCTACCTTAACTTTTTGTTTTGCTGGTCCTGGGGCTTTAATTCAAGACCTGGACATTGTCTGTGAGTTTTTTTTTTGTCAGTCATGGGGCTTGAACTCAGGGCCTGGGCACTGCCCCTGAGCTCTCTTGCTGAAAGCAAGCATTCTACCACTTTGAGCCACAGCTCCACGTCCATCCTTGAGCTTCTTTTGCTCAGGACTAAAGCTCTAGCTTGGCCCACAGCTGAACTTCCAGTTTTTTCTGTGATGAATTGGAGATAAGAGTCTCACAAACTTTCCTGCTCTGGCTTGCTTCAAATCATGATCCTCAGATCTCATCCTCCTGAATAGCTAGGGTAACAGGTTTGAGCTACTGGCACCTGGCTTCCATCTTAATAATTTTTAATCATAGGAAGATGAATGTCCTAGCCAAAGGCAATTTTCGTGTATGAAATTAGACTCTTATAAAGCATGTAATAAGTATAAAACTCCACAGAGAAGTTAAATTGAAAATGACCCTTCTTGATTTTAATCTGTCTGCTTTTACTATGCTAGTAAAACTCTTTATTTAAAGTAAAGCTAGTATGCTTGAAAAAGTAACTTTAAAAAAATAAAAATCTCATGATCAAAATAAAAAATAACACTAAAAGGGCCAGGGAAGCTGGCTCAGTGGTAGAGTGCTTGTCTTGCAGGCATGAAGCCCTGGGTTCAATTCCTCAGCACCACATAAGCAGAAAAAAGCTGGAAGTGGCGCTGTGGCTCAAGTGGTAGAGAGCTAGCCTTGAGCTGAAGAGCTGAGGGATAGTGCCCAGGCCCAGAGTTCAGGCCCCACAACCAACAACAACAACGAAAACACTAAGTAATTCTGCTAGTAAAGAGATATACTGTTAAAATTTAAGATCATCAATAATAAAGATAGTTTTTTCCCAAGCATCAGGCTGAAATTTTCTTCCATAAATTTAAAGTTCTACTTTAAAGTCTGATCTATAATGGCTATATACATAAAAATAGAATGATTACTTCTAAATTGAGTTTTATGTTATTGTTATGGAAAGTCTAGTTACATGCAAACACACACACATTCATCTCAAAACACTGACTCACAGAGGAGGACAAAGGGAGAAGAGTGTTATTACAATGGCTCTGATTTTATACTAAGTTCTATGTGATATAAACTATGGGAAAATATTTTTTCACCATGTGAACAAACACTGACATTTTTTCAAGTTATGGGATATACTAACTTCTCAGAAAGGGAAACATTTGTAGAAGTTGCCACCCTTTTCACAACCACAAGTAAAATCATCTCTTCCTCAATTTCAAATTGTCCTGAGTATTCATGAAGTAATCATATCCCTATACACAAATGTTTTTGAGATACAAAATTAATTCTTTTTGGCAAACTTGGACCTAGTGCAGAAGTACTTGGAGTATACTTTGTACTAAGCCTGTTCACAGTCATGTACAACTTGACATGACTATCATGTGCACAAGTCACTCAATCCAAGAAAGCAAAATGGAGTAACATGCACATGTTCTGTCAGGGGAAGTGAATAAGGGAATAGCACTGCAGTATAACCTAAGAATAATCATCATAACATTGCAACTTATTTGTCATGAGAAGTTGATCCATAGAAACCTAATTCAAAAAGTTAGCAAACATCCCTTATTTTCCTTCATATATGTGTGTGTGAGAGAGAGAGAGATGCTACACACATATTACTCAATTAGCATTTGTGTAACTTATGAAAGTAAATTTTGAAGCTACTAAAATAAGTAGGTACAAAGTGGGAACTTATTGTAAACAAAAAAAGAAAGATGATGACGGGGTAAAAAACCCACCATATCTCAGAATCTACTGATATAAATTAAAAAACAATGTAGCTTGACATTGAACTAAACAAAGAAAATACATTGATGATTAGATTTCCTCTTAGCCAATGACCAGGATGTAGCATACTTATCTTTCAACAGCAGTTTCATAGTCACAAAAAAGAGTTAATGGTGTTTCTCAAAAGAAAATGAAAGTCACTCTACAGTAAAGGTTATATTTCATAATCCAGAAATAAAAGAAATGTGAATGTGTCATTTAGCTCATAGCTAAAGTACTTTAACCATAATTTTACCAGTTGTACCTGACCTCTGAAAATAATTCAATCACCTTCAATGATTGATCTAATTAGGCACTTTAGAAAATGGGAAAATATATTTACAAGATTTTGTGGTTGAATTTCTCACCTGAAAATGACTTTGTGGTCCTGTTGAAATACTACTACTGCTAATTGTACATACATTGACACCTACGTATACTGCATAAAATGCATTTCACTGTTTATGGTTAACTCCATAAAGATGTCAACAAGTCCAGTAAGAGGTCTAAGAACAAATGGGAACCAAGAGTAGCAAAGAACCAAGGTCTCTGGGGTTCTATGTTATTTTATCTTTTGAATTAGCATACATTCCTAACACTATGAGATTTTATTGTGATCATTCATTAGATGATATTTTCATTCTCCCTTACTTCCTTCATTTTCAAGTTTCATTCACTACAATATTTAATTTAGTAGGGTGTGCATAAGAATAAGGATTAAATGGGCTGGGAAGGTGGCTCAGTGGTAGAGCGCTTGCCTTGCATGCCTGAGGCCCTGGGTTCGATTCCCCAGCACCACATAAGCAAAAAGAAAAAAGCCGGAAGTGGCGCTATTGCTCAAGTGGTAGAGTGCTAGCCTTGAGCTGAAGAGCTGAGGGACAGCGCCCAGGCCCAGAGTTCAGGCCCCACGACCGGACCCAAAAAAAAAAAAAAAAAAAGAATAAGGATTAAAGGGGACAGAGGTAAAATGCAGCATTGTTTCTTTCACTGGAAATGATCCTACAAAAATTCTAAGAAGAAAATAACAATGGAAATAAATCAACAAGGTCAAAACACTAGTGGAAACTAAGAAATTATATAATTTTGGATAAGAGACATTGTGCCAGGTATTGTCATAGTGAAGCTGTAATGGTCTATCACATCCAAAATTTTTGGGCTCAGAAGCAAAGCCTATATAAATGGTATGTTCAAGAGCCATATTATACTAACATGATAGTTAACAGATAAACTATCATATAAAAATCAATCCACTTGTACAAATGTTGCTTTTGCAGTCAGTGAGAAGATGTCAATGAGTTTCAATATCTGCCAGGACTCGGTCAGCTGTGAATCTCACTTGTAAATTTTTGTAACTTAGTCTTAGAGTAGGGATACATCCCAATTTGCCACACAGCCTTCCTGCTTTATCTGTTTTCACAATTTAATTATTAATAGTGACCCTCTCAAAACTATTCCAGTTCAAAATATATAAATCACATTGTCACCCTAGTACATAGATGGGTACACATATTTTTTAATTATAAATTATATGGCAGTACATTGAGCATATATAAATACCTACAACTATATATACTAGAGGAAATACCTTTGCTTTCTCCTCTATTCAAAAATCACCCCTCGACACCAATTGGAATAAAGCATTAAGCATTTGTGAAACCAACATAATATGGCACCTACTGGACATTATCACTCACAGTTCAGACAGCACCAACACAATACAGTCCTTCACTCACTTGCACTGGAGTAATTGAAATCCTCATACAATCTCACAACTTCCAATAAATTATCTTTCTTGTCACTGTTTTTGTAAATTTTTCTAAGTTCTGCATAAAATGAAAACACATAATCATAGGACCACCTATTTCTAAGACAACTAATGTCTTCTAATGTAATTACTATATATTTTAGTATTCAGGGGGGTTCTCATTAACCAATGCAACTGATAAATTAATTTTTACACCAAAAAGTCATGGCTGTCATCATATAGTGACAGAAGTTGTATCAAATAATCTTGGGAACTAGATGTGACCCATGGTCTGGGAACATGGTCTTGCTTGTTCCTTGATCTTTAAAAAGAACAAATCTAAACAGCTCAAACCTCTTTTCCTTATTTTAGCCTCATAACATTATGCAAATTGAACTACTTATTGCCCTATTATATGGTTGTCAAATTAATAGCTTGTGTAGAATTGCTATCCATGTTATAACATACCTCTGTATTAAAAAAAATATTTCTGTGTTACACTGAACCCAGAAAAGGTATGTCTGCACTTATGGTCATGCATATGTGGCATGTGTTATGAAATGTATTCACATATGTGTTGCATTGCTGTTTCCAGGCTATCTTCCAAGAAGACATCCCATATAGACCACATCTCAACCACCCTAGGGCTGTGACAGTAACACACATAAAACACTGTAATAACTACCAAATGGGTAGTAGATTTAATTCTTTTTTTATTTTATTTTATTTTAAAGATGCTGTACCGAGGGGTTATAGTTACATAGTAAGGTAATAAGTACATTTCTTGTCGAGCATTGTTATCTCCTCCTTTGGTTTTCTCCTACTAGCCCTTCCCTCCCCACCTCACCCACACCCCTTGTAAGGTTCATTTCCAACAGAGCATCTTGTATCATTGTTGCAATAGAGTTCACTTTTTAACTCTTTAAGAGTTTAACTCTCCCAGTTGTAAAGTTCATTTACAACAGAGTGTCTTGTAAGTATCATTGTTGCAATAGAGTTCACTCTTTAACTCTTTAAGAGTTTAACTCTTTAAGCTGGTAGCAGTTCATGGCTGTAATACTAGCTACTCAGGAGGTTGAGATCTGACAATCACGGTTCAAAGCCATCCTGGACAGGAAAGTCCATGACATTTTTATTTCCAATTAACAACCAGAAGTGGCGCTGTGGCTCCAGTTGTAGAGCGCTCACCTTGAGCTGAAGAGCTCACGGACAGTGCCCAGGCCCAGAGTTCAAGCCCCACGACCGCCAAAAAAAAAGGAATGATTTTTTAAAGCTGGGAGCTGGTGACCCACACATGTAATTCTAACTACTGAAGGGGCTAAGATCTGAGGCTCTCTATTCATACTCAGCCTGGGCAATAAAGTCCAAAAGACTCAGCTCTAATAACCAGCAAAAACCAGAAATAAAACTGTGGCTCATGTGGTAGAGTGATATTCGTGAGCACAAAAGCTCAGGTACAGTACCCAGGCCGAGTTCAAGCCCCAATCCAGAAAAAAAAATAATAAAAAGAAACTGATTTTTTTTTAGTTTTGCATATTTTCTTTTTTTTTATTGTGAAATACCATACAGAGGAGTTACAATTACATGGGCCAGATAACGAGTACATTTCTTATCAAGCATTGTTGCCTCCTCTTTGAAGAAACTGATTTTTAACCAAAGCGAAGACCATAAATAAATAAACCATTTAAATAATAATAAATAATTTAAATAATAAATTCATTTAAAGTAAAAAAGGTTACATTATTCTGTCTCTAGACAAATAAACACAATATATCAAGAAGTATGCAACAATAAAAAGATTACACTTTAACATGAAGTTATCATATTGCCATTATTTTAATACTTTATAGTGAATTCAGACAGAATATACTAAGAATGAAGATTAAATTTGACTTTATAGTTGAGGTGATATATTTGTCACAAATTATAGCAGATATGTTATGAATTAATTTAAGATAATTAACCTAAAACCCCAAAAAGTAATTTTTGGTTTAAAAAAAAATTTACCTTGGCACTATAGCCCAGTGGGAGAACAAAAAGTTCAATTTGTAGCCTCCCAAAGAAAAGGTACCCTCAATTATTTTTCATGTAAAATGTTAATTTATTCTACATTTGCATCAAATTGTAAATAAAATTTATATCCTTAAGCATGAAATCATTTTTGAGAGGGCAATATATGAATGTAACTGTGGTATTAATTTTGTGTAATCAAATTCACTATGTTACAAATTCCACAGTGACATTTGTAGTTATAAATCCCTTGTTACTATATTTCTTCTCTACATGTAAACCAGGAGGGAAAAAATTAAGCAGCTGCTGCAATGAACTCTTCATTAATCTGCCTGCTTAATTCACTCAGCCCTTACTGGCAGTGATCACACTCTGGAAGCCTCCTTTGGTGTTATTATGTCCTGCTGTGTGGCCTTCAGACTCTGGGCCACATGATTATCCCAAGCCTCAAATCCTTTTGTATTCATTGAAGATGTCTTCACATTAATCTTTTTTTGCTTTTACTAATTATTTATTCCACCAATACCCCAAACCTTATCAATTCTATATACCTTCAGTACCTACAAAGTTGAAGTGTGAACATGATTTATCATGTAAAGTTTCAACTCATTCTAAATCAATCCTAAAACAATGTCACAATTCAGATTACAAAAGAAACCTGGCCCCTAAGGGTTTTTTTGTCAGAACATTCAGCCTAAATGGTCAGCTGGACAATCATTTCCATAAAGTGTGGGAAGGAGGCCTGGACTGAAATTGCCTCTCCATCTCATTCAAAATTATAGTCGGTCATAAGACACAATACATCCTCCTGCTTTCTAGAACAATGTAGGTTTCCTCCATTTGGAAAAGTTCAGAGATGCATCAGTGATTTAACCTATAGACATTTGAAGGTTGGAGAGTACCTCTAAGGGGCTGTTGACCTTCACCAGATGAAAGAACTAGAAACCCAACTTCAGTCAATATATATTTATCTTTCTGTTGGGACTATTATAACTGTGCAAGTAATGGTGACCTTGAAACTTCTTGCACAAGATGTATACAAGTAATGTTCTCTAAAGAAAACTATATAAATACCTAAATTACACAAATCTAAGATCCACATTCTGTAAAGATCCAAAGAAAGTATTCAGAGCAATAACGTCAGTTCCAAAAGGGAATTATTTTTGTAACTGAATGGTCTCCTCTTAACTGTGGCCAAATGTAACCACATTAGACCAGAATCTGACAATTAAACATAGCTAAGGATTTCAGATTTTTTTTCAAACATTCCTCATATAGAGATCCATGCTGTTTCAACTAATTCCATTTTATTCCCCACAGTGTTATAATAATGATAAATCTCTCAAAAACATCCCACCTTTTATCGACTAAATGTATATCAAAACATACTTTTGTTTGGAAAAGCTAAGTGAAGGCATACTGAAAGTCTTCTCAATAATTGCCCATTTTATCTTATGGAATGTTGGCTTCAAAGAAGATGTTTTTTTCCTGATTAGCCATGGTCTGCATTCTTGTTAAGGATCAATGGGGTACATGTACTCTTTCAGGATACAGACAAAGGTATGACTGAATATATAACAATTCAAGCATGCTAAGCAGAGGCCAGAAAGAATAAAGGAAAATGTAAGTAACAACCAGTTAGTCATGGAAATCCTACAAGAATGAGCAGAGTACCCTAGTCCAATAAAGTAGAGAACTTCAGAGAAATAAAATCTCACTCATTTATAAAAATGATGAAATTAATTTAGAGGACCAATAAAAAGGTAAAGAGAAGTCATATCTTCTGGAAACACATTATCTCCTGATTACTGGTAAATCTGTATAACATTCATTTTCTATTTTGCTCTTGTGAAATATACATTTACATAACTGGAGTACTACCTAAAAAGGTCTATATATGAATGTTAACAGAAACATGAATGCAGAGCTTAACAAACAACATCTTCCTATTCTCAAATAAACAGTTTGTTGATTGGCATGGAGTCATTTGCATGTGTTCCATTTTGGTGTCATCTTTGTTACAATGGGAGACAATCACTTGGAAAGGATGGGAAACTCTTTTGTGGACCTGTCAGCATTAAAAATCTTTAGACAACCCTCCTCTTCAAAAAAAAAAAGACTAGAATGCAGTTAAAAGATACAACAGAAACCAAGAGAGCCACAGACTTGCTGACATATGGATTTTAAAAGAAATTATCCAAGTATGAGATCTGGCAGTACTTGTAGTATTAGTGAAAGGGTTACTTTATTACTTTATTCAAAAATATTTTCAGCTTCTGCTGTGGAATTGGTAAGTCTACCTTTAGAGGGACTTGTAATGTGTGACATACATCACTTCACTTGAGTTGACTTCCAAATCGACCCAAACAATACAATGGCAATTTAAACCTTATTGCTCTTCAATCTTACTGGTTAAAGCCATTTTTCATTTGGCATCAGAGAACTATAGATCTCCCCCACACATTCTATTATGTATCCAATCTATCCCAATTTGAAATTATCTTATTAATACTCACACAAGCTGTTTGCTTTGTGATTGTTTTGTATTTTTTATTTTTGTTGCTGTTGTCTTCTTACTTCTTAGAGATAAGAAAAGAGTGACCTTGGGCTGGGAAGGTGGCTCAGTGGTAGAGCGCTTGCCTTGCATGCATGAAGCCCTGGGTTCGATTCCTCAGCACCACATAAGCAGAAAAAAAAAAGCCGGAAGTGGCGCTGTGGCTCAAGTGGTAGAGTGCTAGCCTTGAGCTGAAGAGCTGAGGGACAATGCCCAGGCCCAGAGTTCAGGCCCCATGACCGGATCAAAAAAAAAAAGAAAAGAGTGACCTCTAAAATGAACTTCATAAACTAATCTCTTACCCATTTGCCCTTCAGTTCCCTCTTAACCGAAGAAAAATGTGGTTATCCCTGACTTTCTTCCTGCATATTTAAAAATTTTATCATGTATCAAAACACTCTGTTTAGCAGAGTTGGTATTATATTAATAAGGAAAATTCAAAATACTTTGAGCTTTCTTTATACATCTATTGTAATGAAGGCATGACAAAATTTAAAACAGCATATTTTAGCTCCAGAATTAGAATACACTGGTTCTGGGGAGTACAGCAGAAAATTGTAAATTACTCTGTTCAAAGGAAAACTTATACATAGAATGCAATTTCTTTATTGTTTCTACCATTATTAAATTCCTTAAGCAAGCTGATACCTGATATCAGCTCTTTATACTCTTTGTCTTCTTGTAATATACTTCTAAATTTTAATTTTGTCCTTGGAAAAAAAGGCTGTATGGGCAAATGTTTAAAAATTGGGCCCAGACAATTATGAAGTTCTCTTTTATGACTTCTTTAGAAAATTTTCTCCCTGCCTTGCAGGAAACTAGCATATTCTATTTCAAGTGAAATTTGACTCATGTCATCAGAGCATATATATTTCTTAAACTGGAATGGTGCAGTCTGAGGCACTAAAATATATACTAACAGATTCACATCCTGAATAGGATATGTAGTATTTAACTGCCAAATGCTCCAACCAAAAATGGTAATGGGTCTAGGACTTTCACCAACACTTAAAACTTCTTGGAGAAGGCCAGGAATAGAGCATGGGGGCTAGACATTCCCTATTATTTCAAATTCTCTCCTGGATAAAGCCTATGTATTTGTTTTAAGGAATAACCATTGCTTAATTAAGCTTAACATTTTACTATGCCGGCTGACATAATTAAGTGAATTAGATTTGTGGGCTTCAGTTGAAAGATGAAGATAATGTTAGTATCAAGTTCAAAAGTTGTTAGAAGAGACATGAGCTAATAGTTTACACTTGTAATTCTAGCTACTCTGGAGGCTGAAATCTGGGGATCACAGTTGGAGTGCAGCCCAGACAGGAAAGTCCATGAGATTCTTATCTCCAATTCACCACCAAAAGAGCCAAAAATGAAATTGTAGTCAAAGTGGTAGAGTGCTAGCCTTGAGCAAAAAAGCTCAGGCACAACTCCTAGTCCCTGAGTTCAAGCGTCATGACTGACAAGAAGAAAGAAAGAAAGAAAGAAAGAAAGAAAGAAAGAAAGAAAGAAAGAAAGAAAGAAAGAAAGAAAGAAAGAAAGAAAGAAAGAAAGAAAGAAAGAAAGAAAGGAGGAAGGAAGGAAGGAAGAAGAAGGAAGGAAGGAAGGAAGGAAAGAGTTGTTAAAAGGTTTCAATCAGTAGGTATGAAGCACAACCAAAGGAATGTAAATCTACATATAAGAGATATATATGCACACTAGTGTTTATAGCACTACTATTTACAATAGCCAAGATAAGGAACAGCTTCCCTGTCCAAAAAACTGATGGTTGGATAAGGAAAATTTAGAACATATACACAGTCATATTATTCAGCCATGAAAGAAAATGGATGGAACTGAAGATCTCAGGTTAAGCAATGTGACAATATCCCATGTTTTCACTCACTTGCAAAATCCTGAACAAAGAAGTAATAATATTGCCAAGAGCTGGTGACTCATGCCTGTAATCCTAGCTATTCAGTAGGCTCAGATCTGAGGCTCATGATTCCAAGCCAACATTAGGCAGGGAAGTTCTTAAGACTCTTATCTCCAATAAGCTACCAAAGAAGAAGGGAAGGGAAGGGAAGGGGAAGGGGAAGGGGAAGGGGAAGGGGAGCCACCAAAACTCTTTAAATGGAGAAAGGAGGGGGGAGGAGAACAGAAGGTTAAAACTGAGTAACAGAGGGGGTAAATTTGATCAAGGTACATATGTAAATATCATAATGAAATATTTATACAAATAGCTTATGTTACTAAAAGTACTTAAAAGAGTCTGAGCATATTAAGCATTCAGTAAATGTTAACTTTTTATTTGCACACTAGATTTTTCTGAAAAAACTTAAACATTTGAGATTACTATTTTCCCACTACATGAATAAAGCAATGGAAGAAGGCTATTTCACTATGGCTCTTTGGCACAAGATAAAATAAACTTAACCTAGCTGCTGACCTCCTACATAGCTGACATCATTATTATTATTGAAACAAAAAAATCTTACATTTACATTTTCTGTTCCTTTTTTTTCTTTTTTCCTTTTATTTTTGTTTTTTTTTCTTTTTTACGGTGCTCATCCTAGAGTTTGAATTCAGAGCCTGGGTCTATCCCTGGACTATTTTACTCAAAGCTAGTACTCTACTACTTCAGCCAGCTCAACTTCTGGCTTCATATACTTTGGTTTCCAAATTGACTGATGGTATACAATTCTAATAATATCAGTAAAATACTAGTCATATTGAGTCTGCAATAGGATAGAAGCATGTTTCATCCACTTTTAATGTAATATGTCATATATTACCTTACCCTTCATAACCACATGATGTAGGCATCATATAATATATTAATAACACTGAAATATAGAGAAGTTTGATGGCATGCCTAAAGTCATATGCCTAGCAATAGCAAAGCCAACATTCACACCCAAATAATCACTTTGAGAGTATAGACTACTTAGTATTAATAAAGCTTCATATTTACATGAAACATTGAATGAAAATTTGTATGAACGTGTCATAGATAAAATTGCACACTTTTATAGTATCAATTGCATTATCTTATACATGCCTCTTCTTTCTCTTTGATTCCCAGCATCTGTGAAATATACTATAATTGACACCACCTCTTTCAAGAGAAGCAAAATTGTTAGAACAGCAGGAACTTTAAGCTCTGACTCCATTTTGGAGGCAGAGAGAGGTCAGGAACCACAGGATTTCAAATTTGAGAAAAGCCTCGGTTACAATACCAAATTTCAGACCAGCCTGGCTACATAGTAAGACCCTTTCTCAAAAAAGAAAGAGAAAGAAAGAGAGAAAGAGAGAGAGAAGGAAGGAAGGAAGGAAGGAAGGAAGGAAGGAAGGAAGGAAGGAAGGAAGGAAGGAAGGAAGGAAGGAAGGGAGGGAGGGAGGGAGGGAGGGAGGGAGGGAGGGAGGGAGGGAGGAAGGGAAGAGAAAGAAAGAAGCCAAGGAAGAGAAAGAATAAACAGATCAATGCATAATATTTTTGTCATTTGCTCTCTGATTTTTATAGTATGTGCAGAGTTCTGACTCAATATTCAAATATTGATTTAAAAATAGGCTGTGCCCACCATATTATCTTTATTTAGATAGTACCACTTTTTCTAAGCCTTCGTTCCAATTTCACTGACAAATAGCAAGCACATCTATCAATGGAGTAAAATCTGATGTTCTGATACATATAAACATTGTATGATGATTGCTTCAGGATAATCAGTGACCACTATGGCCAAAACAGATATGTTACTGAGTTTACAGGCTGACAGAATGATTCAAGCAGTAGAGTACCTGAGCATTGAGCTCAACTTCCTAGTACTACTGAAAAGAGAATAATTTTTTAATGTTACTGGAGTAGTAACTCAAGAAAGCACAAAGAAAATCTCTAATAGAATGTAACTACCTCCAGGTGCCTGTGGCTCACACCTGTAATTCCTAGCTACTCAGGAGGCTGAGATCTGAGGGTCACAGTTCAAAGCCAGCTAGGGCAGGAAAGTCACCATGAGACACTTATCTCCAACTAACCACTCAAAAACTGGAAGTGGTGCTGTGGCTCTAAGAGGTAAAGCGCTAGCTATGAGCAAAAGAGCTCAGGGATGTGCCCAGGTTCTGAGTTCAAGCACCACAACCTACAAATTTTTAAAAAGGGTTAAAAAAAAAACCATGTTTTTGGACTTTCTTTTACCTGTTCTCTATGCAAGCTAGTCAGCCACTGAGAGGAAAAAGGAGTGGAAACAAATGTTTTAGAATGAAAAGAACATGGTGATTGTTTTTCTCCAGTCCTTTAAAAAGTTGTCATAAGCCAGGCGCTGGTGGCTCACACCTGTAATCCTAGCTACTTAGGAGGCTGAGAACTGAAGATCACAGTTCAAAGCCAGCCCAGGCAGGAAAGTCTGTGAAACTCTGATCTCCAATTCACCACCAGAAAACAAATGGCACTGTGGTTCAAGTGGTAGAGCACTAGCCTTGAGCTGAAGAGCTGAGGGACAGCGCCCAGGCCCAGAGTTCAAGCCCCACAACCGACCAAAAACAGTAAAAAATAAAAGGTTTCATAAGATGCACCATTGGAAGTAAAATACAGATATTTCCTTAAGTGAAGGCCTCTACACTCTGAGAAGACTGGTAGAACCTGTTTCACTTTTCATCTATCCTATAGCAATGCAGCTTTCATGCATTCATTTGTAAAAGTAACTGCTTTTATCAAAACATAGAAGTCCAAGAATGACAGTGTAGCTCAATGGAACAGTTCTTGCCTACCCTGTATTAGACCCTGCATTAGATTGCAGTAAACCACACACACATACCAAAAGAAGAGAAAACATGAAAGTACAAGACACTGCCATACCCATTTTCTATTGCATGCACTGCTTTATTTCCTTGCTAAGTCATTAGAACTTTTACGATAGCTCTGAATCTAATGGACAGCAAGATTATCCATTTCCTCCCTTCAAGTTTGCAGAAGAATAATTTGAGTTGTTGGGTGCATATGAAAAAATGCCATTAAAAATCATCTTAAAAAATTATATTAACTGAAGTAGACCACACTCAAAGAAACATTAAGTACCATAGTTTCCCTTATCTGCAATAACTAGTATATATCTAGGACAAGCAGAAGAGGTCAAAAGCTATGTATATATGACCATATAACCTGATGCTAAACGAAATGAACCCAAGATAGAGACACAAGAAGTTTTATCTTTTCTGCTGTTCTTTTTAATATACTTATAATGTACTATGTGATTTTTTTGTGTTTCTCTTGTATGTTCTCCTCCCATGGTATAACCCCTGTTTACACTGTATTTGATTCCAGTGTCTTACCTCTTATATATACATTTTTCTAATTTGAGGAGGGGAAGGGAAATAACAAAATGCTGAAATAAGGATACAGGATGACCCATTGTAACAATGAGATGTACAAGACAGTATGTTGAAAATAAACTTTACAACTTTGGGGGGGTGGGGTGGGGAGGGAGGAATGGGAGAGGTGGGGAGAAAAGGGAGGGGAGGGGAAAAATAATGGAGGGGTGTAACAATGCTTGATAAGAAATGGACTCATTACCTTGTGCATGTAAATGTAACCCATCTGTACAGTACAGTATCTTTAAAATAAAAAATATATATTAAGAAAAAAAGTGTATAACAAAGAAAGTTAGAAGTGCTTAGAAAGGAAGACACAAGTATAATCTCATAAGGTAGGTAGTCATGCTCTTTCCCCTGGGACTTTAATTGAATTAAGGTAATAAAATATTAAGGATATTCATAATAAATTAGAAGATTATGGAGGCTTTTAGATACAAAATTTCTGAAACTGAGTTTAGAAAATAAAATTGTGTTGCGTAATCATAATCAGCAAATGTATCCCTTGAAATTGAAAGCTTAGGAAATGTAGTAATTTACCTAATATTCAATTATTTTCATATATATATATGTTAATAATATATACACATTCTTTCACAATGCTTAGTATTATATATAAAACGTACATGTGTTCTTGTACTTTTTGTAAGCAAGATTCACCTGCCTTTTCCCTCACTCACACTATATTTGTAAACCAGAACAAGTAAGGAAGCAAACTGACAACTGAAAAATCATTTAAATATCCAGTCCTGTACTGAAAATGGCATGAGAAAAAGGTATATCAGATTAATATAATTGTATTCATCCTTTATCTGCATGTAAAGATTTCTTTGAAAAAGTGGAAAGTTTGTCAATTCTTTCCACTCTAGAAGGGGTTTTAGAGTTACAATGAAGTCAGTGTCCATATATGAAGGGTGTGTGCACAAATGTAGTGTGTATGTGTGTGTCTTTCTTTGTGTGTATATGTTGGAATAAAAAAATTATGATTCATATTCTTTTTGAAAGAAAAAAATCATCCTAAAAGGCAAACGTTTTTAGTCCTTAAATAGCTTATTAGCATTTTAATAGTACATATGAATAGGGTTGGCAGATATTTCCATACATCCATACACACACTGATCAAAAACAATCACTCTCTTTTACTAATTCAGAATGTCCCACCCAGTTATATTAGTATTCTGATTTTCCTTTGTTTTTTTCCCCTACAAATTTGCTAGCTTTGTTCAAATATAGGTATATCCTTCTAGAGTGATCCAGTTTTTCAAGTTTGTAACATGAAAGAAACACTTGAAGTACACATTAAACATACATAGCAACCAAAATAATCTTGTATCAATATTCATAAAAGAAACAAGGAAAAATATTCTTTAGGTTTTAAAATTATTTAACCATCTATTATTTCTTCTGAAAATGATATCAAGTTGGCATCCATCAATTGCTGGTTCAGTTGTGTATCCAATGACCTAAGAAAATCATGGAAATTTTGAGGCAATGAAAGAAGAAAATAAGTTCCCTTTACCCAATCAAAACAAAATAATAACTCTGCACTAATAGTTCTGCTTTACCCACCCATTTCTTACTGAGGTCCAGTCTGTGTTTCAACATGATACAAGCTCTTTTTTTGGTATATAGTGAGCATATATCATGGCGCTATCACAGCCACACAAGGAATAAACAGCCAAAACAATAGCATCTTCTGACAGCCTGGAAAAGTTGCTAAAAATTCTTATTCAACAACATCCCCAAAGTCAAGACCACATTTTTGGTAGTCTGAATAATTGTATGCTGGGTGGGGTGGGGGGAGGGGAAGGCCGAGAGCCTCTCTTTTATTCAACTTAATTAATCCTGACATTCTCTTTTTTAGAAAACTTAATAATAAATTTAATAAAATTTGAGAAATCACATCACCACCCCATCAGAGAGTTTTTTTAATCTTCTACATGTCTGTGAATGCACACACATGCTGCATTCAATCTAAATCATCCCAAATCTAAATAATTAAGACAAAATACTCCTCCAATGCACATTCTTCTCAAGTCATTCTTTCAACCTCTTTTAGATAAGTGGGATAAAGTCCATTCTAAAAGCACTGGCTACCTAGGTGTTAAACATAAGCAGTAAATTCGCTTTTCTAAATTGCCCCATTTATTATATTTAATCCTCCTTCTGTAATCAGGAGCACTGAAGTACACATTCAAAGTTGCTTTCCTTTGACACAGTTCTTTTATTACTGTCTCTTTTTCTCACATAATGTCCTGCAGCAGCTGGCCTATTATTATGATGCTTTTCTCCTGCTTTTATTCTTCCATGGTTTTGCTAGCACAAATAATTAAAACATACTTACCTTACACTGCTTTGGCTGCAACTAAGGGTGCTTTGGTGCATGAGCCTGGGGGAAGTGGAGGATGGATAATATGGAGAAGAGCTAGGGTTGTTGTTTCTTTTTATTTTATTTCTCAACAGTGACATATTGATGTTTCTGATAATAAATCATTCCAATTTGTTCATCCCTGCTAGCAATGGTTTTAATCTTCATTTACAACTTGCAAAGTCCGTTTTGTTAGGAACATTTGATAAAATACTCAATTACCATTTTTTTTACACTGAGGTTCAACTGCTGTGCTGATAAAGGGCTCCAGCTCAGAAGATAAACTGCAAATAATTCCTGAGGAACAAATATCAGAGGTGGTATACAATGAATGGGACTTTTTTTGTGAAGAGATTATTCTATCACCAATGTGACAGGGTGGTTCAATATTTATTTTGTTGAGAATGTCATTTAAATATTGTTTGACACCTGCTCCCCTAGAGTCAGATACTCATCACATTACAATTTCAAGGGATTTACAATTGAGATTTAAGTTTATGTCAAGAAAGAGAGAGAGAGAGAGAGAGAGAGAGAGAAAGAAAGAAAGAAAGAAAGAAAGAAAGAAAGAAAGAAAGAAAGAAAGAAAGAAAGAAAGAAAGAAAGAAAGAAAGAAAGAAAGAGAAGGAAGGAAGGAAGGAAGGAAGGAAGGAAGGAAGGAAGGAAGGAAGGAAGGAAGGAAGGAAGGAAGGAAGGAAGGAAGGAAGGAAGGAAGGAAGGAAAAGAGAAAAAACTCATCTATAAGCCAAGATGAGAATACATGGCTGATACATGCAAATTATTCCAATAAGTGAAAGTCAACTGGTTAGGGTTTGTGGATCTATAAAGGGATAAGAGTATGTAAGCCTCCACACTGTCTCCTACACTAAGCTTTCAAGTGTGTTGATTTTCATGACCATAGTTGAAATCCGAGCAAAAATACCTGCCTGTTCATTCATTAAATTACCTTTTTCTAGTCAATCTACCTGGAAAAATGATCACTTCATTCACCCTATTTCAATTTTCCTCCATATGCAAGCTCTAGGTGGCAATACTCATTGGCTGGGAAGATAGCTCACAATGCAGAGGGCCATACTAACCTCCATTTGCTCAAGTTGAAAAGTTCCTATTAAGTGTGCAGCAAGTGGGGATAGTTATCATTTCAAGTATGGGTCCCAGGCTGCAATATACTCACTCCATTAAGCATTCCCCCTCCTCAGGAATTCCTTTCTATCCTCCATTCCTAGTCAATCACTTTTGACACTTTTAAATCCAATAATTTTTTTTATTGCTATGAATTTTAAACAGTTAGAAGATGCCTCCAGATTAAACCAAATAATAATACCTGCTTTACTCTTTAGAAAACAGCAAGACAGTGGAAAAAGGAGCAAAGAAATAAAGGGCAAAGCAATCATTAGGGGAAAGTGAAGTAAAGAATTGATTTGCAAGATATTTGCTTTGCTTTACCACCGATTGTTATAGTGCTGTGGTTCTTTCACCAATAAATCTCCCTGTATTATGTCACTTCATTAACTCAGGAACTGGTACATTATCTTAACTGGAATTTCATGGTTTTGAATGCAATCTCAAGAAAATGCATTCAAGAAAAATGTGAAGATACTACTGAGTGAAAAGGTGTAAAAAAATGTGTGAACCTTTACTTCCTAGTCATTTAATCCTTTCACACTTAGAGAACTTCTCTGAAGTAAATGGGAGCCCAGAATGTGAGAACTGCCTGTGTCTAAAGCACTGACAAAGAGCAATGCAGACAATGGAAATAATCAGCTCCCTCCACTGAGTAAAACAGTTCAGATGAATGGAGTTCTCAAAGATACTGATAGACTGGGTAACATTAAGGTTTTTTTTGTTTTTTTTTACTTTTTGGGGATACTTTAGGTATCTTTTCAAGTATATTAATTCCATTCTTTTCTAAGAGACAACAAGAAATGGAAAAATAAGTAAGCCTTTAGAGCAGACTCTGTTGGGTTCAAATCCTCATAAATTAACCCAGGGACTAGCCATATATCTTTGCAGAGGCTCCAATTTTTCATCCTCAAAATGATTTAATAATACTTTATTAAGTGATGTGTGATGATTAAATAAGATCTTTAGACTAAAGAACCTTCATAAGACAGGGATTAAAAGAATGTATATTGAATAAATTTATTAAATTAATGGTACATACTTTTTATATTATATGTGGCCACTAGAATTTCATTTCAAAAATTGTGGCTCTTACAAGAAAAGTTAACCTCAAAAAACTACATGCTCAATATAAACAATATCCAAAGTAGTTTTCATATTGGGAAAACCAAACTCATTAGCCTCTGCAGGCATTCCATAGTCCTGCCTGCCAATGAATGGCTTTTACACCTAGAGAAATTCCTAGGACAAAATCATGTTTGTAAGGCACAATCTTGAGAACAAATCATTACCAGTCCTAGCAACATGATGAGAATTTCTCACAAATACTGCTGCTCCCTGTAAAAGAAGCAAAATGAGTTTGAGGGACCACAAGTTTCTCCAGGAATATGACTGTAAGTATTAATTTTTTTTGCAGTTTAAACTGACGCATCATAAGGTGGGAATGTGTGTGTGTGTGTGTGTGTGTGTGTGTGTGTGTGTGTGTGTGTGTGTAACATTCAACCATCCTATTTTCACAATAAAAATATTTTAATTTTTTTTAAATACAGAAAATACATTGAGCCAGGTGTTAGTGTAAACCTACCTGTGAGGAGGATGCTAGCCTGGACAGAAAAGTCCATGGGACTCTAATATCCAATTGACCACCAAAATAGGATAGAACTGAAGCTAAGGCTCAAGTGGTAAAGTGCAAGCTTTGAACAAAAGACCTCAGGGACAGCACTCAGATCCGGGCTTCAAGTCCCAGGACTGAACAATAAAAAAGAGAGCAAAAAAGAAAAAGAGTAGGTTAGTCACCATGGTACATGCCTGCAATTCCTGCTACACATGAGATGGAGGTAGAAGACTACCTACTTAAACAAGGCTCTGAGGTCTTGGATCAAAAAATAAAAATAAAAAGAATGGATATTCTCTAGTAAATGAGAAGTCCAGATTGCAATCTTCATATTATGAAAAACAGAAAGAGAAAAGAAAAGGTAAAAGAAAGGTTTACAAAGATCTTTCCTATGTTACCTCTACTACTTTCAAAGACTCAGGTCTTACATTTCAATCTTTGATCCATTTGAAATAATTTTTTGAAAAGTGAGAGATAGTAGAGGAAATCAAACTCTTATCATGTTAAGTCAAATAAGCCAAACTGAGAAAGACAAGTATTGTTCATTCTCTCTCATATATGGAATCTAGACTACACACCTTAAAAAATGAATTACATGAGCCATTAAATGGCATGTAAAGAAGATCATTTGGAGGTGGGAAGCGACAAGGGAAGCACAGGTAAAGAGGTGAATGTGACAAATGTATGGATGAAAATAGAATAATGAAACCTGTTAAACTTTTTAGAAAAGGGATAAGGGGGTGTAAAGTAATAGAGAGGAGTTTGATAAAAGTATATAATATGTATGGAAATGTCACAATTAAATTCTTCTGTGCAATTAATATATTTAAACCAAAAAAGAGGGGGGAAAGCAAAAAGAGTATCTCTTATTTATTGTAATATATTTGACATGCCATCAATATGACTAAGAACATTGAATACGACTATGTGAGTGGATAAGAGGGTTTTTTAAAAATATGGTAGTGCTTGTTATAAGTTTTAGGACAGATAAATAAAGAAGCCAAAACAGAAGAAAAAAGGAGGGGGAGGAGGAAGGAAAAGAGGAGGAGGAAGAGGAAGTAGAAGAAGGAGGAGGAGGAGGAAGGAGGAGGAAGAAGGAGGAGGAGGAAGAAGAAGAGTACATCCACTGGCCTATGTCTCATACCTACACTCCTAGCTATTCAAGAGGTGGAGATCTGAGGATCACAGTTTGAAGCAAGTCCAGGAAGAAAAGTCTGTGAAACTTATCTCCAGTAAGCTACCCTCCAAACAAAAATCAAAGACAAAAACTAGAGGTGGAGCTGAGGCTCAAGTGGTAAAGTGCAAGTCTTGAGCACAAGAAGCTGAGGGTACCCAAGCCCTGAGTTCAAGCCCCAGAACCAACACACACACACACACACACACACACACACACACACAAAGGCAGGCAAAAGAGATTTACATAGCACTTAACATATTTAAAAAGATATATTAAAACCACCAATGTTAAGTCAGTTCAATTTAAGAAATATTTCAGTTTTTACTATCTATGAGGCGCTGTGCTAGCTGGCTAATTTCTCTCCTAGCCCATTCCCAACCAATATTATAGGATCTGATCCTTTAAAAATATCCAGTATTGATTTGCAACTGCCTCTCAGAGTATAAAAATAATGAATTATACTGTTTCCAAACATTTCCTACAGTCTTCCTCCACTTCTTATAGTTCAATATAGACATCATTACTTCTCCACTAGTATAGTGATTCCTTTCATCATGCCAGAAACAACTACAGCACACAGATTAAATCTATATCCACATAAATCATTGAATAAATGAATCATGAAATTAATATGTAAACTGTGTGTTTAACCTCTATTTATACAGCACTGTCTGTCACCATGTTGTAAATCTAAAACTAATTGCAAATTCACAACTCTGCAAGAGGAACACCATGGTAAAAGCTTGACATATTTATTAACTAAATGTTAAACTACATTAAGTAATTAACAGTCATGCCAGAACAGGGGAAAAAATTATATTTATGCACATTGTCACCTGTATGCAATGGCTAGAAGTATTTCATTTTAGATTTTGATATTAATTAAAGTATCCTGCTATTTGATTTTTGACAGACAAATCTGTTTCCATATATGTGTGATTCCATTAAACATTTCATTTGTAAATGTGTATGGCATGATCATTCACAGAAATAAAAGTTCTTTTTAATGCATTCATAAAAGATTCTCCAAAGATTTGATGACAACAAAGCCATTTAAATAGTATCCAAAGTCTTCTCAACTCAGCACATCAATTTTATATTGGAGAAATGGATAAACAACATAAAACTATTTCTTCATGTGTTCTATTTTACTTGTCAGTCATGGGGATTGAACTCAGGGCATGGAAGCTGTCCCTGAACTCTTTTGCTCAAGGCTAGCTCTCTACTACAATGAGTCACAGCACCACCTCTGGTTTTTGGTGGTTAATTGGAGATAAGAGTCTCACAGGTACTTTTCTGCTCTGGCTTTGAACCACTGTCCTCAGATCTTAGCCTCCTGAGTAGCTGGGATTACAGGCATGAGGCACCAGTACCTAGTTATCTGCATGTGTTTTAATAATACACTGAATATGCCTTATCATAACCAAAGTGCATACCTCCTGAAAAGTTATTTTTACTTATTTTTTAAATACCACAAGTTATTAAAGAATGTGATTCTCCTTTAATACTATGTTCATAGCAGGAATGGCAAGTGTCTGTCACAATGCTCAATTTATTTGTTGAGACTGAATCTCACCAACTTTCAGCTTCACACCATAAACCTCTCAGTCTCCACTCAAACCCAAGTAGCTGTGGTTAAAAGTATGAGCCACTCTGCACATGGCTTATATCATTAGTTATAAGAACATCATCTCATTGTTAGCTTCAATACATATAAAACTGAGTTTCTGTTAAAAGCTAGATTTCTACAAGTTTACTGCATAATGTTGCCTACTGGAAATGACAAAATATTTATAATATAGTTCTCTAAAAATAATCTATTTCATTTGGTATTACACTTGCAAGTACAAAGTAAATCTGACCTTTACTTTAATCATTATTACAAAAGCTATAGAAAAACATATTCTAAATTTGGATAAAGAGAACTGTTTCCCACAATTTGCCAATGACAACAAATGAGATGATGATAATACTAATAATGTGTATGGAAACAAGAGGTTTTACTTTGGTGTTGTTTTAATGTACTGTGTGAAATTATTGGGGTTTTTACTATTTTTTCCTTTTTTCACTGTATTTGATTTTAGTACCTTATGTTTTGCATATATGGTTATCTGAATTGGGGAAGGGAAGGGGAACAACAAAATGGTGAGACAAAGGACAAAAGGTGAACCAATGCAACAGTGATGCTTACAAGACAATATACAGGAAATGAATTGTACAACTTGGTGAGGAGTGGGAAAGTGGGAGAAACATAGAGGGAGGGGGTACATCTTGTTTGACAAGAAATGTACTCATTATCTTACATATGCAACTATAACCCCTCTGTACATCACCTTGACAATAAAATTAAATTTAATGAAAAACAAAAAATTAAACAAGTTTTTACAACAATGAGGCTACTGATACTCATAATGCCTTATTCTGGAAAATATATTTGTCCAATATGCAAATCTTATTAGTATTCAATCTTTTTTAATGAGGCTTATAAAAGTCTATCCATAGTCCTGCCTGGTTTTCTTAAGGAAGCTGAATGGAAATAGTAGTCCACTGTAAATCTGTGGAATTTCTTTAAATTTAAGGCCATCTGGCCCTTGTCATATCTGGATACATATTTACAGTATTTCTCACCAAAGTTCCTAGAGTACATCCCACTATCTCAAGAATCCTAAGTGGCAAGGGAGAGGGGCAATGACAAAGACAAAGAAAGCCTTAGTACCTGTATCAAACAGGAGCAAAAAATAAAACCATAACCACATTTTATAGAGATATTGTTCATTCGAATGATTTAGATTATACTAATTATGCCTTTTTACTTTGGGCGCTTATATATTAAGAGCAAGAAATGGGTCAATATGTCATTCCTTTTTACATGTGGTCAGTGCACTGGAGCTGATGACAGAAAAGGAATAAATTAATAAAGGAAAGAAGAAAACCCTTTCTAGAAGGAAGTGTCTAGAAATCCCAAAATAGGCCAAAAGTAATAAGACTTGTAAAGCAGTATAGTATGCTGTACATATGTTAGATATATTAGCAATGACAAAAATGAGATGATAATAATATTAATACTAATACTAATAATAATAATATATGTGCACATTGATAAAATATTGTAAGGGCTTTATGTGAGGAAGTATATAATCATCACATAGAATGATTTGGAAGATTACAGCATTGCAGAGTAATTATGATATAAACTTAAGTGAAAGAAAATGGTTGTAGAAACATTTACTTTATCATCTTAATTAGATAAATATGTACATGTAGGCATAAAAGAAATGAAGAAAGACTATGTAATACTTATGGATTATGCAAGCATATTGAATTTATATTTGACTTTGTATAAATCCCCAAATATTCTTTTATATATTACTTTGATAAGCAGAATGTGGGGGGGGGGGTGTACACACACAGACACACACACACACATACACACAAAATGAAGGAAAATTTTAAACATAAAAGAAAACCTTAGGCCTGGCGCTGATGGCTCAAGCCTCTAATCCTAAATACTCAGGAAGCTGAAATCTGAGGATTGTGTTTCAAAGCCACTTTGAGCAGAAAAGTCCATGAGACTCTTATCTCCAATTAAACAGCAGAAAACTTGAAGTGGCTCTGTGGCTCAAAGTGTTAGAGCACCAGCCTTGAGAAAAAAACTCAGGGATGGTGCCCAGGCCCTGAGTTCAAGCCCCATGCCTGAAACAAAAAAAAAAAACCTTCCTTTTAATTCAGAATTCTCGTCTGTCTCAGAATCCTTTCCTACCTTGTTTATGAATGCATTAAAACAATAATACATTTAAGAAAAGATAAAAAATTTCCCAATTAATTAAAAACATATTTAGTGAGAACAGCATTGTTTTATATAATATAAATCCAAAAGACAGCTGTATTCCTTTTTTCACTTTTTGTTCTCATACATTAGTTGTTCAAGGGGTTCCACTGTGACATTTCCATACATGTATGTAATACCTCCCAATCACCTCACCCCCTCTATCACTCTCCTTTATCTCTGGATCCCTTTTTAAATGAATTCAAACTGATTTCATTGCTTTATTTTCTTTTGGAAAAGAAAATAAAGTTCTTATATAAAGTACTTACATAAGAAAATAAGTACCTATATAAAGAGGTTTCAATTCAACAAAACAGTTCATAAGTACAAATCATCTTGGTCAGCATCACCCCTATAATCATTCTTTCTTCCATCATTGTTCTTTTTTCATACATGTTAATAAACTACTCATTCTCATTCACTCCCCCTTCCTATCAGTACTCATTCCCTACATATGAGTCTGTTTTACTTTCCTATAGTGCATTTTCTTTGAATTGAACCAAGAAGTTTTACCATGATCTTCAGACATGTATACATTATATTTTAATCAGAATAACTTTCTCTATTGCTATCTCTTTCCTTGCCTTTCCCAATCCCCTATTGATCAACAGCTTTCACTGAAGTACTTCATGCCATTTTCATTATAGTTGCACTATATTTCAAAATTACTGACTTTCTTTTGCCCTCTCCCCTTACCATCATCCACCAACATTGTTACACTGTTAGAATCATATTTTCATTATCTATCTCTTTCTCCTTTGTGTGTGTACATTCTTTCATATGTTCTGTGTGAAATATGATACATTATGTTGTTTGGGTTGAGGCCAATATGGGGAGAATATCTAACCTTCCACTCACATGTATTCAGAAAACAGAGGGGCCTGAGCACGTGGTGAAAGCATCTAAGGATTTGCTATGGGTACTTTAGACTATATTTTGAAGATTACTATCTTAATTCTTTATTGTATGAGAGTTTTATTCTTTACTTTGATTATAATTCTTTACTTGGACATCAATAGCATCTCTGTGTTAAGGAGAAAGTTATACTTCATCATTTTAGTCAAAACAAAATAGGTAAAGAAACACCATGATGTTCATCAAGGAGTTATCATTTGTTGTTGAACTGCTGAAAACTATATTGCTTAATTATACCAATTAATATCTTCACTAATGTTCCAAATTGTTCTTAAAATGTACTTCAGTCTATATTATGTTTTTTCCCATTAGTTATGCTTCCTTATTTTCTTTTTTAAAAATTCCTCTGTGGATTTATCTTGCCCAGTGACAAATTATATGAAGCAAAAGCTGGAGTGCTAGATGGAAAGAAAGATTTTCTGTTCATTTTTACCTCTGCTAATAAGCCCCAATGGGGTTTTAGGCAGGTCACTTAATTAATCTGTGGCTAAAATGATGATGATTAACATGAAACCATCCCCCCATGATGCTATTAATTTACCATGGATACTTAGATGGAAAGTTTTCTTTTGTAAATTAGACATGTTTTCTTTCCTTTTGTTTGTTACAAAGCAACCGGTATTGGTATCTTGGCTCATATAGAACTTCGCTAATATCATCATGATGCTGTAAAAATGATTTTTTAAATGTTTAGGAAAAATTATTTACATCCTCAGTTTCCAGGAAAAGGCAAATGATGGTTGCACAGTTTGACATAGATTGGTGAATGAAGAGAGATGAACATTTTTAGCTACTTGTTACGCACAAGGAACTGTCTTAAGCTCTCTCTCCATGTCAGATCACTTATAAGATCATTATTTTTGCTCCCAGTTACACTCATCAGAAAGCACCCACCCTAAGAAGTTATCTTGCCCCAAATTACAGGGTTACTTACTTGAAATATCTGGTTAATCAGGTATCAAACCTTGGGCTGTGCATATTTTATTACACACTTTCCTCCTCTGACTAAATATTATCACAGGACAATATGCTTTTCATTCAATATCCAAAGTGTAAATCTAGTTTTTTTAAAGGTTTCTAACTCCAATTTAGAAAATAAATAAGAACCAAATTCTACCAAGAGAAGTAGTGAATTATCATAATGTGCCCATACTATCTACAAGCATGTGGAAGAATTGCTAAAAGAGGGAGTTTTCTTCACTTAATGTTTAAGCTGGAGATTGGCACTATGCTGTCTGACCAATCCCCTGGAGATTTATGTGGGAGAGATAAAACTTTCTCCTACTTTTTTGTTATTGTTTTCATCAGTTCCTTGTCTCTGTCCGACATTTCATTCTGGAAAGGAGAAAAAGCTGCTCATCTCAGTAGCACGAAAGAACAATCTTCGATTTATAACATGCTAGGAACCCATCACTGTGATAGAGCAATCTTTCCCCTAGACATCTCTCCATTACTGAAGCTGATTCCTCCCTGTCTTGATGCCACTTCAGTACTGATCTGTCAGCAGGGCTAATAGCACTACCTGGCCTTGTGTGCGTTTTTCATCTTTATCTCAGGGAAAAAAAAAACACTTTTCCTGAGTTCTTCTATAAGCAAAATGTGAAAATATACTTCCCACCATTTTTGTTTTAAAAACCTCTTCTTCACATATATATATATATATATATATACATATATATATATATATACATACATACACATATATGAATGGCATGCCACATATTTACAGAATATCTTCAGTTGTACTTGCTTTCCATTCTTCTGTTTTTATAATTGTTGCTTCAGTTCTGTTGAAGCACCACAAAAATACAAGCAGAAATGTGTTATTTCAGAATATTTCTAGAACAGTGAACCAAGAAATGGTTTAATGACTCTTGGGAAATCACTGAAATAAATAAAAAGCTCTTGTTACAAGTCCCCTTATTAGAACAGAATTGTAATCATAGCTGTCATTTTGAATTTGCCATATGATGTAAATTCATTTCTGAGATAAGCCTTTTATTTACAAATAATATTTTAAGAGTGAACTCAAAAGAGAAAAATAGAGAAAGCATCACATGAGCATCTCAAGTTTCTACAAAGGTAATGAATAAGAGAGGGATTGATAAATAGTAACCCACAATCATGCAGCTAGAAATAGTTCTGAAGATTGTGTTTGCCTTACTCTGAAGTATATGAAAGAACACCAGAGTACACTGCTATACTTCTTTGTGAGATGATCTATAATACATGATCAAATTCATTTAAATGTGTTAGAAAGGGTTAGACAATTGTCAGAACCTCCAATGTTCTATTCTGAAACACACACATACTCTATCTTAATGAAAGCTGATCACCTAAGATAAAATTATGTCCCTACTGCATAGAAAACTTGAGGAATTGATATATTTTTCCTGACTAGCTCCCTTATAATAATATTCATAGAAATCATTTAACATTTGATCAATCTTATAAAATATTTATGATGATTTAATATTTTTCTATAAATGTGGGATGCATATTGAAAAGTATCAAAAATCCTGATAACCTAATCTGCAAATATCTGTGTCACTTCTTGGTATCTTCTTCCTCATAAACACAAAGAATACAAGCAGATCTCTGGGTGACTTACATGGGTTTATGGATTTAGCATTTCTTTATCTTTCTCTTCCACTCCACAGCTATCTGGTTCTCAAAAATCCATCTGGTTCTTAAATTAAAGATGAATGCAAATAAGAGTAAGGCAAAAAAATTGCAGACACAACTAGCACATTTGTCTGGGAGTCACATGTTTATACTAAGTTCCCTTAGAATTCCTGAAGTAAAGCCATAAAATCTATTATTTACATCTTCTGTCAAAAATGGTTTAGAATTCTATATCCCAGGGCTATTTAGATGTTAAATTTGAATCTCACTAGTCCTGGTGGAGGCTTTAAAAAAATTCTTGGATTCACATATCTAACATGCAAAAAGGCAATAAATATTGATCAGCAGAGCAATATCAAGAAAATAACTAAGAATTGAGGAAGAATATTTTCAGATATTTGAGAGTGAATGATTCCAAACAGGCTAAAGCTTTTCTTAATTTAAAGAACCATGAAATTTGAGGCTTTCTAACACTAGTTTCCATGAGACCATGAAGACAGACCACCTCCAATTCTCACGCAACCTATATGTCCACTCTATAATAGACACAATTACATAAATTCCTTTAATTTGCATTCTTTTTATATTTGTGATACTGGGTTTTGAACCTAGAGCCTCACACTTCCTAGGCAGGCACTCTACCAAACTTGAGCCATGCCCTCAGTCTCTGTTGTATTTAAGTTAGTGGGGTTTTTCCTCAAGTAGGTCCTCAGATTTTGCCCAAGTGGCCTTGGAGTATAATTCTACTTTCTAAGTGGACCTCCCAAGTAGCTGGGATCAAAGCCCGAATTGTTGTTTTGTTTTGTTTTGTTTTTGGCTGGTCCAGGGGCTCAAACTCAGGACTCTGTCCCCTAGCCTCTCTGTGCTCAACACTAGTGCTCTACCACTTGAGCCACAGCACCACTTCTGGCTTTTTCTCACAGACTTTCCTGCCTGGGCTAGCTTTGAATCTCAATCCTCGATCTCAGTCTACTGAGTAGCCAGGATTAGAGACGTGAGCCACCGACACCCAGTTAGACTAAATTCTTTTAATAATATATGGTCTTGATATTCTGAGCAGACATGGACATATTATACAACTGGGAGGACAATACAAGTAAACATGTGAGGCCTACCCTATCTATCAAAAGTAGGAGTCAGGATTTCTACAGGGAAATGTGTTTGCTTGAAATACACTACAAACTTCACAGTGCAGCTCCACTAAATTAATCATCGGGTTTGATGATAGGTTGAACTTTATTTTTTTTCTTTGAAATAAACTGACAGGAGCATGGCTTTTACAATAAATGTTATGATCAATGTTGTGGTCTCAAGAGTTAATGCTTTATTTATGTTTAAAAGTAGATGTAATAACCCAGAAAGATCAATATTATGAGCTCTTTATGTATTTGCTGTAAAATTATTATAGGTTCTTTGCATTATTATATTACAGAGCTTTATCGGTGACATTAACTTAAAAACCAAATAAACGTTATTTGAAATGATGTATCCTAATTTCCATAGTCTTGAAACTTTGTGACTACCATAAAGTCAGTTTATAATAAAAATGCATAGAACTCAGACATTCAGAGA
The DNA here is from genome assembly GCF_019054845.1 of Dipodomys spectabilis. NCBI lineage: Eukaryota > Metazoa > Chordata > Mammalia > Rodentia > Heteromyidae > Dipodomys > Dipodomys spectabilis. The sequence continues at coordinate 507,520 of NW_024871350.1, read as the reverse complement.
ATTTGTAATGGCTTCAACTAAAGAAAATGAGAAGAAAAGATAAAAAGCACTTTGGCATACCAGGAAGTACCATAACGTAATTAGTAACAATACTTGCTTTTATAGTCCCAATGAATTTTATACACATCCACATAACAATATGGACTTATTGGCCAAGAACAAAGTAGTGTTCTGATTGAGTTAGAAATCCCCAAGCACATACTACTAGTATCCTATTACAAAAAAAAAAAAACAGTAGACTCTCAGTTTTAAAATGTCCCCAACCCTTGCACAGAAAATGATCCCAACTGATGACATTTCATTGAGTTTTTTCCTGTGATAATCTTGAATCTTCACATTTGTTTTAATTCCCTTGGTATGGTGGTAAACTTCACAATGTGTTGCTAGTTTTTCAGTGTTTCCTTAAAGTCCATGTATCATGGCACAAGCCTTAATTACAGGTCCAGTGAGAATGAATCACAAGGATCACAATTTAAGGCTAGCCTTGAAATCGTATCTCAAAGAAAACAAAACAGTAGCTCTGTATCATTTCTTCAGTCTATCTCATATTACTGTCTGTAATAATCTTAATCTTTTCAGGCTGTACCTTAGTGACAATACACAACTATATTATCTACATAGGATACAAGTTGACAAATGTAGTTTTTTGTTTAAATTATCTCTCCAATTACTATATATAATGAGTTCTTATGAATACAAGTTTTCTCTCTTATGGAAAGTTTAGTAAAAATCTGTCTTACATTTGAGAAATCTTTTTTATTCTTTTTTTGGGGGGAGGGGTCCAGTTGTGGAGTCTGAACTGGGGGCCTGGGTGCTGTCCCTCAGCTCTTCAGCTCAAGGCTAGCGCTCTACCACTTGAGCCACAGCGCCACTTCCGGCTTTTTTTTTTCTGCTTATGTGTTGCTGAGGAATCGAACCCAGGGCCTCATGCATACAAGGCAAGCACTCTACCACTGAGCCAACTTCCCAGCCCACATTTGGGAAATCTTAATAGTGTGCTATATTTATAGAATATTACAAATCAGATAAATATTTTAACACATACTGAACACTGGAGGTGGTGACAGTATTTCTCCACACTTAACAGATCTAGAGAAGTTCAATGAGTTGCAAAATATCACACAGACAGCATCTGACCCAGCTAGCTAACTCAGAACTAGAACTTTTCTGCTACTTACTGTTCTTCTGTGACACCACACTACTTCAACTCCAATCAAATCAAATAGATTTTTTCACCATCTGTAAATTGTCTATTACTGTATCTTTCTAAGGTTGTTAGTCAGTATTAAAAGTATAAGAAAATCAGTTGACTCAGATGTTTATTATACTGCAGAAAGGTTTCTGTCACTTGCTCAAAATCACTGTACAAAGAGAACAAACCCAAACAGTTAGAATGGATGCTCTTCACTGACTTTATGATGTGGCCTCACTTAGGACCCAATAACAGATTAAAAACCCTTTTGAGGCTAAGCCCCACCCCTTCAAATGAAGTAATTATTCCTTAAACCTATTTCTATGCAATCTTGACTGACAAATATTATCTTTTTCAATACAAGACCCATTGACTTTCCCAGATGATCAGATGAGAAAATGAAGATAAATTGTTTAAAAGGACTAGCACAAATCATATAAATTGATTGTAAAAAAAATACTGCCAATTTCTTAATTAAGGTTGATGTAAGTAATCTGGTGATTTCACATGGAAAAATGTAGATTGATTCGGGACTCTAAAAAAAATTCTACTTCTCTTACAAACTGATTAAAAGAGGAGACAAGATGAAAGAAAGATATCTGATCATTGATTTTGTAGGTAATTTATAGTAGAATAGTCAATCTGTTTGTCTTATTTTGATGAACTGGAAAAGACTGACAAAAAAGTCCCTATGAGACTCATATCTCCAATTAACCACTCAAAAACCAGAAGTGGAGCTGTGGCTCAAAGTGGTAGAGGGGTAGCCTTAAGAAAGAAAAAAAAAGCTCAGGGACAGTGAGTAGGCCCTGAGTTCAAGCCCCAAGGGTGGCACAAACAACAAGAAAAATTTCATCCTGGGATGCTGGTGGCCCACTCCTGTAATCCTAACTACTAAAGAAGCTGAGATCTGAGGATCACAGTTTAAAGCCAACCCAGGCAAGAAAGTCACCCCTGAGACTCTGACCTCCAATTAACTACTAAAAAAACCAGGAATGGAGCTGTGGCTCAAGTGGTAGAACACTAGCTTTGAGCAGAAAAGCTGAGACAGTACCCAGGCCCTGAGTTCAAACCCCAGGACAAGCACCAAAAAAATTTCATCAACAGTAGGAAGAATAAATTTTAATACATTCATCCAAGAGAATATTATGCAGCAATTAAGAGAATAAACTACTGCCATATGTAAAAGTATGCAGGAAATTCACCAACACAAAGGGGAAATAATAAGCCAGAGACAAAAGATTATATGCTTGACTATTCTATTTGTATTAATTTCAAAAACATGAAATAATGAGAAGGGTCAGCACATTATTTTTCCCCTTTTACAATGATAGTATATACAACAGGGAACTTCTGTATATCCATAATGTTCTAAAATTCCTGAACTATGTGTTGACTACAGAGTCCTAGATGTGTTGCCTATGAGAAAATCAATCCAGTAATATACTTATGATTTATGCATAACTCTCTATACATTTCAATTGAATTAAAGAAAAACAACCATTTACATAAATTACTTCAAAGCTCATACTGAAAATTATGATTGCTTTATAGCATCATTCTCATCTATAATAACACTGCATCAACTATCATATAAATTATTAGGACACGATTTGGTATTGTGACCTTATTTCCTCAGGGGAGAAGGGATTCACTATAAAAGATTCAAATCCTTGTTCCCTTTGACCTTTCCTACTTCTTACTTTACGTCACCCCATTAATCCTCATAAATACATACACACTAAAGTCATCCAGTCGATCTTATCATTTTTATTTGCTTGTTTTGTTGAAAGAACAATGCTGATACTTTTAAATAAAAAATCCTTTTTTATTGAATTACAGTAAAAATTCAGTTATCCCGCTAATCAACCAAACCCAACTAGAAATGCATAAACCCAATATTGGTAACTGAAAAAACTTGCATCTTGATTAATTTCATGTTCTTATATTATGTACTGGTATGGGCACACATTCATTATGCCATGCAAACTATTATGTCTGAATTGCTCTTTCATCCAAGCACAGATACAATAAGAGAGAAGCAGTGAGCAATTTTATTAAAGTAAACGCTACCCAAATGTCAAGTTTTCATTCTGTAAATACAGTACTGTTGTAGTAATTTAATAAATGGACAATGACTTTTGCTGAACATTATAAATATTTTACCAACATATATATCATTTTCAACTTTTAAGAATGAGTTTCACAATCATAAAAAGCTTCTACTTGCTATGAAGAAGTTGATTCCTTCCTTGAAAAAAATATTTCTTATTTGTGTAGTGCCATGAAAATATTTGAAGAAAAAGAGAGAAATAAAGCTAAATTTTAAAAATGGCCAGACCAGAAAAAAAATTAAATCCAGGATAATGTTGCATTTTTTTACTCGCATTAGTTTGCCAGAACACATTCCATATCAAGAGAAACATGATGACAGTTGCTGACAGATGGCACATAAATACACATGAAGAGGAGGTAAAGGAATATAAAAATATGATCAAGAACTTATCTTTAGATGTAAAAAATACTTATTGTTATGTAAAATATAATAAAACTGCCATAATCAGAGATCCTAGAATGGGTTGTTCTGATTAAGGAAAATCTAATTAAGGATTAAGCTGAAAATTGCTTTATTTTCAAATTTTGATTAAAATTCATCTAAACTAAGAACTTTACAGCATAATAATTGTGCACATTGTTGGTTAACTACACTAATTATAGAAAACAGGAGAGCACAATATATAAACAGTCAAAGGAAACTTTATCAAAGATATTTGTTCTTGGTTTTTACCAAATTCTTTTTAAATTAAAAAAAATAAGGGGTTTATACAGTGAACTCCATCTCCAACTAGGCCTTGTGTTTTCATTGTTGTTTTTGTTCTTGTTGTTGCTGTAGTTGTTATCAGTCATGGGGCTTGAATTCCTTTTCTGCTCTAGGCTAGCTATCATTCTACTACTTAGAGCCAGACCTCAACTCCTGGTTTTCTGGTGGTTAATTGGAGATAAAGAGTCTCATGGACTTTCCTGCCTGGCTGGCTTTTGATTGCGATCCTCAGATCTCAACTGAGTAGCTAAGATTAGTGGCTTGAACCATCAGGACCTGGCCCAGGCCTTGTTCTTAATTGTAAATTCAGGAATTGATTAATTGTATGAGATAGGCATGATTATCCTCTTTACTGTAAGGTCCGCTCCTGGATGGCTAGCAGACTCCACCCTCCTCACAGCAATGTCTCCACCCAGTACCTGCATTACCTAGGCAACTGGGACACCTGGAAGAGGTCACATCTGCATCCACTGAGGTCACATCTGAATTTGATGTGGCCACACCTTTCTCCGCCCATACCCTAGATAAGGCCTAACTCAGGCCCAGACGCTCTCTGCTCTTTTCTAGCTCTTTCTCATCTCTTTCCTTCTCTTCTCTCTTCTCTTTCCTAGCTCTCTTTCCCACCTTTCCCAGATGCTCACTTCTAACTCTTTTCCAACTCTTTTCTCTCTTTTCTAGCTCTTTTCTCTTTCTTTCCCAGCTCTCTCTTTTGCCCAGCTCTCCCAGCTCTCTTTCCCAGGCCTTTCCCCACTGCATGGAGGACCAACATGGCCTGGTGCCAGCCGGAATGATGAATAAACCTACCCCTTACCTGAATACCACATGCGTGGTGCTGTTCTTACTACCTCTTTGTTTCAACTATTATATTTTTTACATTTTATTTTTTACATTTTATTTTTTACATTTTATTTTATTTTAATTCATTTATTAATCCTAAGTATTTACTTTGTGCTCATAATAAATGCACTATGCTTTCTGGTTGAGGGTTACAGACATAAATGTTTTTGTCCTGTAGTTTATATCTACTACAAAAGTAGGCACAGTTTTCTAATAACAAGACCAGGAACAAGGATAGCATTCTATTAGGGGAAAATGAAGTCATATAAATCTGACTGAATAAAGAAATGCTCAAAATGCATGGCCTAGCTGAACAAAGAAAGGTAAGCCACAGGGATATATCTGTTGATAGAGGTGAAAAAGCATGACATATACATATATATACATCCACATGGTTTCAGTGCAGGTAGAAATAGTAGAGAACTAGAAAAGACATGAAACTAAAGTTAAAACTTTGTCTGGGAAGGCCAGCCATCAACGGTTACAAATCATGCTAATAAACGGACCTTTGAGACAATGTGATAAAAACGGCACTTTGCTTCTGTGAAATTCTTCTCAATAACCATAACCCTAGGATTATGATGAGAAAAGCATAACACAATGAGGGACTTTTTCACAAAATAACTCACCAGTACTCCTGAACCTAATTGTGAAGGCCATCAAAAACAAGGCAAATCTAAAAATCTGGTAGAAAAAAATGACAAGTAAATGCAATGTGGTATCCTAGATGAGATTACAGAACAGAAAAAAAATACTAGAAAGAAAATCTAAAGAATTTTGAATTAAACCTAAAACATGATGAATAATAACCTATATTGAGTATAAATAATTACTACAAAATAATAACAATAGAGGTAATGAAATGTAAGGTGGATGGTAACTTCTTGTTTGTTCAGTAAATTTAAACAAAACTTTTTACAAAGTTATAATGTGGTAGAGGGAAGTATACATTTAGAAAATTCAAGCGCTTTAGAATAATTTGCATGCAAAGATTACACTGAAAAGTAATTGCAGTTGGAATCATATAGTCTCCATTGTAGATGATCAAAAAAGGAGACAAAGAGAACTTTAGTGGGTGAACAATCTGAAATATAATGTATCAGTGAACAAAGGTAAAAATGAAACACTAAAAGCTATTGAGTAAATAATAAGTGTGGTAGAGACGGGGAAAGTGAGACAAAGTGAAGGAGTCGACTTGATTTAAACTACTGTATATACATATGTGAAATTCCAAGGTACAACCCTGTTGTACAGTTAGCACATACTAAAAATCTGTGAATAGCAAGAATGTAAAACATGTCCTTCTGGGTACTGATGAGGAGAGCAACAGGAGAAAGGGAAGTGGGGTAAATATGTCCAACACCCTAGGAACACGTGAAACTGGAAAAATGAGCCTTATTGAAACTGGTCTGGGAAAGGGAAGAGAGGGAAAACAGAGTGACAAAGGGGGTGAGCCTGATCAAGGTATATTATATGCATGTATAGGTATGTCAAAATGAAAACCTTTTTGCAACTGATTGTAGCTAATAAAAATGAGGAAATAAATAAGTAAATTAAACTAAAATTGAAACAGTGGCTAGGAGTGGAGCTCAAGTGATAGAGTGCCTGCCTAGCAAGCATGAAGCTCTAAGTTCAAACCTCAGAACTGCACGCGCGTGTGCACACACGCATGTGTGTGTGCACTGGCACACACAAACACATAAAAAAAGAAGGAAAATAAAAAGGTTGCCAATTGAAATTGATCAGCTATAAGTATCTGAGAGCAAATTAAATTGTACTCAATCCTTTTAACCAATTCAACACTTGCTGGATATGTATATATCATGTCATTGTCTATTGGCTTCAAATGGTACAACTTGTACCATCTTTTCAAATTCTCTTCATTCACTTAAATGTCACCTTAGTTCATCTGTGTGAAAATTATTCTACTGAGACAAATACAAACTATATTGACTCATATACACCTAGACTAAAACACTGTTCACTTTGCATTGCCTAGTAAGGCATTTACTCTATAATGATTCACTTTAACTTACCCTAAATTGTTCAAGAGACACTGCTTTCTTTAATTCTCTGGGTTTGCTCATTACTACCTCCCATCCTAGAACAAGTAAGGCCTAATTCTCAGGACCAGAATTTTTCAAATCCTAACTCTGAAATTGGCTTAACATGATAGGTCAAAAGATTTACATTCTTGGTAGCTCTAAAAGAATTCAAAATTACGCTGGGAGCCTGTAATCCTAGCTACTCAGGAAACTGAGATCTGAGGCTCCAGGTTCAAAGCAGCCCAGGCAGGAAACACAGTGAGACTCTTATCTCCAATAAACCAGTCAGAAAACCGGAAGTGGTCCTGGGGTTCAAGTGGTTCAAGTGGTAGAATGCTAGCCTAAAGCTGAAGAGCTGAAGGGCAGTGCCCAGGCCCAGAGTTCAAGCCCCACAACCGACAAAAACAAAAAAAAGAATTCAAAATTACAACTCACTACATCAAATGACTGATGAAAAGTAGTGAGCAAATTATGTCTTTTATGCTTTTCAAGATCCACAACATGATTTTTTCCCAGTTGACTTGCTTTCTACTATTCATCCAGGGACAGCATACCCAGGGTTGTTTGTACACAATGGTACCCCAACCAGACCTACCCTCAAGATTTTAAGAAAAGCATGAATATCAAAATTGTGAAGGGAGAACAAAGGAAAGACTAATGCTAGAGATTTCAAAAACCAAGCATATGCATGGTGGAGATATTTGGGGCTAAAGGAGTACCTCTTGGCATTGTTCAAAACCTAATACAAGGGCTGGGAAGTTGGCTCAGTGATAGAGTACTTGCCTTGTATGCATGAGGCCCTGGGTTCGATTCCTTAACACGACATAAGCAGAAAAAGCCAGAAGTGGTGCTTGGCTCAAGTGGTAGAGCACTAGCCTTGAGCTGAAGAGCTGAGGGACAGCACCCAGGCCCAGAATTCAGGCCCCATGACCAACAAAAAAAAAAAAAAAAAGAAAGAAAAGAAAAGAAAAAAACCCTAATACAGAAGGAATAGCAGGGAAAATGCTAAGTATCAATAGGAATTATACAAAATGAAGAAAATTGTATACAATGGCTGTTGATATCAACAAAACTAAGAAGTAAACACACCAAAGTTATGGGAGGGAAGTTCCTTTTATAAAAGCAGAAAGCTAAGTCCTAATAAACCAACTGGATCCAATTACTGAATGTTTTTTACAAAATAAAAGACAAAGCTACAAAAACCAAAAAAAGGGAAAATAACATCTCACACTATGAAAATGATTAAACATGACTTAAACTGGATTTCAATGAGTATTGATATTGAGAAAATAAAACATATCCAGTAAATATAAACTATTGTTCAAATATCCAATAAGTTCACCCATTAAGTTACTTTCATAATTGCATATATTTTTTATATATTCTCCACATTTGAAATGACAAGAGTTAGCCACTTAATCTGTGAATTCGTTGCATGAAGTTTTGACCAAATGCACTGAAAAATGCAAAATAAAAAGATTTCAAAAACAAAAATGTGGGGGCTGGGAAGGTGGCTCAGTGGTAGAGCGCTTGCCTTGCATGCATGAGGCCCTGGATTCGATTCGTCAGCATCACATAAGCAAAAAGAAAAAAGCCGGAAGTGGCGCTGTGGCTCAAGTGGTAGAGCACTAGCCTTGAGCTGAAGAGCTGAGGGACAGCGCCCAGGCCCAGAGTTCAGGCCGCACGACTGGACTCCCCTCCAAAAAAATGTTTTCCAGGTGCAAATAGCTCATGCCTGTAGTGCTAGCTACTCAATAGATTGAGATCTGAGGACTGCAGTACAAAACCAGCTGGCAGAAAAAAATCATGAAACTCTTATCTCCAATTAACCATCAAAAAGCCAGAAGTGGTGCCAGAAAGGGCTCAAGTGGTAAAACTTTAGCTTTGAGCACAAAAGCTCAAGAACAGTGTCCAGGTCCTGAGTTCAAGCCACAGGACCAGCACAATATTTTTTTAACTCCTCGTGCATCCTGAAGCTTAGCTGACTGGAAAGCTCTCTCAGTCCGTCTTTCATGTTTAAATGTGTTTAAATCTGTTGTGTATTATCTGCTAAGTGCTTTCCTGCCCATAATTTTATAAAAACATGACTCCCACAAAGCAAATGTTGCACAAAAAAAGGTGAGGGAAAAATACTGTGTTGAATTTAAGGGATGAAGTGAGAATTTGAAATTTGTTGAAAGGTGGCATTTAAGTGGAAGTTGAACAGCTTTGTGGGGAAACTTGATCAAGCATCCACACAGTACGAAACTTTACTTATCCTGAGCATTCTTAGTTTTTCTTCAAAAGTAGACTCCTTGTAGTTATCTACCTCTGAATATGAAATATCTATGCTAAATGTGTAACTATATCCAAAACACAAAGGCAACTTGTCAAAAAAGGCTCTTTCATATGAGAACATGTAGTGAAAAAAATCAGGAAAAATGAAAAACATTTCCTCTAAAATCAAGAGCAAAGAAAACATGTTCAGTCTATCTACTCCTATTCAATAAGGTGCTTAGATTTTTAGCCAGAGAAATAAGACAAGAGAAAGAAATAAAAGAGAAACAAATAGAAAAAGAAGAAATCAAATTATTCCTATTTGCAGATTATATGAGTCTATATTTAAAAGATTCTAAAAACTCCCACAAAAACTCCTAAATCTGATAAATAATTTTTGGTAATATAAATAGATATGAAAATCTGTAGCTCTTCTAAATACAAACAACAAACAAGGTGAGAAATAAACAAAACCCCATATCCTGCCCATGTAATTGTAACCCCTATGTATAGTATGTTCACAAATAAAATAAAATTAAAAAAAAACAAAAAACAAAAACAAAACCCCATTCACAATTTTTTCCTCAAATTATCAAGGAATAAACTTAAGTAAGAAGGTAAAATAATGCAGCGATAAAAACTATAAAATCTTGAAGAAAGAATTTGAAGAAGTATAAAAGATCTTCCCTAAATGATCTCCCTTTTAAAACTAATATTGTAAAAAAAAAAAAGAAAAAGACCACACTACCAAAAGCAATCTACAGATTCAGTGTAGTTATCATCAAATTTTCAATGTCACTCTTCAAAGAAATAGAAAAATCAATCCCAAAATTCATATAGAAGCATAAAAGACCCTGAATAGCCAAAGCAATCTTGAGAAAACACAATACCTAACTTAAAATTATACATGGTACTGGCACAAAAACAAGCATCCAGAAATAAATGTACACAGCTACAGCCATAGCATTTTCATATGGTATTTCAAATACAGTACTGGATATTCGTATATAGAAGAATGAAACTATACTCCATCTGTCACTTACTCTGTATAAAAATCAAATCAAAATGGATCAAAGATCTTGGTGCAAGACCTAGAACTTTTTAATTACAGGAAAACATAGAGAAAATAATTGAAGATACAGACACAGGAAAACTTTCTCAAGAGGATTCTACTCAAGAAATGAGAGCAAAAACTGACAAATGGGATGTTATCAAATTTTTAAAAAATCTTTTGCCTTCAAAGGAAATAAATACCATAATAGGGGAAGCAGTCTGAAAGTTATTTATCTAATATGGCATTCATGTAAGAACCCAAAAATTTAACACCAAAGCAATAATAAACAAATGGGTAATAATAAATTGGCAAATTAATTTGACAGTTCTCAAAAGAAGCACAAATGGCTAATAGATGAAAGAAATGTTTAACCTCCTTTACCATAAAGGAAACTGCAAATAGAACCACACTAAGATTCCATTGAAAATGGTAATAATTAAGAAAATGAACAACAATAAATGCTGGCAAAGATGAGGTGGAGAAACCTTTATATATAGCTGGGTGCTGGTGGCTCATGCCTGTAATCCTAGTTACTCAGGAGGCTGAGATTTGAGGATCTCAGTTGGAAGCCAGCCTGAGCAGGAAAGTCCATGAGAATCTTACCTCCAGTTAACCACAAGAAAACCAGAAATGAAGCTATGGCTCAAGTGGTAGAGCACTAGCCTTGAACAAAAAGCTCAGGGACAGTGCTCACACCCTGAGTTCAAGCCCCATGACTGACAAACAGAAAAGAGGAAGGAAGGAAGGAAGGAAGAAATGAAGGAAGGAAGGAAGGAAGGGAGGGAAGGAGGGAGGGAGGAAGGGAGGGAGGGAGGGAAGAAGGGAGGGAGGGAGGGAGGGAGGAAGGGAGGGTAAAGTAATGAACAACTACAGAAAACTAAAAATAGCACTACCATATGATCCTAATGTATATAATACACTTGGGTGTATATCTGAAGAAGGAAGGAATGAAAGTCACCATACAAAAAAGAAATCTGAACACTCATGTTTATATCAACACTATTCACATCATCTAACCTATGAAACCAACCTAAGTAGCCAAAAACTGATGAATGGTTAAAGAAAATGGGGTACATAATTACAATGGAGTTTTATTAAGCCATAAAGAAAAAATGAACTTTATGTTGTTTGCAGGGAAATGGAACCAGACTTCATTACACTGAGCAAGATAAGCTAAACTGAGAAAGACAAATAAGGCATGTATACCCTCACATAAAAATTATAATAATACATGATTGTAAAAGGGGGATAGCTTTAAAGAGAACCAGTGGGAGGAGGGAAAAAGAAAGAAAAAGGTATGGGTGAATATGCTAATATATATACATGAAAATAGCATATATATATATATATATATATATATATATGAAAACAACATAATAAAATCCACTATGGTCTATATTTATTTACTTAATACATTTTATATATTTACATACCTAAGCTAAGTGCTGGTGGCTCACACTTGTCATCATAGCTACTCAAGAGGCTAAGATCCTTCAGACTCTTATTTATATTCAATTAACTACCAAAAAGTGGAACTGTGGCTGAAGTAGTAAAGCAAAAGAGCTCAGGGACAGTGCTCAGGCTATGAATTCAAGCCTCAGGAACCAACACACACACACACACACACACACACAAACCTAAAGATGTATTTTAATATTTTTATAACAGGACTTGCCTCTAGTTAACATTAAAAGGATGTATGAATGATCGATAAGTATTACATGCCAATGAAAATTTACATTGACACTGCAATTTTAATTTAATTATTTGGAAAAAATAAGTGCATTTTTCACATAGCATGGCAAATATAGACATATGAGAATCTTGTCTTACATGAACACAACTTATAACTTGGGGTACTTGGCTTTCCTTTCTTATCTAAGGCTATAGATAAGAATAGTGAGAGAAAGAAAAATGCAGAATCTCAGGCTTATGATTTCTTAAAGAAATTCAGAGCTATTTGGGCTAGTATTTGTTTCTTTAGCAAAAAAAATTGCCTTACATGAAAAATGAATAAAAGTACTGCAACTCCAGACTGCTGCTTTAATCTCCAGTCATTTCCCTAAAAGAAGGGCAGATCAGAGAGGATAATTTAACCTTATCATACAGCTCATCTCCTGTGTTGACAAAAGAAATCCTTATGTTAGTTTTTCTTAGACAAATGTGACCCCAGACTGATATGACACTTTATTTTTTCAGCTGTGTAACAACACCATAAAACTAGGTGCTTTTTAGGCACCAATCCATGAAACTTTGGCATTGGTGACTGCAAGCATCCAGACATTTAAAAGTCCAATTCTGGAGCATTGCAAAATACAAGTCACCTAGATGAATACTTTTAATTGAATTATCATTTGACTCTTTCACAAATTCAAAACTTCATTCATCATTATAGAGCTATCAAAATAGCATATGGACAGCTTTAAAAAGAAACCTAGTTCTGACTTTTATAGTACCATGTGTTCTTCTGTCCATCTTGAAAAAGGGATTTTTTAAATTATTTCACTTCTAATATGACTTTTCTCAGAGGGAACAATTGTACTTGTTCCTTTCTTCACTTATGAATATTCATCACTTAAAACAATTTGAGAACCTGAGTCTTTGCAATCCTGTTTTAGTACCTGCTCACTGTAGAATTCTGTACACTAGCTCTGGATTTATAGTCCCCATTTAACCATCATGGTATTCAAACTTCTGGCTTTAAAAATCCGACACATAGATATGAGTAACAAAAAGAAACAGAGTGTAGCTATTGTGCCTTCAAAGAAAAGCAATAAACCATTCTGCTTGCTCTCCTTCATGTTCTTTAATTCATTTCATTTCATTATAACTACCGAGAACATTTCCACTAGCCATTAGCCTGGAATGAAACCCTACAAAGGCTGATTGTTGTTATCAAGAAAGGCCTCAAAACTCCCTCCTGCTTTTGGAGACAAATAGGCTGCTTTATAAATTCAGAATTTTTCTTAAGAAAAACCATGTAAAGGATATACAACTTTCAAACCCACATTCAAAAACTTCAAAGTAATATCCAAAGAAAAGAATTTTGCATCATATTTGTAAACAAAGATCTGGTTTATGCAAGAAAGAACTAAAAATCTCTTTCTGAAATTCTAAAACTAGGCAACTCCTAGGTAGAATATGAAATAAAAATATCTAAGACCCTAGTCACCAGAGTTATGAAAATAAATTAGCTCAAGATTTTTTTTGCTAAAAAGTCTCAGCTTTGGGATATAGTAAATAATTATTGTGTTACCAACTTGGATTGACATAAAACCACAGTAAAATTGTACTAGAATTTGAATCTAAAATAACATAAGTAACTTCACTAAATTTTCAGTGCAGGTTATCAGCATATTTGAAAGTACAAACTAGCCCTCATTTTAAGATGTTTGTGAATTCTTAAAAAGGTACCTGAAGAATAATTTCAATGGAGTTTCACTGGGAAATGAGATTGTCTTTACAGCTGTTAACAAAGAATAGTTGTATTCCTTGTCAGTATCACCAGCTCTAATTAATCACTTAGATCCTCACTAAAGACTACTGACATAGGCAGAATGTAAGTTTCCTACTGTAGGGACAAATAGAGCAAGAGATTACATTGGACACAACTCATCAGCTGTGTTTAGCCCATTATTTGTGAGGCCAATAACAGGTACTCAGTAGGCTTCCTTGAAGACCATGTGTTTTCTTCTTCATAGGTTTATATGATTAGTAGAATGATAAAATAGTTGAAAATCTAATTGCTCTCAGCATGAGAAAATATCATTCCCTTCATGAACATTTTATAAATTATATTTACTATTTTGTCTTCTCAATGAATGAAAAAACCCTTAATTTTCAAAGTCATGTGCCATCTAACCTTTCAAATGATTAGCAGAAATCTTTAATAAAAGGATAAGAATGGCTATAAACTTTATTCTGAAATTTGTAAGTAACTGGAGTAAGAGCCTGATGTCTTTTCTTTAAATTTTATTTTATTGTTAAGATGTTGTACGGAGGGAGGGGTTTCAGCTACATGAGTAAAGCAATGAGTACATTACTCCTCAATCATTGTTACCCCTTCCCTTCCTTGTGTTTTCCCACTATTAATTCCCTCCCCCTGCTGTCATACTCTTATCGCCTCCCCGACTTGCCCCCCGATATTGCAAAGTTTGTTCCAATATACTGTCCAGTGGGTATTCTTGTTGCTATGTGTCATCCTGTGTCCTTGTTTCAGCATTTTGTTATTCCCCTTCCCCTCCACAGATTAAACATATATATATAAAACATATGTGTGTGTGTGTGTGTGTGTGTGTGTGTGTACACACACACACACACACACACACACACACACACACACACACACAAGATGCAGGATACCAAAATCGAGCACAGTGATGACAGGGGATATGCCACAGGGGAAAGAACATACAAAGGAAACAAAACAAAATAATAAAATCACATGATACATTTAAAGCAGTAACAATAAAGACAGACTTTTTGTGTTCAAATCTTAGGGTTCATTTCACTTAGCATCATGTTATATGGTCATTTGTACATGGTTTTTGAGCTTTTCAGCTAATCTGATAAGATTATCCTATTTGTATACTAATTATTGCAAATAAGGGAAATCATGGGACCTATGTTTCTTTGGGACTGGGTAACTTCACTTAATATGATTTTTTTCAAAATTTTCCATTTCCTAACAAATGGGGCAGTGTCGTTCTTTCTGATGGAGGCGTAGAATTCCATTGTATATATGTACCACATTTTCTTGATCCATTCTTCTACTAAGGGGCATCTGGGTTGGTTCCATATCTTACCTATGGAGAATGGAGAATAAGCCTGAGATAAACATAGTTGTGCTGGTAACTTTCGTATGGGCTTGTTTGTGATCCTTTGGGTAAATGCCCAGAAGTGGGATCGCTGGATCATAGGAGAGCTCTATGTGGGGTCTTTTGAGGAACCTCCATACTGCTTTCCAAAGTGGTTGAACAAGTTTACATTCCCACCAACAATGCAGTAGGGTTCCCTTTTGGCATATGTTGTTATCAGATTTCTTGATTATAGCCATTCTAACTGGGGTGAGGTGGTATCTCAATGTTGTTTTGATTTGCATTTCTTTTATGGCCAGAGAAGTTGAGTGTTTCTTCATGTGTCTATTGGCCATTATTTCCTCTTCAGAGAAGACTCTCTTTAAGTCTTTAGCCCACTTATTAATCAGTCAGTTATTTCTTTGAGAATGTGTTGTTGGGGGATTTAATTTTTTGAGTTCTAATTATATTTTAGATATGAGACCTTTGTCCATTATATGGCTACTGAAGATCTTCTCCTAATCTGTGGGCTTTCTCTTGATCTTGCTAGCTAGTTCCTTTGCCATGCAGAGGCTCTGCAGCTTCACACAATCCCATTTGTCCAACCTTTCTTTGATTTGTTGTCTGGATCATTATTAAGAAAATTATAACAATATTGTAGATGTAAGGTGGTGAATAATAAATAACAGAATAAACACACATAATTAATCACCAGATATATACTTGCATTATACTTCAAACCAAGAACTCAAATACAGGCACAAGGATTGAATAAATTCCTACAATACTTCTTTAGGTTTTTGTTTATTAAAAGTGATAACTAGGGGCTGGGAAGGTGGCTCAGTGGTAGAGCGCTTGCCTTGCATGCCTGAGGCCCTGGGTTCGATTCTTCAGCACCACATAAGCAAAAAGAAAAAAGCTGGAATTGGCACTGTGGCTCAAGTGGTAGAGCGCTAGCCTTGAGCTGAAGAGCTGAGGGACAGCGCCCAGGCCCAGAGTTCAGGCCCCACGACCAGACCCTCCCTCCAAAAAAGTGATAACTAAACCTTTACAAAAATGCATGTTTATCTAAATTCTTTAAATTGCACTCAGTCCATTTCCAATCTTAAGTGGAAAAAATATAGTGAATAAACTTAGAAATTCACATTATTCCTAAATGATAGCATTCCTTCCTACAGGAAAAGGACAAGGATCAGATCAATAACCTCAAGGAAAACCAGAAAGGAAATTCTAAACATAGAGAAGAAACTAATGGAAGAAAGCTATGAAACTAGAATGGCAAAGAGATCACTTTTTGATAAATGAAGACCCACCTTTCCATATTATTAAAATATACAAGCCAAAAACAATACACCAAGGCCCTACTTCTCAAGAGATGGTCAGCAGCTGGAAAAGGGGGCATCAGTCCAACATTCAATGCTTTAGAATGCCTGAACAACAGAAGATAAATTTCTACAACCCCAACGGTCAAATGAACAGCAAAGAGCTATTTCTCCTTAAAGCTGAGGTCTAGCTTTCCATTTGGCAGAGAGACAAATGGTGATGTCCCTTTCGGTTTGGACCTTCCCTTGAAAACAGAGTTTGTCAGGATGATCTATGAGCTGATAGTAAGCGTCATTATAAAGACATCTCCCAATCCTATTTTCTACTATAAAAAAAAAGGGATTTGTTTTATCCAGCACCAAATAAATGATGGAGAAGAGGGGAAATGATGTTCCTTACAGTGCATGCAAACAAAAACAACATACATAGACTTACACAATATGAATAATTATGCAAGATTAATTATGAGTATCAAAATTTAGAGAATACTTGAACTCTAAGATTGGATGTTTTTATTGCTGGATGATATATCTATCAAGCAAATATAGGAAATCTAATATCATGCTTTCATGTTAAAATCTAAAAAGACATCAAGAGAAAATAAACTCTGTATTTAAAAAAAAACCCTACCTTTTTGAGGGTTGATATAAAAGAAAGCCCATACATAAAAGATATGGTTATGTGTGCTTCAGTCTCTTATTTTTCATGTTATGGCACAGAGTTCTGCTATCAGATATTATTGAGGTTCATACCATATACAAGCCAATAAATTCGTACCCTTTACATGAATTGCATTGATGAACATTTAATAACTTTTATATTTTTAATTCTCTCCATTTCCTCAACTGAAGTTGTAGTCATTTGTGTGTTTTTTTTATTCTCAAAGCAAGGTTACATCTGATCATAATCAAGTATTTGTACTATCTTCTCTTGATATTATCTATGCAAATCATTTTGTACATTTTTAAGTATTTTTTTCTGTTTACCATTTTCAATTTTGATGCTTATGCACTGAATTCTTTTATATAGACCTGGTAAAAATTTCTCTTCTCTCCTTCATGCTACTTTCTCACACAGGCTTTTTTCCCCCATTATCTAATGAGTTCCTGATTGGTAGCCATTTTCCTTAATCCAACTCACTTGGTTGCTTAACCTTAAGTGGGCTGCTTAGCCTGCTTTGTGTTGCATCCACTAGCACTGCACTCCCTTCATTTAAATTCTTCTTAGCATCCTTGGGTGACACTGAAATTATATCTGTCTTTTGAGGTTCCTCAACTGCCACTCTATTGTTAGCTAGCTGGTCCTAGCACTCACTAGTGTCTGCAGTGCTTATGCTATCTATTAATTGTTTTGTTTTGGCAACCCTACCGCATGAGTATACCTGGCCCTACGTATATACTATTGCTCTAATTTGCATTGATGGTACTAAATAATGAACATAATCGTATCAACTGTTTGAGAGAAGAAACAAAAGTTCAGTTTTCCTAACATTCCACATTATCCTCAATGAAATCCTAAAGAGATATTTTTTAAAAAACAGGAATAGAAAAACTACCCTAAGCTGGGCTCCTGTGGCTCATGCCTATCAGGAGGCTGAGATCTGAGGATTGCAGTTCAAAGCTAGCCCAGGCAGGAAAGTCTGTGAAGACTCTTTTTACTTTTTGTTGGTCTTGGGGCTTGAATTCTGGGCCTGGGGGCTGTCTCTACGCTCTTCAGCTCAAGACAAGTGCTCTACCGCTTGAGCCACAGCACCACTTCCGGTTTTCTAGTGGTTTATTGGAGATCAGAGTCACGGACTTTTCTGCCCAGGCTGGCTTTGAACCATGATCCTCATATCTCAGCCTCCTGAGTAGCTAGGATTACAGGTGTGAACCACAGGCACCCAGCGAGACTCCTATCTCCAATAAACCACCAGAAAACCAGAAGTGGCATTGTGGCTCAAATGGTTGAGCACTTGCCTTGAGCTGAAGAGCTCAGGGACAGTGCCTAGGCCCAGAGTTCAAACCCCACAACCAACAAAAAGAAAAAAGAAAAGAAAAGAAAACCTATCTTAATACCGATGTGCAGCCACAAAAAGCCACAACTAGCCAAAACAATCAAGAATGAAAACAAGAAAAATAAGAATGAATACCTCTTATGTATGATTTTGAAATTAAAAAAAAAAAACAATAAAACAGGATGGTGTTGGCATAAAGGCAAAAATTTGGAATAATAGAACAGAACAGAGAAGTCAACCCAGGCATACGGAAACAACTGGTGTTCAACAATGCTTCCCAGAGTATGCAGGGGTACAAGAGTAACCTCTTTAACAAATGCTACTGGGAAAAGTACATAACCACATGCAAGAAAATGAAAAAATGAAACTAGACCTTTATCACACCCTATATCCAAAAATCAACTCAATTTTTTTTTCTTTTTTTTTTTTGTTCTGTCAGTCGTGAGGCCTGAACTCTGGTTCTGGTCACTGTCCTCATCTCTTCAGCTCAAGGCTAGAACTCTACCACTTGAGCCACAACTCCACTTCCAACCTTTTCTGCTTATGTGGTGCTGAGGAGTAGAACCCAGGGCCTTATACATGTGAGTAAAGCACTGTATCACTGAGCCACCTTCCCAGCACTTCAACTCAAATATTTGAACACAAGAATTAGAAGTATAAATCCCTAGAAGAAAAATGAGGATCAAGGTACTGGCCCTCACAATGATTTCATAGACAAGATTACAAAGCACTGGCAAAAAACAGAAAAGAAAAGAAATAGAAAAGTGGAACTAGGTAAAATTAGAAAAGCTTCTGCAAACAGGAACAAAGCACAACAGAGAGAAAGCCTAACTATGGAATGGCAAAAAAATTCTCAAACAACATATCTAATAAGGGATGAATACCCAAATAACCAATATATGTGTATGAACTCAATGGCCAAAAAGAAAAAAGAAAAACAAAAAGATACTACACCCAGCCACCAGTGTCTCACACCTGTAAACCTACTTACTTGGAAGGCTGAAAATGGGAAGTGGAAAGAAACAGAACAGAAAAATTCATGAAACCTCTTCTCAATTCATAACTGTATACAGTGACACATGCCTATCATTTTAAGCAATGTGTGAGGCTGAGATTGGGAGGATCAAGGTTTTAGGCCAACCCAGAGAGAAAAAGTCTACAAAATTCCATCTTAACAGAATAAGTTGGGCATAGTTGTACAGCCAGTCATCACATATACAAGAACGCTAAATAAGATAATCAAAGCCCAGGCACAGGCTCAGATAGGAAGCAAGTACCTGACTCAAAAATAATGAGCAAAATAAAGTGCTGGAGATGTGGTTGCTGCATAGAAAACACAAGGCTTGTATTTCAAACCCCAGTAGAAAAAAAATTAAAGCCAGTTTAAAAATAAGCAGAATATTTCAACAGACACTTCCTTCCTTTTTTTGAGGAATTTTTTTTAATTGTATAGATGCTATACAGAGGGGTTACAGTTACATGCGTAAGGTAATGAGTACATTGTCAATCATTGTTATCCCTTTCCTTGTTATTGTCCCACTATCCCTTCCCTCCCCCACCTCTCACACTCCAAAGTTCATTTCCAATATATTGTCTTGTGAATATCATTGTTGCAATGGGTCATCCTGTATCCTTGCTTCACCGTTTTTCAACAGACACTTCCTTAAAGAAGTGATACTCAACAGGTATATGAAGAGGTATTCAACTAATAATGAGGAAAAATAGAGTGCAGACAAAAGCCACTATGAGAGACAACTTCTAGTGGCTCACATCTACAAATACTAGCTATTCAGGAGGCTAAGATATGAGGATCATAGTTTGAATTCCACTGGGGCAGGAAAATCTATGAGACTCGTATCTCCAATAAGCTACCAAAAGCCAGAAGTGGAGCTGTGGCTCAAGTGATAGAACACTAGCCTTGAGGTGAAAAAAAGCTCAGGGACAGTGTCTAGGCTCTTAGTTAGTTCAAGACCAAAGATGGCAAACACACACACACACACAATGAGATCTTACCTTATACCTATAGCTTTGCATGCATTTACTTGTGTGTCCATATGTATTTGTCCATTTACATGTGTTGCATATGTATGTATATGTACATACATATCTTTCAGGGTTTGGCTTATTTCCAACAGGAGTTGTTGAGTATATGGAAAAACTGAAGCCCTTATGTACTGTTGATGTGAATGTAAGATGTTACAGACATTATAGGAAACAGTATTCAGGCTTAAAAAATAAAAAATAGAAGACCAAGCCAGGCAACAGTGGCTTATGCCTGTAATCCTACTCAGGAAACTGAGACTGAGATTTGAGGATCGCTGCTCGAAGTCAGCCCTATTAAGAAACCGCTAAATCCTTGTGAGACTCTTATCTCCAATTAAACACGCACCCCTCCTCCAAAAAAAAATACAAAATCAGAAGTAGTGCTGTAGCTCAAAGTTGTAGAGCATTAGCTTTGAGCAAAAGAACTGAAGGACAACACCCAGCCCCTGAGTTCAAGCTCCATGACCAAAAAAAAAAAAAAATTGAAGACCATATTATCACTCTTCTGGATATATAGTCCAAAATAAAATCAAATAATCATTTTGGAAAGATTCTATATTCCTATGTTTTATTCCCAATAGCTAAGATAGACAGACTAAATGTTCACCAATGGAAAAACACAACAAAGTAGACAGATATAGAGTAGACAGACAGACAGACAGAGAGCATGTTTTCCATCATATGTAGAATATAAATATAATAGAAAAAAAGACATGAAAAGAGGAGGAATACATGGAGGGACAGTAGAAGAGGAAAGGGGGGATAAGACATTATGATAGGTAAATAGGATTGATATACACAGTATGCATATATAACAATGCGATAATGAATCTTCCCCCAAAAAATTGATGAACAAAGTAAATGTGGTTCAGAAGACATACCACTGTATGTCTTCCCCTTTGAAAAGAGGGAAACTCTGTAATATACTGTCACATAGATTTCAAAAGCTGTTGTGCAAAGTGAAATAATCCAGCCACAGAAAGGTAAGTGCTGCCATATGATACTTGTAGAAGGTATCTAAATTAATCTAACTCATGGAAGAAAAGAGCAGAATGGCAGTGGCGAGGGTCTGAGCATAGAAAGAAATGAGCAGTTGTTCAATGGGTATACACTTTTGTTACACAAAACTATTTCCAGAAAGTTGCTATATAACATACTACCTATAGGAAAAACAATGCACTGTACACAAACTTTGTTAAAAGGCTAGATCTCAAGCTCTTCACACACGTGCCTACATGCATACATATGCATGCACACACATGATACACACATGTATGCATTCACATACATGCATACTCACAAACATGTACACATGCACACATGCATATGCAAGCATGCACACAGGTACATGCAATAATATGTGTGCCCATTTCATGCACATGCATACATGCACATACACATGAATACACAAAAGATTAGGAGAAATCTTGTGGAAGTTGTTTATAAATATATATATATATATATATATTCCCATGATTATAATAATAGTTTCATAGTTGTTTACATACGTTCAAGTCATAAAATTGTACAAATGATGTACATACATTTTATTTTATAATTACACTTAAAGTGGTGTATGTACATGTGTGTACCCAAATTTCACCAATCTGTGCTTGAATTGTAATTCTATTGAAACCATATTGATACATAAAAATACCCTATGGGAAGGTGGCTCAGTGGTAGAGCACTTGCCTTGCATGCCTGAGGCCCTGGGTTCAATTCCTCAGCACCATATAAGCAAAAAGAAAAAAGCCGGAAGTGGCACTGTGGCTCAAGTGGTAGAGTGCTAGCCTTGAGCTGAAGAGCTGAGGGACAGCGCCCAGGCTCAGAGTTCAGGCCCCAAAACCGGACCCCCCAAAAAAATACCCTATGTCAAAAAAAATTAAATAGCAAGAACTAAATCTCAGTAGTGTACTATAATTCTCATTTAGTGTTTTTAGCCAGTCCTGGTGATTGAATTCAGGGCCCAGACACTGTCCCTGGTTGTTTCTCTTGAAAAACTCCACCACTTGAGCCACATCTCACTTCTGGCTTTTTTATTTTATTGTATTGTATTGCATTTTATTGGTGATTCATTGAATGTAAGAGTCTCATATGACAAACTTCTCTGTGCAACTACCTAAAGATAAAAAATTTATGGAAGCATATGTTGACATTGTTGACATACTCAATCAAAAACTTTTGTACAACTACTTAAAGATAATAAAAGGAGAAATTCTGCTACCTGTGACTCAAAAAAAAAAAAAAAAAAAAAAAGATCCTCACAGACTTCCCTGCCTGTGCTGGCTTCAAACTGCAATCCTCAGATCTCAGCCTCCTGAGTAGTAAATTCACAGGCATGAGCCACCAGCACCCAACTTAACATTTTATTTTAATGTAATGATATTCCATGTCTTAACTTTGTTCCTAAATTTTATTATGTAAGATTTATTGTTGAAGGGCTTGTGATAGCTCACTCACGCAGGCAATCTCAGCTACTCAAAAGGCAGATATAATAAGAATCATGGTTCAAGCCTAGTCCAGTCAAAAAGTTAGTGATATTCCATCTTAATCAATAAGGCAGGCATAATGGGGAACATCTGTCATTCTACCTATGTGAAAGGCCCTAAAAAAGGTAAAAAGGGTTAGAGACAAGACGCAAATGGTAAGGTGTATGTCTGCCAATATTAAGCCCCTGCTTTCAAGCCTTATTACTGAGTCTACCCTAAAGGACTAAATGTGCAAAATCTGACATCATTATTTCTATAATTCTTTTTTATTTTTTTTCAGTTGTGGAGCCTGAACTCGGCACCTGGGCACTATCCCTGAGCCTCTCTGTGCTCAAGGTTAGTGCTCTACCACTTAAGCCACAGTGCCACTTCCGGATTTTAAGTGGTTAATCGGACATATTAGACTCACAGGGACTTTTCTGCCCTGGCCAGCTTTGAACCACAATCCTCAGATCTCAGCATCCTGAGTAGCTAGGATTACAGGTGTGGGCCACCAGCACTCAGCTTATAAATATTTGTATTTAAAAGTAGTTTATTCATTTGGGAAGCCCAGGCAGGGAAGTCTCAGGGTCTCTTATTTCCAATTAACCACTAGAAAACCAGAAGTAGTGCTGTGGCTCAAAGAGGTAGACTGCTAGCCTTGAGCAAAAAGCTCAGGGACACCATCCAGGTCCTGAGTTCAAGCCCCATGACTGACAAAATAAGTGGTTTAGTAATAAGTCCTTTAGAATCAATCTTTTCTCAAAAATTGTTACCACAAAAATCTGTTCTCAAAAAAAAATCTGTTCTCCTTGAAATGTTCCCATTTAAAAATAATTCATGAAGACCAATATTTTGTTATTTTAATTATGTTTTTATTATTATCTTTAAGAAGCTCTACAAAGGGATTGACAATTAACAAAGTAGTTTACGAATGCAATGCATCTTGATCAATATCATCCTTTTCAGCACTTCTCACTCACCCCTCCCATCCCATCCCTTCTCTTACTTTTCTTAATTTTGTGTATATGCATTTCAGTTTTGACTGCATTCTCCCCACTCCTTCTCTTTACCTACCCCTCTTTCCTTGGCTTTACTCCATCCCTAGCAAGTACCTATTTCCTGGCTCTTATTTTGTTGGGTTTTTACTTTATCTTTCTAAGGAATTACAGTAGTTGAGTTCTTGAATCTATCATATTTCAGTTAATATATTTGAACCCACTTGCATAAAGAACATTTTAATTGCATCAACTCATAATATGACTTTGTACATATGGCTCATTTAAAAACTGATATTTAGGGCTGACGGGATGGCTCAACATTGGAGTGTCTAACAACATAAAGTCCTCAGTTCAAACCTCACTACCACCAAAATAAACAGTAAATACACATTATGGTACAGTAGTTTGCCTATTTCATATATGACTTTAAGACAATTTATTACAAGTAAAAAATACAAAAACCACTCAGGTATCTTATTTCTATCAATGAGCATTTAATGGACATTCAAAACACTTCCTGGGATCAATCAGGCATGAAAGAAGTGAAAGCCCAGAACCAATGGCTCATGACCATAATCCTAACTACTCAGGAGGCTGAGATCTGAGGATCTCGGTTCAAAGACAGCCCGAGCACGAAAGTCCATAAGACTCTTATCTCCAATTAACCACCAAAAAAGCAGGAAGTGAAGCTGTGGCTCAAGTGTGCCAGCCTTGAGCACAAAAGCTCAGGAAAACCCCATGTTCATATCCCAGTACCAGCACACACCCACCAAAAAAAAAAAGATGTGAGAACCAACTGGACCAGACTGAATTTTAAAATTTATTCTATTACATTGGCAATAATTCCAACCTAGGGACATATCCAGAATTGGTGAAGCTACAGAAGCATTTCTTCCCTTAAAGCACAAATATTGACTATAATGAACCACATTTCTATGGGTGATGTTGATGATAAGCAATATAAAAGTCAATTACCCTTATTCAAATGTCACCATTTAGAATCTCATATCACCTATCCTAATGAGAAATCACAAAAAGAAAAAAATGAGGAAGGGAGAGTAAGTTGGCCTTTTATGAATCTCAGAATTTCACGTCAGCTGCAGTTGATGACCCAAAGATTTTTTTCTTCTCTCATAATTGTATACTCCAGTTTGACTATCCATCATTGAACTTCTATAAAAAAAAGCTTATCAGAAAGCATTAACTATACATGAAATGTGACCGTGTTCATCAGTTACTTAAAAGTCAACCAATATACTAGAATTTCTCTGTTCCAAGTGACAAGAATGCTACTGATGACAATTTAGATGGGCATTTCCATCAATTGAAAGATGATTTAAGATATTTTAAGAAAACTATTTGGATAACAATCATTAAAATGAATACAAAACATTAATATGGCAAGCAATAAAATTATCAAAGAATTATAATCAAGTAACGGAAGGTTTCGATGACTTTGAGGTACAATTAATTCAGGTATCTTTGTTGCTTGTTTTGTTTTGCACAATCTCATATCTGTAATACACAGTATAATGGTTTTTGACCTTTCTAACACTCTCCACGTTTCTAAAAGGAGGAAATTGAACTAAAATGGAATACTAATATTAAATAGATTTGGGAGCAAGTATGAGTGCAGGAATTAGAGGGTAGACAATTATACAATCCCACTAAGAAGCCTAAAATGGAATACTGTTACATTAATGAAATGCCTTTATCACCATTTCACCTTCCCCCCATTGTTGTACAACCTAATATGTTTTCATATTACCTGTAGAACTTGTGCTTTTTTGTTTTCCACAAGATCTTTCCTTCTTCATCTGCCTGATTTCTTCCATGATGTTTTTAATCTTAAATCTTTAATCCTTTTTCTAATCTACTAGCATTTCTACTAGTTTTGCAATGTCCTCAATCACTCTATTTCATATTTCTAATTCTTTTTATCATTCTCAGTCCAAGCTCATATATTTCACTGTGTAGTTTAGTTATTGACAATTCATATTTTATGCATTTTTCCAAAGTTGATATGCTACTCATATACTCTTCAAATGAATTCACCCTTCATTAGATAAATTCTTATTGTTGTCTCAAGTTATTACTATAAACATTTAGACTATCAAATAATATTTTCTATGGTTTTCTTATTAATAATGTATAGCTTGCTTGTTACTTTCCTAACAAGTAAATACTTTATTTCATGAAGAGACATTTTTATGAAAAATTGTTTTGTTATTATATTCAAAAAAGAAAAGTGAATGCATATGTAATCCCAGCACTCAGAAAGCAGAGGCAGGAAGTTCATGAGTTCAATGATAGACTGGGTTACATGGGAAGATTCTGTCATAAAAAGTGAAAACTTGGCTCAAGCCTGTATTCTTAGCTACTTGGGAAGTAGCTAGGATCAGTAGTATAGATCAGACTAGCCCAGACATAAAAGTTTGCAAGACTCACATCTTAACTAATGGCTGGACAAGGTGGTGCATGCCTGTCATCTCCAGTGATAGAAGGAAGCACGAGTTGGAGAACTGCAATTCAAGCAGGCTTAAGTTAAAATGAGATCCTACCTTGAAAATAACCAAAGTAAAAGAGGTCTGGTGAAGTGACTCAAGTGGTAGAGTGCCTGCCTAACAAGCTTAGGGCCTTGAGTTCAATCTTGGTATCGCCAAAAAAGAAGGAAGAGGAAGTAACCAGAAAAAAAAAAGAGTGAAAGAGTAGAATGGGGCAGCATGATCTGCAAATTAACATTTAAAAAGTAGAATGGTTCTATGACATTTTATTTACTGTATTTAATTCGTATTATCTTTTCAGTTCTTTCTGTTTCTCTTTATGCTTTTACTATTAATACTTTATTTACAGGCAAAAGTTTGTATTTCGGGGCTATATTGATTAAGTCCATGCATAGTTATTTTGATCCAGTTATTTTTCAATAATAAGTACTGCTATTCACTTCTGTTAGCTCCCTCTATTCAACATTATATTTTCTAAATCCTTACTGAAAAGCCCCAGAAGTAGTATCAAATTCAACTTTCAAGTCAATTACAACTAAGATCTACCAAACAGGTATTCAAAAAAACATTTCTCAGCTGGGCGCTGGTGGCTCAAGCCTGTAATCCTAGCTACTCAGGAGGCTGAGGTCTGAGGATCGAGGTTCAAAGACAGCCCAGGCAGGAAAGTCTGTGAAACTCTTATCTCCAATTAACCACCAGAAAACCAGAAGTGGCACTGTGGCTCAAGTGGTAGAGCACTAGCCTTTAGCTGAAGAGCTGAGGGACAGCTCTCTCAGGCCCAGAGTTCAAGCCTCATGACTGACAAAAAAAAAAAACAAAAACATTTCTCTTCTGATATTTGAATCTTCTGTTACATTTGTTTCCTTTGTCCATGCTATCCACTACTACAACAGAACTATTTGATAATTGCAATGTATCATATATGCTAACTGAAATATTTATAAAATTTGAATGTAGTTTTTATAGTTAACAAAGAAATGTCTCCTTGCTATACAGAAATAAGATTTCATTAGTGGACTGACATATTTGATTTAGGATTTGATAAATTCATTCAGGAATGACTCAGTGAAAGGGAGTTTTCAGAGGCAGTACTGGGGCTTGAATTCGGGGCCTGGCATTTTCTAGACAGGTGGTCTTCCAATTAACCACCAAAAAGCCAGAAGTGGAGCTATAGCTCAAAAGGCAGAGAATCGGCTTTGAATGAAAAAGCTGAGGGGCAGTGCCCAGGCCCTGAGTTCAAGCCCTAGTACCAGCACACAAAAGAAAATCTCTACTTGGTTTATAGACATAAATCAATCTAGTGGAAAATACAAGGAAAAAAAACTGTTTCCCAAACGAAAATATAAACTGACAAAAAGTGATTCCTATTATAATCATTACTTGATAGCTAGTAAAGACCAATTTAAAAATATGCCACTCAACTGGCTTGCTATATCACAAACATCAGAGTTCATGAATCTATATAGAATTAACACAATGTAATGATATAATTTTATATGGTTAAGTCATAAATTCACTCCAAAATAGCTACATTTGTTTTAAAAATTTCATCTAAATCACTCAGATCATTAACCTTTAAATAACAATATACAAATAATGTACTATAGCTGGACTCTGGTGGCTCATGCTTGTAATGGTAGTTACTCAGAAGGCTGAGATATGAGATTGTGTCTCAAAGCCAGCCCAAGCAAGCAAGTTCATGAGACTCTTATCTCCTACTAACCACCAGAAAAATGGAAGTGAAGCTGTGGCTGGAAGTTCAGACAAGTAGCCTTGAGCAGAAAAGATCAGGGACAGAGCCCAGGACCCTGAGTTCAAGCCTCACAGCCAACAACAACCAAAAAAAAAAATCACATAATTTTTTGTGACATACACACAAATGTAGACATGCAAAATTCACATATCCACACATACAGATTTTCAAAGTTCTGGATTGCTTAATTTAGCAGAAAACTTTATCTTCTTCACAAAGATACTGCAGTGCTACTTCCTTTCAGCTCTTTCAAAATAAAAACGAAGAATTAAAAGAGGATATCACTGCAAAATAAAATTCACCAACTGATATGATCTCTGATTTTTTCCAATCAGTTTATATTCAGAAATATCATTCAATGTATTTCTGTTCATTTCTAGGAACGTGTGCAGCCCAGATGTTTCCTTACTTTAGTGACATTTTAAATAGACTGGAAACTAAACTATCTATAAATGGACAGGGTTAATGTTTTTTTGCCATCAACTTAATAGGATAGCATATATAAACGAGTATTTGTCACACAAGTTTACAACAGCACTGCATGAATTTCTAGCTCAAATGAAACAGGCAAGTAATACTTTGGAACAAAACATTTACATTTACACTTCAAATGAAATTCTAAAAGTACTACACTTTAATTTCAAATAACCAAAGAACTGCTGTATCAAATATATGATCAAGATTAAAACCATACTGATAACACTACAAATATTCAATATTTTTCACTTAGCTACCTTGAGAGGAATTCTTGAACTTAAGGAAAATGAGCTAATATTATAAAAGCAGGTGATCACTGTTACTTTGACTTGATTTTTTAAATTTACATTTTTATGTCATTTATAAAAACAAGAATATGTAACCAAAGACTGTGGGCTTATGCCTATAATCCTAGCTACTCAGGAAGCTGAAATCTGAGGAAAACAGTTCAAAGCCAGCCTGGGCAGGAAAGTCTATGAGACTCTTATCTCCAATAAACCACCAGAAAAACAGAAGTAGCACTGTGGCTCAGTGGTAGATCAACAGCCTTGAGCAAACAAGCTCAAAGACAGCACCCAGGCCCTGAGTTCAAGCCCCACGACCAAAAATACTGTAACCATCTGTACATCACCTTTATAATAACAATAAAAAATTTTCACAAAAAAAGAAACAAGAAAATTCTGGTCACTAGCCCAACTAAATAGCAAAGCTATAAACTGTACTCTGACTCCCAATTCCAAATACACAAATTAGCCCTTGCCTAATGGTAAAGCAATGTTACCCATCACAAGTTTTGAGCCAATTGTACTTCAACAGTTTATACTAATCCCAGAAGCACATTAATAAATGCTAAAAAGTAGTCACAGAATGAAGTCTTGCTTACAAGGACAAATATAATCATTAGAAGAATATAAACCAGCAGTAATTTGTAAGCACCAAATGACCAAAGCAGAGAGCATTTTATGTAAGAAGAAAAGTTACTTCCACTCTCATAATGGATTTCAAATGACTTCATTGTATTCTAAGTAAAGATAAAATATTTTTTTCTGTGATTATTTCTTTTAAAAGCTCCTTTTTGGGAGATTCATCAGAAAAGAAAAGCCCCATCGGTCACCTGTCAATAACAGAACAAAACCTCTGTAAATCATGGTGCTTCACAAATAATTCTTCATCAGTAATTAAAACCAGGCCTCCCTGGCCCTGTGTTATCAGCTCATCAAATTCATTACTCATCTAGAATAACAGATCCACATCTGCAGTCATTACAGCACGCCAGATAAATCAATCCTTTCAATGATGCTTTGAGCCATCTCTGTTCCCTTTTAACAAGCCCGATATTTATTTCCCCCTGACACTTCTGACATTCTATTTACTGTAGGCAAATGGAACTCATACAGCACCTTGTAATGGCTTTACCCAATCCCATTGTGGGGCATATCTTAGAAGACTGATGGTTGCAATAAACAAGGTTTTATGGTGTAAGTGTGAGCTTCCAACTTTTTTCCCCTAGAATTTGACTTCTGCACTGAAGGTTTATTACACTTGATTGCAGGTGGAAGACTAGTAGCCATTTAGAGCTTTGTTAACAAAAAGTCAGCAAAAAAACTTTTGAGCTGATGTCAGTGTTTCTTGTCTTTCTTTTACTTTTTTAATTTGATTTTCTATCAAAGAAATCTTGAACAGAAGTTGGCAGAACCCAAGTCCAGAGACTAGCAAAAAAAGCTAATTATTTTAACTTTTTTAGTTTGTTTAAACTATCAAAAGGGGTTTAAAAAAGTAAGTTTGCAAATTATTATTTTTAGATGAATATAATCTAGAAGAAAAATTCTGCACATCTAAAATGAAAATCTATGTATCAACGCAAAAATAGTTTTGGGATCCTGATAAAATACACCATCCAAGGAAAATATAGATGGTAACCATGATTTTGAATCAAATGGACATTTTAGAGGTTTTTCTATTCACAACTGAACAAATATTATGAAGGAAATGTAAATGAAAAAAATGTTCATAGTTGGGTTTCTCCAGTCTCATTTGGGCTACTTATATGCAAAACCATTGAGCAGCACTCTCTACCAAGGAAGCCACTGTGCAGGCTCAAAAGGGATGTACATCCAATTAATGTCCCAATATTACAGGATGTTATTGGAGCTCACTGTTGACATACACTAAATTTATGCCATTGTGAACTTTTTTGCTGTTTCTTTTTATCTTCAGAAGCACAAATGTAAAACTCATAGTAGGCTAGTAATGCTGAGTGCATCTTTCCAACACTAATTCATAAATGACAGGATATATTCTTCTCCTTAATGAAAATTCTATATTTATCACTCCATTGTGCTATGTACTGATCCTACAGCTCTCAAAGGCCAAAGTTGGAATATATTGGATTTTGAAATAACCTAAAGCACTGAGTTGCTAGGCTAGTCTAAAAGAAATGGTACAAGACCTACCACCAACCCAAGCCTCTTCCCATTCACCCATGGAGAAAAGGCAAAGAAAAATAGAGATTCTAACATGAATTTTTGCAATGTCTTTGTTATCTGTGGCTGAGAATTATGCATGAGTTTTCTAAAGACTTCAAGGAATACAAACAATAAAGATGTTCTGAGCAAGATAAATCTTCCCATGTCAGTAATACAGTAAATCACATGAAGCCCTCTGTTTGAAAAATGAAAAACTTCATTTCTGCCTTCCTTTAATACTTCAAAGAGCAATACTATCAAAGTCCACATTAGTTAATCCCTCTAAATTAAGAAAATATAATCCAGTAAGAAAATATACTTGGCAAAAGAGCTTATTAGTATTTGCAATGGCCTATGGGGAGGATCACCAATCTCATCATTTCCTTCTGTCTTTTTCTTAAAAATATTATCTACACAAGGATTTATAGGAAATTTTTCATCTCAGACATTCTTCATCCATTTTTTTTTCTTTTTTGTCCATAGTCAGGCATGAACTCAAGGCCTAGGATGCTGTTCCTGAGCATTTTTTAGCTCAATATTAGTGCTCTATCACTGTGAGCCACACCTCAACTTCTGGCTTTCTGGTGGTTAACTGGAGATAAGGGTCTCATGGACTTTCCTGTTCCAGCAGGCTTTGAACTATAATATTCAGATCTCAACCTCCTGAGTAGCTAGGATTACAGGCATGACCCACCAGTGCCGGTGATTCTTATAAATTTTGATTAGTTAATGAGTTTAAACAAAAGTCCTCCCATTTACCAGCTAGGTGCCCATAGAGCACTAGCCTTGTACACAGAAAGGCTCAAGGACAGAGCCCAGGCACTGAGTTGAAGCACCAGGACTGGCCAAAAATCAAAAAAGTCCTCCCATTTACCAATGATGGTTACATCTAGAGCTATAAAGACAGGAATCATACAAGACAGGACTAAATGAAACTTTAGAGAATACAGATGAGAAAACTTATTCGCAAAGTTGCAGAGTTAGTATGCCCATGTTCCTACAGTTAAGAGAACTTGTAGACATCACCGTTAATAAACTCAACTGACATGCTTTGTTGGGCTCTGTCCATATCTAGATTTCTGAGAGTGTGCATGAAGCAAGAGCAAAAGGAACCAGCTGAAGAACCCTGTGATCCATTCTTCTAAATTCTCTAAAAGTAGTGACAGGAGTGCTGCACATGGTTCAGATGGTAAAGCATTTGCCTCACAAACCTGAAGCCCTGAGTTCAATCTCCAGAGTAAAAAAAAAATGTAAATAAAATAAAAGCAGAGGCAAGGAGAGTACTATCTTTGAACTCTTTGCACTAAACCTAATTCCTAGCATATTGAAGATGTTCACTAGACATTTGTTCTGAATTAAATTGATATGGGGACAGTAGGGGAAATTGGTGACATTGTCAAAAAACAAACGTTCTCATGCTAGGTGCCAGTAGCTCCCATCTGTAACGCTGGCTATTCATGACTCTGAGATCTGATGAACATAATTCAAAGCCAGCCTGGGCAAGAAAGTCTGTGAGACTTTTATCTCCAATTAACCATCAGAAAACTTGAAGTGCTGCTAGTTGTAGAGCACTAGCCTTGAGCAAAAAAGCTAAAAGACAGCACCCAGACCCTGAGTTCAAACCCCATGAACAACCAAAAAAAAAAAAAGAAAACTAAAATAAAAACCTGGGAAGGGAAAAAGTAGGAGAAAATGAGGGAAGTGGTGACCCTGTTCAAAAAGAAATGTACTCATTACCTGAGTTATCACCTTTACAATAGAAAAGAGAGAGAGAGAGGAAGGAAGGAAGGAAGGTAGGAAGGTAAGAAGGAAGGAAAGAGAGGGGGGAGGAGGGAGGGAGGGAGGGAGGAAGAGATTGTAAAGGAGAAAAGGAAAAGAAATACCTGTACTGATTATTTGACTTAGGTAACTGTAACCCCTCTGTAGAACATGTTTATAATCATAATAAAACAATTTTAAAGAAGAATTAAATTATAAAGCTTGAATGAGGGAGGCTGTAAATGATCCTTCTAACAAGTCCATTAGAGGTAAGAGTAAGGAGAAATGTACATACAAAATACTTTAACTACAGCTAATTTATTTATGCATGCTATGCTAGTTTGTGACACAAAGACGCCAAGGAGAATAGAGCAGGGCTAACAATTATTATGGTCCTTTATATTGGAGAATCTCAGGAAAGAAAGGTTAAGCTTCATAACATCCTGTATGATGCAGTTAAATATTATTATCACATTTTACAGAAGGTAAATTCTGGGATAAAAGATGTTAAGTTGAATGTTCATAGTCAAATAGGAGGTTTATGACAAAATCGATAACATAAGCCATCAATTCTAATTTTTAATTCTTAACACAACCAACTTACTAGCTCTAACAAGTTTCAGATAATAATAAAACTTCCTGAAAGTCTTTTTCCAAATGTATTGCCTGCACTTGAGTTTGAAATACCAGTACACAGAGACATAGATGATTAAGCTTAGTTCCAAAGCCTCACAAATACTCTAAATTAAAAAAAAAAAAGATTCTTTGCAATCAGGAACTTTGATGATATTTTCAGATTTATATGTGGAATTCTAGTCTTTTTAATAAACTGGATAAATTTTGGGTAGCACAATAGCAATGCCTCTTTGGAAAGTAGAGATTAAAAGGATTAAGGCTCAAGGCCAGACTGAAAAGGAAGTGAGTGAAACCTTACCTCACCAAGTAAGCAAGGCAGGGCATACAATCTCACCTACTGGAAGGCAATACATAGGAGGATGTCATTCCAAGGATGGCCCATACAAACACCTAACTATCCAAAACACAACCAAAGGGGAAAAAAGTGGGGAGGCTGTGAGAATTGCTCAAAGGGCAGAGCTCTTGCCTAAAAAGTACAAGGCTAAGTTCAAACCCCAGTACAACAGATGATAGGTAGGTAGGTAGGTAGATAGATAGATAGATAGATAGATAGATAGATAGATAGATAGATAGATAGATAGATAGATAGATAGATAGATAGATAAATAGATAGATAAATAGATAGATAAATAGATAGATAGATAGATAGATAATTATATATGTATATATATTCAGATAGATAATGTATAATATATATATGAATAACTTGATAAAATGTACTACAGAAGCACTCTGAAATGCTTAACCTGTCAAATGAAGTGTGTGTCTGTGTGTCTGTGTCTTCCTTTAACCCAAAGTTACAGGACTTCTACCAAGTAATGCAGAGGAAAATTATTGAAAAACTAGAACACTGTATACTAAAATAAAGTTTAAATAAGTATTTAAGTGTTATGGCATAGAAA
Organism: Dipodomys spectabilis; assembly: GCF_019054845.1. Lineage (NCBI taxonomy): Eukaryota > Metazoa > Chordata > Mammalia > Rodentia > Heteromyidae > Dipodomys > Dipodomys spectabilis. The sequence goes on along the minus strand of NW_024871350.1, from coordinate 473,196 downwards.
ATTTATCAGAGAACTACTTATAACATGGATGAGTATTTTACTCCTTTTTATAGTATATAAACAACTCATTACAAGCATAATTCATTAAAAAAATTTAAATCAAGTTTTCAGCACTAATACCCATTACTTATTAGCAAAATCAAATTATGTCATTTCTCAGATCCATGAAAATAGTTTTATTTTAAATTACACAAGTTTGCTGCTGACCTAGGTTTTCTAAATTGATCACTATCTTCTATCATGATCATAACGGATGGGCAATGACATTGTACGAATTTTGTTTCATCTCTTCATGTATTTTAGCATATATGTGGTGAACTCTGCAGCCAAAAAAGAGGTATTTTAAAAACAAACAAACAGCACCACTGGTTCACACACTTAGTCCTAGCTACTCAAGATGCTGCAATTTGAGGATTATGGTTCAAAGCCTGCCTGGGCAGGAAAGTCCCTGAGATACTCATCTTCAATTAACCACCAGAGAACTGGAATTGGCACTGTGGCTCAAAGTGGTAGAATGCTAGTCTTGAGTAAAAGAACTTAGGAACAGTGCCCAAGGCCTCAGGTTCAAGCTCACAGCTGACTAATTAATTAATTAATTGATCAATTAACAATGTATGGATGCAATACACATACTAGAAAGATCCTGGCACCAAAACAATATTATGCACAAAGTCTGGGTGAATGGCTGTGGCACCAAATTACAAGGATCTACACTGTATAACATGTGAGAATTCTATTCATCCACTTCTCCACTTCTACCTAATAGAAAATGAGAACTGAGAACTTGTATCTGTCACTAAAACTTTCTCATGTTTAAATAAGACATTTCACTTTACTTCCTGGTACCTTAGTCTCTTCATGATTAATGCAGAAATTGGAATAAATCTCCCATGCTCAACCATAGAGCTTAGGGTGAAAACTAACAATATATTACTTACCAATCATCCCTTGCTATACGCAGACTATAATATCCAAGGTCATATAATCATTGGTTTATAAAGTAATAAAAAGGCATTATTAATTTAAAAAATGAAAATAAATATTTAAGAGTTTTACTCAAAACTTGACCTAACTTTCCTTCTAAAACTATGAGTCCACATATTCCGTGTCGTGAAAGCATTTTTATATTTTCACACCAGTGAAGTGCATTTAGTGTGCAGAAAATGCTCTGGGTCAGAAAATAGTGATGTAAGTTGGTCCCTCATAGTGAGCATCCAGGAAAAAAAAAAGAAGTTACATTTACTGGGGCACACAGGATGCTTTATATTATCTCCATTTTACAGACAAGAAAGGGACTCAACAAGACTAAATGACTGTTAGATTACATGTGTGTAAATTTGCAAGTCATGACTTGAATACATCCACACTCTAGCTGCTGGTGTCTTTCTATTGTGTCATGATGCAGTCCCCAGGAGTGTAATGAAATATACTTCCATTTTAACCTATCATCAGAAAAATCTACAAATCATTTTATATTTTACACAGGCAGTCTATAGGGGATTGGAATTTAGGTATGTGAAAGAGCACTTGCAAGACATATTTTGTTGATAACATGTATATTGTTGAATATTTGGTCATGGACTACAAGAAGTGAATGTACTAAACAAACTGAGACAAAGATACCATTGGGTGCCAAAGATTCTCAATGAAGTCTATTCTTCAGCATTTGCCAACAGAAAACTAAGTATGAGGATATAAAAATCAAGAAATCAGCTGGGCACCAGTGGCTCATGCCTGTAATCCTAGCTACTTAGGAGGCTGAGTTTTGAGGATCCCAATTCAAAGACAGCCCAGGCAGGAAAGTCCTTCATGAGACTCTTATCTCCCATTAACCACAAAAAAAGCCAGAAGTGGCACTGTGGTTCAAAGTGGTAGAGCACTAGCCTTGAGCCAAAGAGTTCAGTGACAGCATCCAGGCCCCAAGTTCAAGCCTCATGAAGGACAAAAAAAAAATCCAAGAAATGTAGTTTATTTACTTTCTCTTTCTTTTACTTTTTTTTCCAGTTCTTGGGCTTGAACTCTGGGTGCTGACATTGTCCCTGAGCCTTTTCTGCTCAAGGCTATCACTCTACCAATTGAATCACAGCTCTACTTCTGGATTTTTTGTGGTTAATGGGAGATAAGAGTCCTTTCAGTACATGTTGTAGTGAAAAAGCCTTCAGAACAAGCTGAACATATAGACCAAATGCAGAAATTCACAGGCAGCGCTGACCAGACAGAATAATTTAGGTGTGATTCATAAGCAACACTTTCTTAGAAGGAGATTGATAAGGGTTTAGATTTCCACATAGAATATCTTTGGATAATTATTCTGTAACTTATTAGCATTAGGATCCCAGACAAGTCACTTTCTCTCCTTATAACATGAGAGAAAAATATGCTCCAACAAACTCACAAACTTTTATGAAGATCTGGTAAGAGAATAAATGAAAAACCACTTTGTAAAGCATAAATGTATTGATTTGGAGTAAGTAGAAGATAGTAAGTTTTGATCATGGAAAACTAAGTCTTAGCTTGGAATTTTCTACAATAGAACATTATATACAGTATGCGCTTTATTCATTCATACATTCTTTTCATTCACTCAGCACATCTATTACTGAACTAAAGTGTTAAATTGAGTGAAATAAAATACTCTGCAAAAAGAAAAAGAATTTACTCACTACTCCCAAGTAGAGAATAAATAATTCATAATGGTACTATTATTCAGTACCTTTCAAATCATTCTTAAATAATTTTGATATAGCCAAGAGCTAGAATACAAATCTATTCATAAGATGAGAAGTATAAAATCATTTACAGTTGCCTTCCTTACAAATATGGATGAAGAGAAAATTATGCTATATGTGCAATTATCCCCCTATACAAATCCTCCATTTTTTTTATAAAGTCAACTTCACGGAGCATCTTTTAAGTAGGAAATAGACAATTATTAAATAGTACCATTTGAGAGGTTTTTAGGGTGCCCTCCCTGCTGTTCAGGTGCATCTTCCTCCAGTTTCTTGATTTTGTGTTTAAAAAAAAATCCTTACTCTGCACAAGGGTTCACACCACTAATTCTAGCTATTCAAGAGGCTGAGATCTGAAGATCACAGTTGGAAGCCAGTCCTAGCAGGAAAGAAATGAGATTCTAATCTCCAATTAACTAGTTAAACTCTCTCTCTCTCTCTCTCTCTCTCTCTCTCTCAGAAGTAGAGCTGTGGCTTAAGTGGTAGAGCACTAGCCTTGAGCAAGGAAGCCCATGCCCTAAATCCAACCACTAGAACGGGCACACACACACAAAAAAAAAAAACCCTTACTCTAAGGATATTTTTCTTCTGGGTCTTTAAGAGTTCAATCTTCAAAGGTTGGGCTGGGAAGGTGGCTCAGTGGTAGAGTGCTTGCATTGCATGCATGAGGCCCTGGGTTCGATTCCTCAGCACCACATAAGCAGAAAAAAGCTGGAAGTGGTGCTGTAGCTCAAGTAGTAGAGTGCTAGCCTTGAGCTGAAGAGCTGAGGGATAGTGCCCAGGCCCAGAGCTCAGGCCCCACGACCAACCAAAATAAATAAATAAATAAAAATACAATCTTCAAGGGTTTTGTAATAAAATTGGAGTAACTAGCAGGGTGCAGGTGTCTCACACTTGTAATCCTAGCTACTCAGGAGGCTGAGATATGAAGATTGCCAGCCCAGGCAAGGAAATTTCATTAGATTCTTATCTCTAATTAACCAACAGAAAATGGGAAGTGGCACTGTGGCTCAAGTGGTAGAGCACTTGCCTTGAGCTGAGGAGCTGAAGGACAGTGCCCAGACTCAGTTCAAGCCCCACTACCAACAACAAAAAAAAATTTTTAATAACTTAGGCAGAAATTACACTGTGAACTAGCATCATAGTGACTATTGACTTTGATTGTTGTTGGAGTTCAAGGCTTTGAAATAATGTTTTCCAAACTAGATCCTGAGAAACAGCAATCTCAAAAAAATCTCTGAAAAAGAAAACTAATTTACTCTCAAAAGTTTGGAAATCTCTGTTGTATTTTCTGCTTGCATGTGTGTAAACATAATATACATTAGCTTGTAAAAGAGGTTCTTAAGTACTATCAATAAGAAAACTACTGGGAGCCAGGTACTGGTCATTCACGTGCATAATCCTAGCTATTCAGTAGGCCAAGATGAGAATTTCAGATCAAAACCAGCCTTGGCAAGAAAGTCTGTGAAATTCCTATCTCTAACTACCAAAAAGCCAAAAGTAGAGCTGTGGCTCAAGTGTTAGAGCAGTAACCTTGAGCAAAAAAAGTACAGGAACAGTGCCCAATTCCTGAGTTAAAGCCCCAACAAGAAAGAGAGAAAGAGAGGAAGAAAGGAAGAAAAGAAGGAAGAAGGAAAGAAAGAAAGAGAGAGAGAAAGAAAGAAAGAGAGAGAGAAGGAAGGAAGTTAGGAAGGAAGGAAGGAAGGAAGGAAGGAAGGAAGGAAGGAAGGAAGGAAGGAAGGAAGGAAGGAAGGAAGGAAGGAAGGAAGGGAAGGAAGGAAGAAAGAGGGAGGGAGGGAGGGAGAGAGGGAGGGAGGGAGAGAGGGAGGGAGGGAGAGAGGCAGGCAGGCAGGCAGGCAGGCAGGCAGGCAGGCAACCTACTGGCTAAGGTGTATTATATTGGGCTTGGGGCATAGCACAACAGTAGAAGGAATACTTAGCATGTACAAGACCCTGGTTCAAGTCTCAACACTACCACTAATAATAATAACAATAACAACAATAACTGTAAATAAACATTACTAAATGTCTTTCAGATAATATACTAATCATCTGAATTTCAATAAATCCCTTTTCTATACTGCAAGTCATTTGAAACAACTTAATCCATATTTAATATCCTTAGACTAATCCACAAACCCATAGTTAGTACATAATATTCCTGGATTAATTGTTTGGTTTCAAAGAACCTAACTACCACTGAAATCAAGCCTTTGCAAACAGTATTCACCCCATTCCTGGAAGGCACTTTTGGAAGCTATAGAAATAGCTTACTACCTTACTTACATGAGTATAACCCCTCTGTACATCACCTTGACAATAAAAAAAAAATAGCAATGCACCCAAACAACTCTTACTTTTATAATGCATATCTTAGCCTCTTTAGACATCAACTACAATAATAGTATCATTGCTTAAAATCACAAAAAGCTTTCATTGAATTTTAAATTGACATATATAACTGTATGTATTTGTAGAATATTCCAGCAAATGCATACATTATAGAGTATTCATACCAGAGTAAGTACATCTGTCTTATCAAACATTTATCATATCATTAAGTAAATGTTGGAAACATTTGAAACCAGAATGTTGAAATGCCATCTGTACTCTCAGATTCATTGTGGTTCCTTAAGTGTCTGTCAACTGAAAGATGGGTTTAAAAACTGTGGTATATAACCACAATAGAATACCACTCAATCATAAAAAATAATGAAATCCTAATATCTGTATGGATGGAAGTAGACATATTAGTAGTAAGTGAAATAAGCCAAGCAAAGAAACATAAGGAATGCATGATTTGAATCATATGTGAAATCTAAAACAATTCATTGTGAAATCTAAAACAATTCATATCATAAAAGTTGAGAGAAAATAGTGAGTTACCAGAAACTGGAAAGGAGAGGAGCATGCAGAAAACTTTGTGAACAAGGATGAAGTTAAAGTTAGGAGAAGCAGTTTCCTGTGTACTGTTGAACAGTGTATTGTTGAAGTTATAAAACACTGTTCATTTAACAAGAGCTAGAACAAAGACTTAAAAACAGCACTCATCTTCTACAGGACAACTAATTCATCTAATCTGTTACAAGTACTCTTCTCCATTTGAAGGACAGAACACAGCAAACACAGGTCCTGCCTTCTTGAAGTTTTTTTATTTTATTGCAAGATATCTATTTGACTTTTGCCCAGAAGATGTGAACAGATCTTCACCATTAGTTCCTTGTGTAAGGTAGTTCATACCTTCATACTTCAATCTGTCTCTGCATCTGCTTAATTCAACATCCCCTTAAGGAAGTAGACAAGCAACAGCTAGTCACCAGCACAACAATTGCAAATCAGATTAAGGACTTAAAAGTTTGAGCTTCTCTCTACATTTCCAGGACTCTTCCCCCATCCTCCTCCCCAATCCTCCTTGTGCTGCCCTTCTCACCCACCCCCAGTACTGAGGCTTGAACTATGGGCCTGGATGCTGTTACTGAGCTCCTTTTTCTCAGGGCTAGCAATATATCACTTAAGCCACAGTGCCACTGCAGGCTTTTTCTGTGATTTAATTGGAGATAAAAGTCTCAGAAACCATCCTGCCCAGGCTGGCTTTGAACTGCAATCCCAAGATCATAGGCTCCTGAGTAGATCTGATTACAGGCATGAACTACCTAGACCTGGCCACAATCCTTTCATGACCCTTAGACATATCCCCTTCTATTTTATATAACCTCTCTCCCCAGTTCCACTCACATATCCCTGCGCCACTCTTGCTTAGAAATGTGATGATTTTCCAATACTATCTACTAAATTAGAGCAAGATTAGGAGCTTGTTAAAAAAGTGAATACGAGGTCAGGTGCCAGTGGCTCACACCTGAAATCCTAGCAACTCAGGAGGCTGAGATGTAAGGATCAAAATTTGAAGCCATCATGGACAGGAAAGACTGTCAGGCTCTTACCTCCAACTAACACCAAAAACAACCAAAAGTGGAGCTGTGGCTCAAATGGTAGAGTGCTAGCCTTAAGCAAAATAACTTAGAAACAGCACTCAGGCCCTGAGTTCAAGCCCCAGCAATGGCATAAATAAATATAGAGATAAATAGATAAATAATAAATGAATACACACATACATACATACTCCTGGATTTCAAGAATTGAAATCAGAAAATGAGGACCATTCTGACGCAAGCTGTCTTTGCTGACTTCCTTAGACAAGTAATTGCACTTTGGTTAGCATTTCCAGTGACCTCCAGTCTAGCCTTTATAGGTACTATTATTGGACTAAATGTTTATCCTCACTTTCTTTTTATATTTTCAAAAATTAATTTTATAAAGGTTTCATTATATTTTCATAGAAAAGTACAGTGTAATTTGATCAAATTCACCCATCTATTATAGTCCTCTTATCCTGCTCTGTCCTCTCTACATTTTCAAAAAGTGTTTAGTGGGATTCATTTTATTACCTTTGTGTGTATGTGTATAATGCACTTTTAACAGAGGACTTTTGAGAATGATCTTAAAAAGTTAAAATAAGCCTGGTGCTGATGGATCATGCCTGTAATCCTAGCTACTCAGGAGACTGAGATCTGAGGATAGAAGTTTCAAGCTATCCAGGGCAAGAAAGTCTGTGAGACTCTTATCACCCATCAGCCACCAGAAAACCAGAAGTGGTGCTATGGCTCACAGTGGTAGAATGTTAACCTTTAGCAGAAAAGCTCTGATACAATGCCCAGGCCCTGAGGTCAATGCCCACAAATGACAATAAATCAATTAAATAGTTAATAAGTAAATAGTTAAAATAAGTAAATAGTTAAAATATCTTAATAATACTCTAAATCTGGAGCTAGACACTCCAATTCTACCTATACAGGAAACAGACTAGCAAGATTTCAGTTTGAGGCCAGTGCCGTAGGGGAATTACAGACCCTCTCCCAACCAATAGGTATGTACAGTGGCGGACACCTGTTTTCCCAGCTACAAAGAAGACTGAGGTCAAGAGGACTGAAATTATAGGCCAAGGTAGACAAAAAATGCTTGAAACACATTCTTAAAAATAAAAAAGCTGATGAAAACCAAATTAAGGAAGAAGTCCATGCAAGATCTAAAACAAAGCTTCAACAAAGAGTCTGAAGCCATCAAATCTGAGCAATTAGAAGGAAAAGAAATAAAAAACAAAATAGAAAGTCTTGACGGTAGGTTAGATCATGCAGAAGATCAGATCTCTGGGATTGAAGACAGCCTAGATATTATAAAGAAAGAACACCGAACTATCCAAGACAAATCCAAGAAATATGATAGATCTATTCAACATTTGGAAAACACCATCAGAAGGCCTAATATGAGAATAATGGGTGTAGAGGAGCACCTAGAGACAGAAGTCAATGGTGTAGGAAATTTATTTAACAGGATCCTAGCAGAGAACTTCCCAAACATGCAAAAAGATAGGCCTATTCAAACACAAGAAGCCTTTAGAACCGCAAATAACAAGAACAGGACATCCCATGTCACATTGTGATCTGCACAGGATCAATTCAGACCAAGGAAAGGATCCTTAAAGCTGTCAAGGAGAAAAGATCAATCACCTATAAAGGGAAACCAATCAGAATAACTTCAGGTTTCTCAGCAGAGATAATTAAAACAAGAAGAGCCTTGAATGAAAACAACAAACTGAGAATGGAGGGGCACCGGTGGCTCATGCCTGTAATCCTAGCTATTCAAGAGGCTGAGATCTGAGGATCACGGTTCAAAGACAACCAGGGAAAGAAAGTCTGTGAGACTTTTATCTCCATTAAAACCACCAGAAAACTGGAAGTGGCACTGTGGCTCAAGTGGTGGCGCACTAGCCTTTAGCTGAATGGCTCAGGGACAGCGGTCAGGCCCAGAGTGCAAGCCCCACAACTGACCAAAAAAAAGAAAAAGCTGAGAATGGTCTCACTACCCCAGCTACAGTGGGAACATTAATATGAGGATTGTAGTTCAGACCAACCCAGTAAAAATTCAAGACCTCAAAAAGAGTCTAAACAAAACAACTTGGATGCATGGCTCAAGTGGTAGAGTGCTGGCAAGGATGAAGCTCTAGATTCAAACCCCACTGCTGTCCAAAAAGAATTTTAAAAATTTTTTTAAAAACCTAAATCTAACAATACTTTATATGAGATATGCTGAAAAGGCAACTTTACATTTCTTTATTCTTATAATAGCAAGTTTCAGAATAGCTCAATTTAGTCTTCTCTGACCTGAATAACAAGAAGCCAATCTATTAGCTCTATATTTTACTTTACACACAAAAATGTTTTCTTTCTCTTGCAGACCTTAAAGATTTTTAACAATGAATTTAATATATCTAACAGCCAGGCGCCGTCGCCTCACACCTGTAATCCTAGCTATTCAGGAGGCTGAGATCTGAGGATCATGCTTCAAAGCTAGCCAGGGCAGGAAAGTCCGTGAGACTCTTATCTCCAACAAACACTCAGAAAACACATATACATACAGATATAGATATATACACTACACTACACACACACACACACACACACACACACACACACACACACACCCCTAACAGTTACTAGAGTGGCAGGCCTGAAAATAAAAAAATAAAATCTTTAATTATAATCTTTTCTTGTAATAATATTAAAACCACTTACTGGTAAAGAACTTCAGTCCAGCCAGGCGTCCGTTAGCTCACGCTTATAATCTTAGCTACTCAGGAGACTGAGATCTGAGGATCGTGGTTCAAAGCCAGCCCAGGCAGGAAAGACTGTGAGACTCCTATCTCCAATAAACCACTAGAAAACCGGAAGTGGCGCTGTAGCTCAAGTGGTAGAGCACTCGCCTTGAGCTGAAGAGCTGAGAGACAGTGCCCAAGCCCAGAGTTCAAGCCCATGACCAACAAAAAAAAAAGAACTTCAGTCCATTGAGATGAAAATTTAATGCCCTCCTACTACATAGAAGACATTGTGTATGATACCAATGCTCACTTTCTTCACCCCTCATTTAAATCATTCAATCCCCAAATCAAATCAATGTTACTTCAAAAATGGTTCTCAAAGTCATTTTTTATTTCATTGCCACTGCCAAGTTCTAAAAATCACTTTCTGAGACAACAGTCCTCAAGATAATTCCTTAGCCTCATTTCCATTCCTTCCATCTACTATTTTATATTATTATTATATAATATTTTCTCCAGAAAAACATTTTCCAAGTTAAAAAAAAAACCTTCATCATAGTCAATTTCTTCCAGATTCTTTTCTACATGTTCCTCATGAATCTATCCTATCTCAATCTATCTTATCCTATCACTCAATCTCTGTGAACCATGAAAACACTCCCACACATCTCTGCTTTCTCCAGGCTCCTTCTTTAATGCTTAGAATTCTCTCTTATTCTAATTTTGTCTGGAAAAAAAATATCCTACTAGTGTTCTAAGAGTTATAACGCTACTTCCTTGAGAAGACTATTTGACTCTCCCAAGTCAAGATCAATTAACTTATTCATCTCCATTCCCATGATTTTTCTGTAATTTCCATATGTGTCACCTATGACCTCTATATATCATTGTGGAGCATTTCTCTACGGCTCCCATGTAATTAATTCCTTGCTCCCTACAAAGTATATAAGAAAGTACAGATTCTCCCTTTTTAAAGACTTTAATAACCTTTATTTCCATGTAACTGAAACAGGACCTAGCATGTTACAAGCATGCAGTAAGACAATGAAATGATATATATTTCTTCAACTGTTATAACAAGGAGAGAATAAAAAATTGTAGTAATGTTTTGCAAACTTATTGTAACACTGCCAAATTTCTTTTTTGTAGGCCATGGGGATTGAACTCAGGGCCTAGGCACAGTCCCTGAGCTTTTGTGCTCAAGATTTGTGCTCTTGCTGTACCACCACTTCAAACCACAGCTCCACTTCTGGTTTTCTGGTAGTTAATTGAAGATAAGAGTCTCAGAGACCTTCCTGCCTGGGCTGACTTCAAATCACCATCCTCAGATCTCAGCCTTCTGAGTAGCTATGATTACAGGCAGGAAACACCAGCATCTAGCACATTGTCAATGTAATTTGTCTTAACTATTCTGGAATTAAAGTAGAGTGGTTCTAACCCGTACGTAGATAAACGGAGCTGAAAAAAGAAACATGCCTTGACATATATAATATAGCAAGTTATAGGAGAAGAAAACTATTGAAACTTGATACTTTACTCTAAGAGAGTGTATTTCTAGTGTGACAACAGTAAAACCAGAGCAAGTACTTGCCAAAATTGTGCAATTAGGTTGAATTCACTAGATCTTATAATCAGTCTCTTAATCTACACAAATAAAACATGTTAATTTAGTAAAACAAAACATTACTGTATAAGTTATATTTTCTTTATTACTCTATATTCTTTATTTACATTCTATATTAATGTTCTTATTTAGTAATTAAGAACTGCTTCCTCAAAACATACTTTAAAGACTTTAATAATAGGCCAAGCAGTTTAAGATGACAGCAAACTAAAGTACCTTACTTAACTGAATTAATGGAGTGGAGTGGCTCAAATAGTAGAGCATCAGCTTAGCAATCTAAGACCTTGAGATCAATACCAAGTACTACCAAAAGATACTAAAATTAAAAATCAACCAAATTTGCCATATACTGGAGGCTAACCCCTGTAACCTAGCTACTCAGATCCAGAGGATTATGGTTGAATTCCAGCTTGGAGTATTGAGCATATGACTCCTAGCCAAAATCTAGTCTGGAAATATTGCTCAAGAGCTAGAGTGCCAGCCATGAGCAAGAAAGCCAAGAGTGAGTGAGAAGACCTGAATTCAAACCCCTAAAACTGGCACAAAAAAAACCCACTCAATTTATAAAACAATGTTTGTCAATTGTTTTTATTTTTGTCAAAACTTAGAGAGATTATACTTTAGTAATTATATGTTTCTTCACAAAGGTTTGCAGTTTTTCCCAAGATGAACTGAATTCCCACACATGAGGATTGACTTTGTTCTGCAAGGCATTGAGATCTTTGCAATACACAATTTAATGCTACTTAGATTCTCTCAGTCAAATGATATGAATTAGAGTGGCCTGCTCTCTTTCTATGTCATCCAGAAATCTAAACAATTCCACCAATCTGACAGGAAAGATAGGAGTATTAAATAGAGCAGGAAAATCACATCACAGTGATGTGACTAACAAACTTTACTTATAAAGAATCAGTACATTGCACAATATATTTCCTTAGGTCTATACCCACTATAAAAAAGAAAAAGAGGGCTGGGAAGTGGATTAGTGGTAGAGTGCTTGCCTTGCATGCTTGAGGCCCTGGGTTTGATTCCTCAGCACCACATAAGCAGAAAAAGCCAGAAGTGGTGCTGTGGCTCAAGTGGTACAGCATTAGCCTTGAGCTGAAGAGCTGAGGGACAGCACCCAGGCCCAGAGTTCAAGCCCCACAACCAACAACAACAACAAAAAAAGATACATACCTAACCTTATAAGAATCTTAATCAAATCTCTCAAAGAAAAAGAGTCACAAATGGTAGATGGAACCTATCTTTTGTTGTCTTAGACTCACTGCACATGTGTTTTAGCTAACTGAATGAATTATTGGTTCCTAGAATTTTTTTAAATGTTAAAAAGTGGCCACAATGGCATGTGCCTGTAAACAACTACTCAGGAAGATGGGACTGGAAAATCACTTGAGTCCAGGAGTTCAAGACCAGCCTGAGAAATACAGTGAAACTGTACCTCAAAAAAAAAAATGGAGCTAGATGATGATGGCTCACAATTGTAATCCTTCATTCTCAGAAGGCGGAGATCTGAGGATCATGGCTCAAAGCCAGCATGGGCAGGAAAGTCAGTGAGACTCCTATCTCCAATTAACCACCAGGAAACCAAAAATGGTGCTGTGGCTCAAAGTGGTAGAACACTATCCTTGAGCAAAAAAGCTCAGGAACAGTGCCCAGGCCCTGAGTTTAAGCCCCACCGCTGTTCTCTAAGAGTCATCTTTTTTGTGTTTAGATTGAGTTTTTCCTCCTTGAGAAAAAAAATCAAGAATTAAACTGCTGTCATAATAATCTACATTCAAAACTCTGAAGATATGTGTCTAACATAGCTATTTGCCCTGACTTGCTCTACTGTTGCAGACCATTTTTAAAATCCAAACTGGTTTCCAAGTATGTCCAAAAACCAGTGAGCATGATTAAAGAAAATGTTGATAATGCTTAGACTAAATGAGGAAGAAAATTAATGCAACTTGCTTTGACCTATGATATTCTGACCCACAGATCAAATGCTTTCCCGTGTAATACTGCCCTTGACTTTGTTGTATTTCACAGCACTATGAGTATTAAGACAAACACTTATCTTTAACAATCCAAAACCAGCAACTTTCAACCTACTGAAAAAAATGCTCAGAGTTTAACCTAACTCTTACATAGGATGGTAATGAAAGGAAAAAAGATACAAAAATTTTAATGTACTTAGTACAAGAAATTTTCCTGAGCTTATGTTACATTCATTTTAAATTTTTAATGAAAAACTAGAATATTGACTTTCTCTTACTCAACATGCCATCATTTTGTGGATAATAACAGGTAAATAAAATTCATTGGCAGTTTCTTGACTTAAATTAATACTGATTTCACAAAAAATTAAAAGTCAGGGGACAGAATTCTTACGCTGTAACAAACATTCAGCAGAGGGCACTATACAGCATAAGAAAAGAAAAGAAAAATTCCTGTAATGTATTTAATCTACTGTACTAAACATGTAACACAAGGGAATCTGTAACTCCCCACGTGTTCCAAGATAAATAGAATAACATGTTCATTTAATGAAAACATTGAGAGTATTTCCTCTTCTAAACTTCTACCAAACTTAAAGTACATCATATGTTATAGAATTAATTACATTCTTTTGGGTTTTTTAAATATGTGCATATTTTGCTTAACCAATAAGATTCCATAAAGCTTTGACATAACAGGCCACTTACCTGTTGAGAAATGCCCCTTTTCTAGTCTCACATTAAGTACAGACTTAATAGAAAACCTTGCTCATTAAATTTATTTTAGTCAGATATGCATTTAATGAACAATGACTTACAACAAACAACCAGCTCTCTATTGCATTGCAAATACAGAAAGACTGGATTACTTATAAACAATGTTGTTATAAATTGCTATTAAGTGAATCAACACTCACATTCTCACATGCACATGTGTATAAAGTACTGAATCTTCACTAGACCATGTAACTTGGGGCAATATTTCCCACTGTTAATATAAAGCTGTTTATATACATACCAAATAGTTTTAAAAGTCAAATGCATGGGTAATAGTTGATAAGATATTATTAATGATGATATTCAGTTAAGCCCAGTTCCTAGTTAGTACCTACTAGTGATTTGTAAGGCACTATCTTATGGAAGAATAAAAACACACAGGCTTGTGAGAGCTTGATGAGTGAAAATATGAAATTGCATTTCAGAACATGAAACAGATATTATACACATGTAACACTGGCCATGATGGCTCCAGGATCGAGTAACAGGAATGCCAGAGTGAGAATGGTCAATATGTTCCCCTTACAACATACAGATCAAGAAGTCTCCTTACACTTAAAGAGAAACTTCCCTGAAGAGGAACTAAGCATGGCCAATAGAAACTGGAAGAAATGCTCAACTTCTCTAGCCATAAAAGAAATGCAAATCAAAATATTGAGATTGAGGGAGTTCTGGGAAGATGGCAGAAGAGAAGCTGGAGGATAAACAAGCTCTCACATAGAAAGCAGTTTTAGTGTTCCAGTGAAGTCTTAAGCCAGAGAATCACACCAAGTATGCCATCACAATACAGAGAGTTAGGCCAGAGAGGGAAAATCCAGGCAAGGAGACAGATCTGAGCACTTGCCAGCAGCCGCGGCTGCAGCAGCAGCAGGACAACAGTGGCCATAGCCGCCATACCAGCAAAACAGAGAGTCTGGGACAAAGGGCAGGCGAGCTGATTCTACTCAACAGCAGCAAGAACTGACAAGGAGCAAACATCTTCATCCTGCAGTTTGCAGACCAGAGACGACCCAGGAACCAAGACTTGGCGTGAGTAGAAGCCTGACATCCTCACTCCTTCTCAGGGAGCAGAGGAGGGAAGGCCACCCCTCCCCCCCAACTACCAGAGATCTCCATCTTTGATACTGACAAAGGCATGGCTGAGCAGCTAGCTCCAATTCAGGCCTTGGAAGAAAACTAGAGTCATTTAGCAGGTCACAGCAACCTATTCTGACCCTGCCAGGCACATCTCCACCCAGGGAAGTCACCCAGCACGGGCCTCCAGCCCCAGGAGTGGCTTTCTTCACTGGGTAAACAGAGCCAGAGGCTGCCCCTCCCTACAGAAGCCTTGACAATCAATTGAAATTCAGTAAACATAAACCCTGAGAATGGCTCCAAGCTGGGCTCTGTGAGTTTCTCAGAAGCTACCTCCTCAGGGAAAAGCTGCTGTTTGCTGAAAGGCCTCAACTCTACCCAGAACCTAGCCTCATCACAGCATCTCCAAACTAGAGGAAACAGCCATCTCCCTCTTTGGTGTTACTCAAAGCAGATCTTCCTCCCATTGAACTAGCTTGGGAGAAGGATCACAAAATCCTGGGTAAAGCAGAGCATTTTTCTGCCTGCTCAAACAAACTGACTAAAGAAACCATCAAGCCACAGGAAAATCAAACACCACAGCAGACCAGAGACTCCAAGAGACTGGTTACAGACACAAGGGAGATACAGGATATTCTCATCCCCCAAAAAATAAATCAAAGAACTCTTTTTTTGTACCTTTTATAGAAAAAAAATTTCTAAAACTTTTTTTTAATTTTTAATTTTTAGCTTTAAAAAATTTTGGTTTTCTATTAACTTTTTTCCTTCCTCATAATTTTTATTTTACAGTTATATGTGTGTGTACTTTTTTCTTTTTTTCTTTTTTAAAAAATTCTTTTTTTTTTTTTGTTTAGCTCTACTGACCATTTTTGATCCTTTTTTTTTCCTTATCATTCTTTTCACATTTTCTTCTCTTTCATTCTTCTTTGTGTGACTTAATTGCTGTTCTGCTCATCCTCAGATATACCCATACTGGATTATTAGACCTTAGTCCTATTGTATATACACTTAATCCAGAAATTTATTACTCAATTTAAAACCTCTTACACTTAAATTCCTTAATAGCAGTACTATATCTTTATACCTATATAATATTTTAAGCATTCTTATTTTTAAGTTTTTCACATCTCCTTTCTATCCCTCCCCTTCTTTTATCCTATCCACTTTCTTCTCTGACTATTACCTTTTCAGTTTACATAATTTTTAAGTGTTGCACTTCTTAATTTTTAATTTTGTTTTTCTATTTTTTCTTGTCTCTTTTTCTTTTGCTTTCTTCTTTTTCTCTCTCTCTACTATCATTCTATCCAACCTATTTCTTGCTTTGAGATTAGGATTTAGTTAACTCTCCCACTGCCTTTCCACATTCCCCTATGCCTATTTTTACACACATCTCTCCCTAAACCTAATAATTTCTGTTTGCCAAATTATTTTTTGCGGTTTGTAGCCCATTAATACATAGCTGTTTGATGTTGAATAGGTATATCTGTTGAACTAGATATCTGCAGACTTTTGACTGTGCAACTACAGACTTTGGTTGATGCTTGCCTTAAAATAGTGTGCTAGCACAAAATTGGTGTTAATTTCATCCCAATTGGGCAGAGCAAGCTGGAAAAACAAAACAAAAAAGGTGAGTCCGGGTATCTCAACTCCCACTCATGATAATCAGGGGACAAAGAAGATAATGAATAATCCAGAGGAGAACTACCAAAAAGTTCTACAAACACTACTGGTAAACATGGTAAATGAAAACACTGAAAACCTGCAAAGGACTTGGTATGCGCATGATAGGGAGAGAGAGTAGGCAAAACAAAGGTTAATAAAGGAATATCATGAGTATGAGGAAGCTACTCAAAGATTGACACAGGAATTGCGTGAGCAGCTTGAGAACACTCAAAGAGAAATAAAGGAATGGCATGAGCAGGCTGAGATCAGTCAAAGAGAAAGTCAGGAATGGCATGAGCCCAAAGAGAACGACAGGAACTGTGTGAACATGAAGAAGCTAATCAAAGAGTAATAAAGGAATTGAGAGAGCGGGATGAGAATACAGAAAGATCACTAAAGGCATTCATGGAATCCATAAACAGAGAGCTGAAAGAAGTCAGGGTGACCACAAAGGGAATGCTGATTGGAATCCAACAGAAGGAATGGGAGTCCAAGGAAACTATAACCAATCAACTAAGTGATTTGAGAATAAACACTGAACACAAAATCAAAGAAGTAAATAAGTTCATACAAGATCTAAAACAAAGCTCCAACAAAGAATTTGAAGCCATCAAAGCTGACCAATTAGAAGGAAAAGAAATAAAAAACAAAGTAGGAAGACCATGTAGAAGATCAAATTTCGGAGATTGAAGACAGCCTAGATTCTATAGAGAAAGAACATACAACCATCCAAGAAAAATCCAAGAAATATGATAGATCTATTCAAAACTTGGAAGACACTATCAGAAGGCCTAATCTGAGGATAATGGATGTAGAGGAGCACATAGAAACAGAAGTTAATGGTCTAGGAAATTTGTTCAACAGGATCCTAGCAGAGAACTTCCCAAACTTGCAAAAAAAATAGGCCTATTCAGAAACAAGAAGCTTTTAGAACTCCAAATAGACCAGACCAGAATAGGACATCCCACCATCACATTATAATGTACACAGGATCAGTTCAGACCAAGGAAAAGATCCTTAAAGCTGTCAAGGAGAAAAGATCAATCACCTATAAAGGGAAACCAATTAGAATCACCTCAGATTTCTCAGCGGAGACAATCAAAGCAAGAAGAACCTGAAATTATGTATGCCACGCCCTAAAGACAAACAACTATCAACCAAGAACACTGTGCCCAGCTAAACTCTCCTTCATAACCGAAGGTCAAATAAAAATCTTCCATAGCAAAGAAAAATTGAAACAACATATCTCCACCAAACCAGCCCTACAAAACATTCTTAAAGATGTCCTACACATAGAAAACCAACAAGACTACAGTAAAGACCAAGAAACCACACCCAAACTGAGAATCCAAGAACCATAGGAAGAACCCAGTTGCTACCACCCCAAGAAAGTGGATAAAAAGGCAGGAACTCCCAAATACCTTTCAGTCCTATCTCTCAAAATTAACGGACTTAACTCTCCAATTAAGCAACATAGACTGGCTAGTTGGATTAAAAAGCAAGAATCTTCTATCTACTGCCTTCAGGACTCACATCTTGCCCATAAAAACAAACACATTTGCAATGTAAAAGGCTGGAAAAAAATCTACCAAGCAAATGGCCCCCATAAACAGGCGGGAGTTGCAATCATTACATCAGATAAAATAGACTTCAAATTAGAATTAGTGAAGGTCACTACATACTAATTAAGGGATCTCTCCTTCAGGAGGATATTACAATTTTAAATATCTATTCGCCAAACAATGGAGCACCCAAATTTATCCAAGAAACACTACTTTCCCTCAAATTCCACATAGATCCAAAGACATTAACTGTTGGGGACTTAAATACACCACTTTCCCCACTAGATAGATCAATTTGACAAAAACGTAACAGAGAAACCACAGATCTAAACAACTGCATACATCAACTAGATTTAATTGACATCTACACATTATTTCTCCCAGCAACATCAGAATATATGTTTTTCTCAGCAGCACATGGAATATTTTCCAAAATAGACCACATTTTAGGCCACAAATTCAGAAACATTGAAGTTATACCTTGCATTCTCTCAGACCACAAGGGAATAAAATTAGAACTCAACACCAAAAGCCACCAAAGAAAGTTCTGTAACACATGGACGCTGAACAACACACTGCTGAATCACGAATGGGTCATGGAAGAGATTAGAAAGGAAATTAAATGTTCATTATATTTAACAAAAATGGACACACAAATTACCAGCTCCTCTGGGATACAGCAAAGACGGTATTCAGGGGCAAGTTTATAGCTCTGAATTCCTATATCAACAAATTGAAGAGATCTGAAACCAACAATTTAATGAGACATCTGAACCACCTTGAAAAAGAGCAGCAAGACAAACCCCAATACAGTAGACAGAAATAAATTATTAAAATTAAATGAATTAGAATCCAAAAAAACTATAGAAAGAATCAACAAAACAAAGAGTTGGTTCTTCAAAAAAATTAACAAAATTGACAGTCCCTTAGGAAATCTTATCAGAAAAAGAAAACACCCAAATAAATAAACTCAGAGAGGAGAATGGAAACATCACCACAGAAACAACCAAGATTCATAACATTATAGAGGAATACTTCTCAAAACTTTATGCTAATAACTTTGAGAACTTGGCAGAAATGGACCTTTTCCTAGCAAATACTGATATGCCAAAACTAAACCAAAATGAGTTAAACCATCTTAACAGGCCCATATCAAGCATTGAAATAGAAAGAGCAATAAGAGATATCCCATCTAAGAAAAGTCCAAGACCAGATGGTTTTACAGCAGAATTCTACAAGGCCTTCAAAGCAGAGCTCACACCAATACTCCTCCAAACTCTTCAATGAAATTGAAAGAGAGAGTTCACTACTGAACACATTCTATGAAGCCATCATAATCCTCATCCCAAAACAAGGCAGGGATTCATCAAAGAAAGAGAACTATAGACCCATTTCTTTGATGAACATTTATGCAAAACTTCTCAACAAAATTTTGGGCAATCAACTTCAACAATTCATTCAAAAAATTATAAACCACGATCAAACAGGATTCATTTCAGGGATGCAAAGCTGCTTCAGTATATGAAAATCAATTAATATTATTCATCACATCTACAGGACCAAGGATAAGAACCACATGGTTATCTCAATAGATGCAGAAAAAGCATTCGACAAGATCCAACACCACTTTATGATGAAGGTTTTGGAAAAATGAGGAATCCATGTAACATTTCTCAATACAATAAAGGCTGTATATGACAAATTTACAGCCAGCATTATACTTAATGGTGAAAAACTACAGCCATTTCCTCTAAACTCAGGAATCAGACAAGGATGTCCACTATCTCCACTTTTCTTCAATCTAGTATTAAAATGCCTAGCAACAGCAATAACACAAGATGCAAACATAAAGGGGATCCAAATAGGGAAAGAAGAAATAAAACTCTCCCTCTTTGCAGATGACATGATCTTGAATTTAAAGAATCCCATAGAATCCACTCCCAAATTACTCAAGCTGATTCAAAACTTTGGCAAAGTAGCAGGGTATAAAATTAACCCCCAAAAATCAATGGCTTTTCGTTATACCAACAATGAAAAAAGTGTGGCTGAAATTAGGAAAGGAATTCCAATTGTAATAGCCCCACAAAAAATAAAATACCTAGGAATTAACTTAACCAAAGAAGTGAAGGACCTCTATGATGAAAACATTAAAATCTTGAAAAAGGAAATCAAAACAGATCTTAGAAAATGGCAAAACCTCCCATGCTCCTGGATTGGAAAGATTAACATTGTGAAAATGGCAATACTTCCCAAGGCTATCTACAAATTCAATGTGATACCTATCAAAATTCCAACCTCATTCTTCAAGGAAATAGAAGAGGTAATCCAAAAATTCATATGGAACAATAAAAGAAACCGAATAGCAAAAACGCTCCTCAATGGAAAGAACACTGCTGGAGGAATATCAATACCAAATTTCAAACTCTACCACAAAGCCATAGTAATCAAAACAGCTTAGTACTGGCACAAGAACAGACCTCAGGACCAATGGAATAGAACTGAAAACCCACAAATGAACCTACAGACCTATAGCCATCTAATCTTTGATAACGGAGCTAAAAAAATAGAATACAAGAAAGACAACCTCTTCAGTAAATGGTGCTTGCAAAATTGGTTAACTACTTGTAGAAAACTTAAGCTACATCCTTATCTATCACCCTGCACCAGAATCTACTCCAAATGGATCAAAGACCTCCGAGTCAAAGCAGACACTCTGAAAACATTACAGGATGGAATAGGAGAAACCCTAGGTCTCTTTGGCACAGGCTGAAATTTTCTTAATAGAGACCAGGAAACACAACAAATCAAAGAAAGGTTGGACAAATGGGATTGCATGAAGTTGCAGGGATTCTGCATGGCAAAGGACACAGCTAGCAAGATCAGTAGAAAGCCCACGGATTGGGAGAAGATCTTCACTAGCCTTACAATGGACAAGGGTCTCATATCTAAAATATACTTGGAATTCAAAAAATTAAATTCCCCAACAACAAATCTTCAAAGATACAACTGCCCAATAATTAAGTGGGCGAAAGACTTAAAGAGAAACTTCTCTGAAGAAGAAAGAAGGATGGCCAATAGACACATGAAGAAATGCTCAACCTCTCTAGCCATAAAAGAAATGCAAATCAAAACAACATTAAGATACCACCTCACCCCAGTTAGAATGGCAAAAATCAAGAACTCTAATAACAACAGATGCTGGAGGGGATGTGGACAGAAGGGAACCTTACTTCATTGTTGGTGGGAGTGTAAACTTGTTCAACCACTTTGGAAAGTAGTATGGCGGTTCCTCAAAAGACTCCACATAGAGCTCCCCTATGACCCAGCAATCCCACTTTTGGGCATTTACCCAAATGTTTACAAACAAGACCACACTAAAGCTACCAGCACAACTATGTTTACTGCAGCATTATTTACAATAGCTAAGATATGGAACCAACCCAGATGCCCCTTAGTAGATGAATGCATCAAGAAAATGTGGTATATACACACAATGGAATTCTATGCCTCCATCAGAAAAAAATGACATTGCCCCATTTGTTAGGAAATGGAAAGACTTGGAAAAAATTATAAGTGAAGTAAGCCAAGCCCAAAGAAACATAGATCCCATGGTTTCCCTTATTTGCAATATTTAGTATATATATATGAGTCAAGCAGAAAAGGTCAGATAAGGTGATGTTAGGAAAATGAACCCTAAGATATGTATTTAAATGTTTTTATTCTTTCATGCATTTGTTTCTAACACACTTATAAGATTATTTCTTTGTTGCTTTGTATGTCTCTCCCGCACAGTATAACCCCTGCTTTCACTGTATTTGATGTCGGTATAATTTGTGGAGGGGAAGGGGAAAAACAAGTCGTTTAAATAAGGATACAGGTGGACCCGTTGCAACAATGAGAAGTACAAGTTGTCATGTCGAAAACGAACTTTACAACTTTGGTGGGGTGGGGAGGATTGGTTCGGGGGGCAGGGGAAGTCTGGGAAGGGATGGGAAGGGTAAACAAAGGAGGAGGCTACAATGCTTGATAAGAAATATACTCATTATCTTGCCCATGTAATTGTTACCCCTCTGTACAGTATTTTCACAATAAAAAAAGAAAGAACTGCCGGGCGCTGCTGGCTCACACCTGTAATCCTAGCTACTCAGGAGGCTGAGATCTGATGATCGCTGTTCAAAGCCAGCCCGGGCAGGAGAGACCATGAGACTCCTATCTCCAATAAACCACCAGAAAACCAGAAGTGGCCCTGTAACTCAAGTGGTAGAGCACTGGCCTTGAGCTGAAGAGCTGAGGGACAGCGCCCAGGCCCAGAGTTCAAGCCCCACGACCAACAAAAAAAAAAAAAGAACTATAGACCCATTTTTTTGATGAACATTGATTCAAAAATTCTCAACAAAATTTTTGCCAACCGATTTCAACAATTCATCCAAAAAATCATACACGACAATCGAACAGGATTCACTTCAGGGATGCAAAGCTGGCTCAATATATGCAAATCAATTAATATAATTCACCGCATCAACAGGAGCAAGGATAAGAACCACATGATTATCTCAATAGATGCAGAAAAAGCATTTGACAGGATACAACACCCTTTTATGATTAAGGTTCTGGAAAAATTAGGAATCCATGGAACATTCCTCAATACAATAAAGGCTGTATATGACAAACCTACAGCCAGCATTATACTTAATGGTGAAAAACTAAAGCCATTTCCTCTAAACTCAGGAACAAGACAATGATATCCACTCTCTCCACTTCTCTTCAATCTAGTATTAAAATGCCTAGCTACAGCAATAAGACAAGATGCAAACATAAAGGGGATCCATATAGGGAAAGAAGAAATAAAACTCTCCCCCTTTGCAGATGACATGATCTTGTATTTAAAGAATCCCATAGACTCCACTCCCAAATTACTCAAGCTGATTCAAAACTTTGGCAAGGTAGCAGGGTATAAAATTAATCCTCAAATAACAATGGCTTTTCTATATGCTAACAATGAGAAAAGTGTGGCTGAAATTAGGAACGCAACTCCATTCGTAATAGCCTCACAAAAAATAAAATACCTAGGAATCAACTTAAGCAAAGAAGTGAAGGACCTCTATGATGAAAACATTAAAATCTTGAAAAAGGGAATCAAAACAGAACTTAGAAAGTGGAAAAAACTCCCATGCTCCTGGATTGGAAAGATCAACATCATGAAAATGGCAATACTTCCCAAGGCTATCTACAAATTCAATGAGATACCTATCAATATTCCAACCTCATTCTTCAAGGAAATAGAAGAGGCAATCCAAAAATTCATATGGAATAATAAAAGACCCCGAATAGCAAAAACGATCCTCAACAAAAAAAACAGTGCTGGAGGAATATCAATACCAAATTTCAAACTCTACTACAAAGCCATAGTAATCAAAACAGCTTGGTACTGGCACAAGAACAGATCTCAGGACCAATGGAATAGAATTGAAAACCCAGAAATGAACCTACAGACCTATAGCCATCTAATCTTCGATAAGGGAACTAAAATAGAATGGAAGAAAGACAGCCTCTTTAGTAAATGGTAATTGCAAAATTGGTTAACTACTTGTAGAAATCTAAAGATAGATCCTTATATATCATCCTACACCACAATCAACTCCAAAAAGATCAAAGTCCTCGGCCTCAAAGCAGACACTCTGAAAACATTACAGGATGGAATAGGAGAAACCCTAAGTCTCCTTGGCACAGGCTGAAATTTACTAAATAGCAACCCAGAAACACAACAAGTCAAGGAAAGGTTGGACAAATGGGATTGCATGAAATTGCCGAACTTCTGCATGGCAAAGGACATAGCTAGCAAGATCAACAGAAAGCACACAGATTGGGAGAAGATCTTTACTAGCCATGCAATAGACAAGGGTCTCATATCTAAAATACACCTGGAACTCAAAAAATTAAATCTCCCAACAACAAATCTTCAAAGAAACAACTTCCCAATAAATAAGTGGGCTAAAGACTTACAGAGAAACTTCTCTGAAGAGGAAAGAATGATGGCCAATAGACACATGAAGAAATGCTCAACCTCTCTAGCCATAAAAGAAATGCAAATCAAAACAACATTGAGATACCACCTCACCCTAGTGAGAATGGCTATAATCAAGAACTCTAATACAACAGATGCTGGAGGGGATGTGGACAAAAGGGAACCCTAATGCATTGTTGGTGTAAACTTGTTCAAACACTTTGGAAAATAGTATGGAGGTTCCTCAAAAGACTACACATAGAACTCCCTTATGACCCAGCAATCCCACTTTTGGGCATTAACCCAATTGATCACAAACAAGACCACACTAAAGCTACCAGCACAACTGTGTTTATTGCAGCATTATTTACAATAGCTAAGATATGGAACTAATCCAGATGCCCCTCAGTAGATGAATGGATCAAGAAAATGTGGTATATATATATATATATATACAATTGGATTCTATGCCTCCATCAGAAAGAATGACATTGCCCCATTTGTTAGGATATGGAAAGACTTGGGAAACATTATATTAAGTGAAGTAAGTCAGGTCCAAAGAAACATAGGTCCCATGGTTTCCCTTATTTGCAATAACTAGTATGTGTCTGAGACAAGCAGAAATGATCAGATAAGTGATGTTAGGTGAAATGAACCCCAAGATAAGGACTCAAATGGTTTTCTTTCTTGCTATTGTTTCTAACATATTTATAAGATGATTTCTTTGTTGCTTTGTATGTCCCTCTCCCACAGTATAACTCCTGTTTTCACTGTATTTGATGTTTGTATAATTTGTGGAGGGGAGGGGAAAAAACAAATTGTTTAAATAGGGATACAGGTAGACCCATTGCAACAATGAGATGTACAAATGTTATGTCGAAAAATGAACTTTACAACTTTCGTCCAGCGGAGGGGAGGGTGTTGGGGTACAGGGAGATAGGAAGGGATGGTAAGAGGAAATAAAGGAGGAGGCAACAATGCTTGATAAGAAATGTACTCATTTCCTTGTTCATGTAATTGTAACCCCTCTGTACAGTATTTTCATAATTTAATAAAAAGGATTTAAAATAAAAAAAATGGCTTTCCTATACGCCAATAATTAGAAGAGCGCATGTGAAATCAGGAAAGCAACTCCTTTTATATGAGCTGCCCTCAAAAAAAAAAATACCTCCTAGGAGTTAACTTAAGAAATAAGGACCTTTATGATGAAAACTTTAAAAACCAGAAAAAGGAAATTAAGGCACAACTAAGGAAGTGGAAAAACCCATGCTCCTGGACTGAGAGAATAAACATCCTGAAAACTGCAATACTGCCAAAGGCTATATACAAATTCAATGCGATACCTATCAATATCCCAACCTCATTCTTCAATGAAATAGAAGAAGCAACCCAAAAATTCATATGGAGCAATAAATGATCCCAAACAGCAAAAACAATCCTTAGCAGAAAGAACAGTGCTGGAGGAATATCAATACCAAACTTCAAACTCTACTACAAAGCCATAGTAATCAAAATAGCTTGGTACTGGCCCAAGAACAGAAGTGAGCACTAAAGGAATAGAACTGAAGACCCAGAAATGAACCTGCAGACCTATAGCCACCTAATCTTCAATAAGGGAGCCAAAAATAGTATAATGGCAGAAAGACAGCCTCTTCAGTAAATGATGCTGGCAAAAATGTTTAAACACCTGTAGAAAACGAAAGTTACATCCTTATATATCACCCTGCACCAGAATCAACTCCAAATGGATCAATGACCTCGGAGTCAAAGCAGACAAGACACCCTGAAAACATTACAGAGGGTAATAGGAGAAACTCTAGAGTTCTTTAGGACAGGCCAAAACTTTCTTAATAAAGACCCAGAAACACAACAAATCAAAGAAACGTTGGACAAATGGGATTGCATGAAACTGCAGAGCTTCTGCATGGCAAAGGACATAGCTAGTAAGATCAATAGAAAGCCCATGGACTGGGAAAACATCTTCACTAGCTATACAACAGACAAGAGACTCATACCTAAAATATACTTAGAACTCAAAAAATTAAACCCTCCAAAAACAAATCCTCCAACAACTGCCCCATTAATAAGTGGGCTAAAGACTTAAAGAGAGACTTCTCTGAAGAAGAAATAAGAATGGTCAATAGACACATGAAGAAATGCTCAACTACTCTGGCCATAACAGAAACGCAAATCAAGACAACATTGAGATTCCACCTTGCTCCAGTTAGAATGGCTACTATTAAGAAATATAGTAACAACAGATGCTGGAGGGGATGTGGCCAAAAGGGATCCCTACTGCACTGTTGGCAGAATTGTAAATATGTTCACCACTTTGGAAATCAGTATGGAGGTTCCTCAAAAGACTACACATAGAGTTCCCCTATGACACAGCAATCCTATTTCTGGGCATTTACCCAAATGATAACAAACAAGACTAAAGCTACCAGCACAACTATGTTTATCACAGCATTATTCACCACAGCTAATGTATGGAACCAACTCAGATGCCCCTCACTAGATGAATGGATCAAGAAAATGTAGTGTGTGTGTGTGTGTGTGTGTGTGTGTGTGTGTGTGTGTCTGTGTGTGTCTGTGTCTGTGTGTGTCTGTGTGTGTGTGTCTGTGTGTGTAATTCTATGCTTCATCAGAAAGAACGACACCACCCCATTTGTTAGGAAAGACTTGGAAAAAATCATATTAAGTGAAGTAAGCCAAACCCAAAGATAGGTCCCATGATTTCCCTCATTTACAATAATTAGTATATATCGCGCATAATTTCATCAGATGAGCAGAAAAGCACAAAAGCTAAGTACATATGACTGTATAAGATGATGCTAAGGAGGTGAAGGGTAAACAAAGGAGGAGGATGCAATGCTTGATAAGAAATGTATGCATTATCCTGCCCATGTAATTGTAACCCCTCTGTACAGTATGTTCTCAAATAAAATAAAATTAAATTAAAAAAAAAAGATGATGCTAAGCAAAATGAACCCCAAAACATGGACACAAGATCTTGGTCCTTCTTTGTTTTTGTTGTTTTTAATGTACTGTGTGATTTTTTTTTTTATTTCCTTTGTATGTTCTTCCCCTATGGTATATCCCCTGTTGTCACTGTACTTGATTTTGGTACCCTGAACCTTGTATATAGATTTGTCTAATTTGGGGAGGGGAAGGAGAATAACAAAACATTGAAAAAAGGACATAGGATGACCCATTGCAACAATGATACCCACAACACATATTGAAAATGAGCATTACAACTTCAGGGGCAGGGAGGAGTGAGGGAAGTGGGAGAGAAAAAGATAGTGGGAGAACAACCAAGGAGGGGTAACAATGCTCAACAAGAAATGTACTCATTACTTCACTCATGTAACTGTAACCCCTCTGTACAGCATCTTTACAGTAAAATAAAATTAAAAAAAAAAAAAGAATTGTTGAAAAAAAAAAAGAAGTCAAGCCGGGTACCAGTGGCTCACGCCTGTAATCCTAGCTACTCAGGAGGCTGAGATCTGAGGATCGAGGTTCAAAGCCAGCCCAGAGTTCAAGCCCCATGACCGACAAAAGAAAAAGGAAAGAAAGAGAGAAAGGGGGGGGAAGGAAGGAAGGAAGGAAGGAAAGGAGGGAAGGAGGGAGGGAGGGAGGGAGGAGGGAGGGGAAAAGAAAGAGAAAGAAAAAGGAGTGGGGGAAGAATAGAGGCCAGTGTGAAACTAGGCATGATGGTGTACATTTGTTATTATAGGAAAAGAATTACTGAAAAGTAGAAATTCTAGCTATTTGGGAGTCTGAGGCATGATGATCACTTGAGCCCAGGAGTTTGAGGCCACCAGTTCAACATAATGAGACAACCATCTGAAAACCAAAAACAGAAAAAAGAAACCAATACAACCTTTCCCAACTACTAGCTCATGCTGTTTCAATCACCATCTTCCTTATTTTCCCTTAGATCTTTATTTATAGCAATTATACTGGGAACCAGAAGAACAACAGGGGACTCACACCAGTTACACCTTTGGCAGAGGTTGGCACACGTGGAGTTGTTATATGTATCCCTTTCATGTTATCAATTACATGGATAAAAGTACCTAAAATATATCAGAAATGTTATAAGCTCACTATCTTTGAGTTAACTGTTACCTAATTAAGAAAATAATCCCTTTCAGTACTGGCATAGTGTTCCTAATTTGCATTCCCTAGAATATAAGGCCAATAGGTATGTGCAAATTATTACATAGTATAACAGAATAACTCAAATCTAGGGCTCAATTACTTTATTTCCCTTATTCTTGCAATATCTTCCCTCAAACCTTATTAACATCTTTCCTCTAACAATATTAATATTGATAATCTGCATTCTAAGGTTTCAGCTTTTCTTTGAATCTTAGATGCATCCTGGTGTTTTCATTGTTTCATATTGGAAGAAAAGTTTCATGAATGTATTTTTCTAAAAATTCATCTAAAATAAGATAGCAAGCTATCTTAGTAACTGAAAAAGAATTCTGTATCACCTGAAACATATTGTGGTTGTTTCCTTATAAGATCTACTAAGGAGTGTACCTAAACCTTTCCTATGTACTCTGATAGCATTTAGGTTGTTCCTAAAGTTTTGGTGAAATATTCTTCTACTGCTATCATTTATAACATCCAAGTAGCTGGTACCTCTGACCAATTTTATGCAATATCCAGCTGAGCATCACACTCTACTGAGAAATACTGCTCATGAAATTTTATTGCCATCCTGTATAACTGCAATACATCATTAACTACTGTTAAGCAACTTCAAGATCCCTGAATAAATTGAGTTACATGCAGTGAGATGACAGTTTAGGAAACAATATGCAAGGTCTGAGTCCCAGTATGTATGTACACTCCCTTTTCTGTTCCACCATTGTCACTTTTGCTTTCATGAGACATAAACCTTCTGAGATGAAGCTCCTCCATCTGCATATAAGATAGATACTAGGTCTAATTTGACCACAGTTTCATTAAAGTGTGGGGGGGGGTATAAATCTTTAGTTCTCTCATACTAACTTATGTACTGCAGTTGTGAGAATTAAACTGGGTCATGATGGAAAGTCTCAAATATTGTTTGTGTCATAGACAATGATCAATAAGTGAAAACCATTACCATAATTTAAGCATATAAAATATGACATACTTTATATACATAATATACCTATAATGTATATATACCATATATAGTATATAGTACAGATTTTAATGATATATACATATATATGGAGAAAATTTAGACCAGTTCTATCATTAGAAAAATGTTCATTCAATTTTGACATTCAATACCTTTGCCTGGGGTCTGGTCACCAATTTGGATGGATTCTCAATACTCCTTTTCCCAATATGCCTCTCTTACAATATTATATGAAACCTGGTCTCTCATTCTCCTTGAAGTCACAGCACATTGCATAATTAAATCCTGTGCTGCAGAGATGTAAGACTTTTTTTCCCAGTTTATAGCTCCCTATAAACATCCTACTTAACATTCAACAGCCTGAATTATTTTTTAGAGGATTGTTACTACCTGTCTTCAAAACACCATTTTATCATTTGGAAGCAAGAGACAAAGAACAATGGGAGGTTCACTAATTCTATTTCCCTCTGAAATATATTCTTCATTTTAGGAGCTTTTATTGATAAGTCTAATGAATAAGTGACTCACCAAAATAAATAGATATTCATTATGCATGATGATAATCACTATCTCATTTTATAATCAGAATGCTGATAGATTTGAAAAAAATGACAATTACTATAACCTCCTGGAATACATTTACTTATACCTGTGTTCAAGACAAGCTCTATATTACCAGCCCTAAATTATTAATTGTAATTTGATGTTCTTATCCCAAATATCCTGTTCTCAAGCATGAGCCAATAATGCTTTAATTTACATAGTTTAGTTACTGTCTTAGGTTGGTTAGTATGATTTGATGTATACAGATGAGCATACATTTTGTATCAGAAAATTAAGTCATCTAACTAATTTCTCTGAGATCTGGTTCTCTCCATTGTAAGAGATCACTAATTTATAAAGTGTAGTTGTGAGGATTAAACTGGGTAATGACAGAAAGTCTGCCTCATAGACAATGATCAACATATGAAAATCATTACTATAACTTTAAACATATAAAGTATGGTAGACTTCTTTTTTCTAGAAACTTTAATGTACAGATTCTAATTTCATTATAAAACCTATGCATATGTTTAAGTATAAATACACTACATGGTAATGGATTCTGTTTAATGGTTCAGATTTTTAACTAAAGAATGTAATGGGTTAGAAGCCTATGTAATATTTATTTAGTAACCACTATCCATAGAACATGTATGAAAGGTTATATAATACTCTATATTTAATAAACATCAGTTTAGTTAGTTTATTAGATTGGGAAAATGAATGATCTTCAAAGGCGTCTACAAAAAAAGAAATTAATTACTACCAGTAAAATGGTCTCAACTAAGGTCAAGATTCTAGAAAACTGAGCACAAGAGAAAGTCAAGCCATATATTAGGTAAGGAAGGAGGCAGTTTTACCAAAGTAAAATGCATCTTTTTCCCCTGACTCTGTCTTTTGAACTAATTACCTAGAGATTACAGCCTGGGGTTAGACCCTATCCTGTTTCATTAAGATTCATTATCACAACACAGAATAAATAAAGAGTTGGTCCATAAGCGGGGGTGCAGATCACAGGAATGAGAGGAGCATTGAGAAACGCTGTGGACTTTGCTTCCTTACATCCTAAGAAACTAAGAAAATTGTCCCTGCAGGTAGAGTTTATCAGAGATGGATATTTTTCCCCTATCATTTACTAAGTTTTGACATATACCACATTGTCATATAGGCATGGTAATTACAGGTTTTTCAGATCACTCACCATTTCCAATTACAAAAAAGGACGAGAAATAAGATAGCAGAAGTTTAATCTCCCATGCTTCCTATTCCTGAGTCCTCCTGAATTCTATTAAATGCCCAGCAGTGTAGTTTAAAATTGTTAAAAAGTGTAATAATAATTCTGGTTATAATGCAACCACTGACTTTTTTCAGTTCTTGGAAAATATAGGCTTCTTGGGTAGAAGGTGCCTAAAATTCTATATGATAAATGGCTTATTTTATGCACCCCTTATGTTAGTCTTTAAATAAAGAAAAATATTATCATGTTAGATTTAAATTATCTTCCAATTTTCTTGATAACACTCATAAATTCCATATTGTGTTTTGTAATGTTTTTCATCACCCTGGTATTGTGCAGAGGTGTTTTAAGGGTTGATGCAGTATGGGTAGTACTTGGGAGTGTGGTCAAATCAAGGAGATTTACAAACATGCCCAACCAACTAAAGTAAAATTTTTTTTTTTTTTTCGGTCGTGGGGCTTGAACTCCGGGCCTGGGCACTGTCCCTCAGCTCTTCAGCTCAAGGCGAGCGCTTTACCACTTGAGCTACAGCGCCACTTCCGGTTTTCTGGTGGTTTATTGGAGATAGGAGTCTCACGGTCTCTCCTGCCCGGGCTGGCTTTGAACCGCGATCCTCAGATCTCAGCCTCCTGAGTAGCTAGGATTACAGGCGTGAGCCACCAGCGCCCGGCTAAAGTAGATATTTTTAAATCATTTGTGCAAATAGTAAAAGTATTTTCCTATAATAAGAAAATAAAAATGAGTTTGAATATCATTGTTCTATTTTCAGGTACAAAAGACATGTTGTGGAAAACTATTAGAAGCCAGGGATTATAAAATCAATTACTACTATTCCCAAATAAAACCACTCCTCTTTGGCTTCTTTAAAGCCAAAGGAATATCTGCTTAGTTTACTTAGACTTACTGGAAAACCACAGTAAAAACTCTGAGAATTAACTCAATCTCAAAAATTAAAGAACTATTAATAGGGAATGAGTCCATTCTTGGGGTATTCCTTTTTTTAGTGTATCAAATACACCACTTTGCTAATGATCTTCAATGAAAAAGAAAAAATAGTAATTTAAAAGTTCTAAAGGACCCAGCCTTCACTTCTACAGGCTAACATGGTCCTTTTTAGACTTTGTACAGTCCTGAAAGCAGTGTTTTCGCTGTAAAACTCTACAAAAGGCTGTATTCTACAGGAATACATGTATCAAATGTCCAGAACAAAGTTCAAAGAAATCCACCCTGGAAAGTCAAGTAGGCTAGACTCATTTGTTTTAATAGTCCAAATCAATAACCTAAGCATTATTCCAGTAAAAGCAAATAACTGTAGTGTCTTCTATAATTAACAAGTAGTGATGCAAAAGAAATGTCTATATTCAGAAGTCATGATGCAGTAAGAACATGTCACACTACAATAGAAAATACTAGCTGATAGCAATCAGTGGGTCTCTGTGGGACTGCAGCTAGCAATGAAGGAGAATAAGGTAAACTAGCAATGGCCACAGAATGACAGCAACAATATTGGGAGCTTGATGACATATATCTCTAGTCCAATCCACAAAATTTTCTTCGGGTTTCATTTTGAAAACATTTCTTTCTGAGTGCCAGTGGCTCATGCCTGTAATCCTAGCTACTCAGAGGAAGATGAGATCTGAGGATTGTGTTTTGAACCTAGCCAGGGCAGCCCATGAGATTAATCTACAATAAACTACCCCCCAAAAAAAAGCCAGAAGTGGAACTGCGATAGAATGCTAGCTTTAAGCAAAAAACTCTGAGTTTAAACCCCCATTACTTTTATACACACACAAAATCTGCAAGTGGAGCTGTGGCTCAAGCTGTAGAATACTAGCTTTGAGAATAATAGCTAAATGGCAAGAAACAGGCCTTAAGTTCAAGTCCTAGTATCAGGAAAGAAAGAAAAAGAGAAAGTGAGACAGAGAGAAAGAAAGAAAAAGAGAGAAAGAAAGAGAGAGAGAAAGAAAGAAAGAGAGAGAGAAAGGAAAGAAAGAGAGAGAGAGAAAAAGAGAAAGGGAGGGAAGTAGGGAGGGAGGAAGAAAGGAAGGAAGGAAGGAAGGAAGGAAAGGAGGGAGGGAGGAAGGGACGGAGGTAGGAAGGAAGGAAGGGAGGGAGGGAGGAAGGGAGTGTAAGAAAGAAAGAAAAATAGAAAGAAAAGGAAAGAAAATATTTCTTGAGATTCTGTTTTGAAATATTTGGAATAGTATACATTATCTGAATCAATTGGCCAGGGACTGACTGTAAAAATGTTAAGACGAAATTCTAATATATGAAAGACATTATTGAAAGGACATAAACCTGGTGATTTCTGACTCCCACAAATGTATCTGTAAGGAAGACTTTAAGGAAGCTCTAAAACACCTACAGAAACAATTTTAGTTATATGACAATTTATCATGATTTTACAATTTGTAAAAACCACATGTATGTACAAAGATTGACATTAAAATAGTGTGTGTTAAAATTATTATTGTATCCATGAACTATTAATAAAAGTTACTGAGTTACTGGGAATCAGTGAGTCCCATCTGTAAACCTAGTTACCCAGGAGGCTGAGATCTGAGAATGTCAGTTCAAAGCCAGGCCTGGCAAAAAAAAGTCCACAAGATTCATCCTCACTTAACTACCAAAATCCTGCAAGTAGAGCTATAGCTTAAGTTGTAGGGAGCTATCCTTGAGCAAAAAGCTCAGGGATACAATAAAATGTTGCTGATAATAGGGACTGCTATCTATGGAATAATTATTTACATAACTAATTAACTACCATGTTAAGAAGTCTTAACAATCATGTGGTGGTAAAAGTACAGGATCAAGGTAAAAATTTTTTACAGATATGTTTAGAAAGTTGTTTGTAATTGAATACTAAGTTCTCCAGTAAGAAGACTATGTTGTAAATTTGCATGTGCTGACTAACTTTTTTGGGAGAAAAGGGGACTGCTTTGGTTAAGAATAGTCTGAATATCTTAGCATGTATTCTCAATCAAGACAGAGGTGTGATCATTTGGTATAGACTGTCCTGCCTGGATTAAAAGAGCAAACCAACTCATCATTCAGTGATATATTAAAAATCTAGTTTCCAAAGGGCATAGGTGGGTCATACCTATAATCCTAGCTACTCAGAAGGCTAAGATCTGAGGATGGCCATTCAAAGCCAGCCTGGGCAGGAAAGTTCATGTGACACTTATCTCCAAATAACCAAACAAGAGCTGTGACTCAAGCTCAGGGATAGCACCCAGGCCCTGAGTTCAAGCCCCAGGACCAATACACAGACACACAGACACACACACACACACACACACACACACACACACACACACACACACACACACACACACACACACATACTTCTAATTTCCTCAAGGGTTCAAAAATACATCCAGCAGAATATTTGCCTTACTATGAATTATTGCTTCTTCAAAAATATGTCACTATAGATAGGAAATGATATTTCCTGCCAATAGATGACGCATCAGGTCTACTGATAATATATGGTCTTCCCATTTCTTTTTATACCAAATACATAGATTCTTCCACTACATATTACTGTACCTTGAGTGGTTTCATTGTCAGCTCCCGTTTTCTGCTTCCTGCATTTGTCCCTCTCCTGATTCAAAGCCATCCCTTTAACACATCATTCCTAATTAGATGATTAGTGCTTGGAAGGGCAGAAGATGAGTCATTTGCATAATTTAATCATAAAAAGAAGTTAAAGATACAGATTTTGCTGTTCGTTTGTACAATTATCTTCTTCAGCCTGGGGGGCTGAGATATTAATGTGATTAAACAGTATTTCTGCAAACAGGCAACTGTGTGTCCTCTATTAAAGCAAGGCTGGAGGCAAATGAAAAATTAATTTTAGAAGACAATCAATTTTATTCTACATGACTGTAATAAATAACAGCCCATCTGCAGACAACTCATTAAGCCTTGGGAGGGTACATGTGTCACAAACTCTAAATGACACACAAGGCTGAATTTTCCACCAAAATAGAACTTGTAATAAATGGCCTACCAGCTGCCATATCAACATAGAAAGTCAACGCAGAAGAATGTCTTAGAAAATGAGGTGTAGCCAGTGTCACTCAGTCATCCAGTTCATTCAGTCTTGCATGCAAAAATTTCACTCTGTTTGGAGATTTGTTCTTTCTGTATGTTCTGTGTGTATCTATGTGTATATGTATGCATTTATCAGAGTAAACACTACTTTCAGTAATGCTTAGAGCGAGCTTTTACAGAATTATTTTTATGGGCTAAGCTCTTTATGTACACAATCTCAATCTTAACTACTGCATGAGTCATGTGACTAACATTACCCCAGTTTTTAGATGATAAAAACAAACTAAGGCTGAGATGGTGCTACCTCTAGAATGTGCTGGAATCAGGACAAAAATGTATCTAAGACAGAATAGTCATTTCCTAGATTTCTTTTTTCCAGAGGAGCTATCAATCTGTTATAATAATATATGCCTAAAGTACAGCAATAAATTTCCTTAACATATGAACATTTCCCAAACTAAATATAAATACATTTGTTATAATAAATCATAGTTACACTGTCAAATTGGCAAAGTGAAAACATTTTGAGTACTTACATCCATGTTCTGCTGGGCATTGTGAGTGGTAAAATGACACATTTCATAAGTTGGGGAACTTCTAAGCTAGTTTGAGAATAAAAACAACATAAAAACTTTAAAATGTGTATTCCCCACCCTCAAAAAAATAGTTGTTTATAGATAAATGTACAGAGAAGTAAGAGCTGACTGGATGTGAAGGAAGTCTACATAGGTAAGACTTCACCTAGATGTTTAAGAGTAGCTGCTTCAGCAAGACCTTAAGCAGAGCAATTATTCTTAGAAAGGAATCTCACCCTCATCATTTTCTGCTATCAGTTTCTCAGGCAGTTTACATTACATCACTACACTTCCATTCAGTTTGAACAAAGTTGCCAATTATTCATGCTTGAATAAAATATTCATCAGATTTGAAATATCAGGCAGGATGAGTAATCACTGGTTTCTTTACTTTGCCTTTGTGTAGTAGAGATTAAGATCATTGAGCTAAAAACAGTCTTTCTAAGACACACTGGACACCCTATCCTGATTGAGATAACCCAGTGATTAGTGCATGCATATGACTCTTTTCATTGCTGTATAAATAGGGGAAATAAGATTTTTAAGTCAACCCAATAGATCTAAAATCAAATTGTGACAATAAAATTGCCTTTTTCCCCAACTAAACTAGAGTCTTAATAGCAGATGTTACTACATCTGGCTTCCCTTGTTACTCTCCAGCTGCAGAAATTAAAACTCACTCAGAATCAGTGGCAGGATCTAATGGGAGTTTGCAAATGCTGACCAAATCCTATTTCCCAACTACTCTATTAAGATGCCAGGTGACTGACTGGGCAAGCCTCACCAGAGCAAATTCGTTTCGTAGGTAATTAGCCAGGAATTAAGATTGAGATAACTAAATTCTTAGATTTGCTCTAGAATGATTTCACATGAGAACCTGATTTAAAGCTTATTTCTTCATCTTTACATCGCCAAGGTCACAGAAATCCCAAGAGAAGTCAAAGAAAAGGTGTAAGAAATGGTGACTAGGGCAAGTAGCTTCCATGTGAGGTTAATGTATGAATCAGAAAACAGTAAGTGTATATGTATATGCATATGCATACATTCATGCATACATATGCATATATATGTATATATTGATTTAATTATCACTTTGAATGCACTTTGAGCCATCTATATGCAAAGAACCATGACTGTTTTCTAGTTCTGCACTATGTCAAACAGATTTGTACTATTTGACTAAAATTTTAAAAGACTGGGTGCCAGTGAGCCATGCTTGTAATCCCAGTATCGCCCTTCAAGGCCAGCCCAGGAAGGACAGTACATAAGACTCTTATCTCCAACAAACTACTCAAAAAAAGGCAGAGGAAGGCAGCTATGCTCACCACTATACCACCAACGCAAAAAAAGGCAGAGGAAGCTTTATGTTTGAAGTGTTAAGAGCACTAGCTTTGTGCAAAAGAAGCTCAGGTACAGTTCCCAGGCCCTGAGTTCAAGCCCCAAGACAGGCAAAAAATTAAAATTAAAATAATTGTAATGTGCTAAAGTGAAAGTAGGAACTTTATCTACTCTTCATTAATATGTGATATACTAACAATATCAACAATCACACATCATGAGACCAATAATATTCCTGATATTAAGTCAATCTATAGCAAAATTAAGCATATTTCCCATTGTGATACAATGTTAAAACTACATGAAGTTAAGCAAATATTCCAATTAATTAGAAAATGTTCATTTTCTTTTTCACCATATTCTCCAAAGACAGCTTAGCTAAAGCACAGCATGTTAGTGCCAAGCCAGGGTCTGTACAAATATTCAAACCTGTGAATCACAATTCATGGGGATGACCTGTAAAACATTTTCAGCTGGGTATGGTGGCTCAAGCCTATAATCCTAGCTACTTGGAAAACACAGATCAGGAGATTTTAATTCAAGGCTAGCCCTGGCATAAAAGTTTGGGATATACCAGCTCTTGGCTAATAAAAATATTTCTTAAAAGAAACCAAGTTACAAGTGCCTTAAAACAAACTCTGGTAGCACTGTTATATGCAGCACAAAATGTTAAATCCAATTTACTAACCCTTAAAACTTTTAAGCCAGGTACTAGGGGCTCAAGCCTGTAATCTTAGCTACTCAGGAGGCTGAGATCTGAGGATTGCAGTTCAAAGCCAGCCTGGGCAAGAAAGTCCCTGAGACTCTTGTCTCCAATTAATCACCAGAAAACCAGAAGTGGAGCTGTTGCTCAAAGTGGTAGCGTGATATCCTTGAATACAAAAGCTCAAAGAAAGAGCCTAGGCCCTGAGTTCAAGCCCCATGGCTGACCATTAAAAAAAAAGAACTGTGCACATAGGTAAGACACATAAATAAGACACTGTGGTGTTTCAGTTTCTTCCTCTATTCTAAAAGTCTTATCCTCTTCACTTCACCCACCCAAGCCTATGGACGTACCCTAAACTTAGTTACTATAATGTAGGATATACATTTGCATATTGTTAATTTGCTGCCTCTTCCTCTATGACCAGTTTGTAGTCCACTCTTCATAGTTCAAAAAGTTCTTATCCTTTTTTTGTAACTTCCAATTCATTGAACCCTAAATTAATTGAACCAATTCACTTCCTTGACATTCTCTTGCTATCTATAGAGTTCTAAATGCAGTTTTAGTCATTATAATCCAGGGTTTTGTTTTTGGTTTTTTTCAGAAAGCCTCAACTTTCTTGCCCATCTCACTTTGTTACTGCTCCTTAGCAAAAACACAATTCTTGTTAAATCTAATGATTTTCCCACTTTGCACCATTGCTAATCTACTACATGGTAAAATTTAAAAACATACAACCACACTATTTTGAATTTATTAACCACAAAACTCAATGGACATTTACTGTTGCTGGCCATCATAATAAATTCCTTTTAATAGTTTGCTCTTACTTACCCAGATGTCATTCCAATTTCTCCTCCTCATGAAATAAGGACACTTGGTCTAACTGGCTCTGTCTTGTCTTCTTAGTGGATGAAGGTGGAGTCCCACTCCTAGGTGATGGATATGACTGAATTCCTAAAGGCAGGGGTGGGGACTTGGACTAGGTTACTGGACCTTCCTGTTCTGTGCCATGAACTCCTTGAGCTCTTCAGCTCCCTGTGACCCTGCCCCAGACCATGATCTTATTTAGGCCTATGACTAGCTCAGCCACCATTTTGTGCCATGCCTTGTGTCTCTTGTCTCTGGTTACCATGACATCCCTCTTCAGCTCCATTAGAGTTGATATGGTTTGTTGTTATTGTTTTTCTATTCTTTCTTTGATTTACTATCCTCATGGCCCAATTTTATAATAGTGTTAAGTGTATTTGAGGCTGCAAGTTTTCTGGGGAAATGTGTCCACCTATAGTCGCTGGCTTCATAATAAAGACCTCTCAAAATGTGGCTTTTATCTCACAATCGTATTCCCATACAACATTCAAACCCTCTTTTCTAACATCTTTCAACATCTTCTTTCCAGCCTTCACTCCCAAATGATTACCTATTTCTACTAGAATAACCAGAAAGAACACCTTTCTTGAAACTCCAAAAACATATTCTGGAGAGCCTCAATCCCCATTATTAACACAGAGGCATTGATCTTTTCCCCATCTAAGAATGGTGCCTCTTTGTGAACATTCATTAAAAGTACCATTATGATCTCTTTCTAACTACCCTGCTAGGTCCAGTTCAATGCCCAGAACCAACACAAAAAGGAAAAAGACAAAACAAACCAAAACAGGTGCTGGTGCCTCAAGCCTGTAATCCTAGCTACTAAGGAATTTCAGATCTAAGGATCATGGTTCAAAGCCAACCCAGGCAGGAAACTCCATGAAACTCTCATCAACAATAAACTACTCCAAAAAAAAATCATTTAAATATAAAAAATAAAACAATAAACTACTCGAAAACACCCAGAAGTGGTGCTGTGGCTCAAATGGCAGAGTGCTAGCCTTGAGCAAAAGAAGCAAAAAAAAAGAAAAAAAGAGGCTGGGAATGTGGTAGAGTGTTTGCCTAGCATGCATGAAGCCCTGGTTCAATTCCTCAGTACCACATAAACAGAAAAGGCTGAAGTGGTGTGGCACTGTGGCTCAAGTGGTAGAGTTACCCTTGAGCAAAAAGAAGTTCAGGAACCAGTACGAAGGCCCTGAGTTCAAGCCCCAGGACTGGCCAAAAAAAAGGAAGGTGTTACGTAAGAATACCACCCCCCCCCTTCCTCTTCACCTGCCTGAAACCAGTAATCACCTGACCACCAATCACCTGACTGTGAATCCGAAAAGGACACCAGACTCTACACTTCCTCATCAGCTTAGGTCATATCATGAACTTCCCTGGTTATA
Source organism: Dipodomys spectabilis (assembly GCF_019054845.1). Lineage (NCBI taxonomy): Eukaryota > Metazoa > Chordata > Mammalia > Rodentia > Heteromyidae > Dipodomys > Dipodomys spectabilis. The sequence continues at coordinate 433,274 of NW_024871350.1, read as the reverse complement.
CTTCCCTCCCATAATGACAACTTCCCCAGGCTCTGAGATCACTTCCACATACACTGTGGTCCCACCTCCCACCTTTGCCTACATGATCAGGTTCAGCAGGAGTCCCATCCTGTTTTTCTCTTTTCCCTTCCTCTCTGTGGGCATGTGCCTCCATCTCTTGCAGACCGGCAGCTTGCTCTCCCACCCTCACTCCCAATAAACTCTTTTCTGCCTGAACCATGTGGCAGGTTTCCTTTCCTGTGAACTTTCAAAAGGGAGAGGGGAGAGGAAGGACGGAAGGGAAGGAAGGCAGGAAGGCACGAAGGAAGAACAGTAGCTTTGCAGCTATGATACTATTATTCTTCAGAAGAATTGCAGGCCCCATTTACAACCATGGGTGATGCTGAATTAGCACTGAGTGATAAAAGTCTAAGTAATACTAAATGATATCCCCAGAATTATGATGACAGGATGGATAAGTGAGGAGACAAGGGAATAATATAATTTTTAACAAATATATAAAGCTCTGGACTAAAATATTAAAACCTAGCAACTACCAAAGCAATTAAGAGTTCCCTCCATTTAAATGCTAACATCCAAGAGTAGGGAATTCAAAAACAGAGTTCTCTAGAGCTGCCCTCTCCTTTGTTATGGTAAAAACTTGGCAACTCTCCTTGACTGGCTAGAGATAGATAGCAAGCAAGGTTACCAGATAAAAGGAAGCCTTAAAGCTCACCAATTGTCCCTCTGTCTACAGTGGGCCCAGAAATACCTCCATATTTTAGAATATTAGGTAACGCCCTCCTGGGCTATCAAAAACATTACCAAGACCTCCGTATTGGGTAACTCCCCAGCTCAGAAAGAACAAAGGCAAGCAGATAACTTAGCACTTTGAGTCTTCCACTTCCATTTCCTGTGTTAGGAGCAGGAAATGGTTCTCTTTCTCCCTCCTTTAACCTGTTCTGTTAAAATAAACCTTTGCTAAAAATTAGGCCTTGTAAGACTCTCCTTTATGTAAGACACCTTGAAAACCTTTTCACACATATACCTGAAGGACAGGTGATTTTGTGTGGAAACTGGGAAGCTCTGAGAACCCCTTATCCATTCTCCTGTGATAAAGTCCTGTTGTAAAGTGATCAGCCATCTGTTTGTAAAACATTCAGAAATTTCACCACTAAATTATAAAAGCACTCTCTTCTAAGGATTAAATATGTCAGCCTAGGGGCTGGGAATATGGCCTAGTGGTAGAATGCTTGCCTAGCATGCATGAAACTCCAGGTTTGATTCTTCAGTACCATATACACAGAAAAAGCCAGAAGTGGCACTGTGGTTCAAGTGCTAGAGGCTAGCCTTGAGCTGAAGAGCTCAGGGACAGCACCCGGGTCCAGAATTCAAGCCCAATGACCAGCCAATAAATAAATAAATAAATAAATGTCAGCCTATGTGAAGGCACTATGTAAACTATAAACCAGTATATACATGTAAAACTTTAACTATTACACCTTGTTAGTAATTTTCAGCTTTCAAATATTTTCAGAGTACAGACATGCTATATGTACTTAAACTTTATTGTACTTATTAAATCCAAAAATGACAAAAATGCCACTTTGGCATTCCTTAATTCAAATTTTAATGTCTGTTAAATGATCGCCAATGCAGTGGTTCAAATTATTCCCTAAAGTGCAAACTTACTTACTATTAAATACATTAAAAAGTTCACACACATACCCAAAGGCAAAACTTAACCCTTTTCCAAAAAACAAAAAAAACAAACTCAACATGTGTCCCAAAAATGTATGGGAAAAGTAGAATCAAGCTAACAAATGAGTAATAGTAAGGAAACTTTAAAAAGATATGTCAGGGGTTGGGAAGGTGGCTCAATGGTAGAGCGCTTGCCTTGCAAGTGTGAGGCCCTGGGTTCAATTCCTCAGCACCACATAAGCAAAAATAAAAAAGCCGGAAGTGGCTCTGTGGCTCAAGTGGTAGAGCGCTAGCTTTGACCTGAATTGCTGAGGGACAGTGCCCAGGCCCAGAGTTCAGGGCCCACGACCGGATCAAAAAAAAAAAAAAAAAAAGATATGTCAGTGTACTCTGTATAAAATTACAAGCAATGTTCTTAAGACTATTAAGGGCATATTATTTTAATGACATGCACAAATTGTCCTATAATGGAATGTTTCCACATTTTATCATTATATTTTCATTTATATTCACAATTAATATTTTTATGCTTCTCTCTATGAATCTTTTAAAGCTGACCACTAGAATAAAATGCCAATTAAAAGAGATTCAGAGGAGGATGATGCTAGCTCAAGCCTGCAATTCTAGCTACTCAGGAGGCTGAGATCTGAGGATCAGGGTTTAAAGCCAGCCCAGACAAGAAAATCTGTGGGACTCTTATCTCCAATTAAGCACCACAAAAAAACCAGAAGTGAAGCTGTGAGCTGTAGCACATGTGGTAGAGCACTAACCTTGAGCAAGAAAGCTCAGGAACTGCACCCAGCCCCTGAGTTCAAGCTCCAGGACCTGTGAGGGAGGGAGGGAGAAAGAGAGGTGGGGTAGGGAGAGAGGAGGAGAGGGGGAGGGGGACGGAGAGAGGGAGGGAGAGATATTAAAAGGTATAGAGGTGTGGCTCAGTATTAGAGATTATGAACAGTATAAACAAGACCCTGGGTTTGATCATACACACAGGTGTGCTAGTGTGTGCACGCGCGCTCACACACACACACACACACACACACACACCAGAAAAGAGAAACATTTATTCTAGAACTCTGTGGAAAAGCCTTTATCAGTACATTAAATACTTTCTACCACCTATTACCTAATAGATGGTCCATTCTTTATTTCTAGGAGAAATAGTTTTTTAACAAATTTTCTCTACTATTCTCTTAGTTTCATTCTTTTATCCATACTGAAATAGAACTGTATTAATACTAACCCTAAATATATTCCTCAAGCCTTTAAAATCAAGAAACTATAAAAGTTACACAGAAACAAATTGTGCAGCTCCCATTGTTCCTCTTTTTATAAAACATAGATTCATATGTAACAGACACTTTGATATGTTTCACCAGTATAGAATAGGTAACAAGAACAGTTTCTTTTATTATATTTACATTTTTAAAAAACTGAAAGCTTCTTGGAAACAACAACCCCGCCCATACACACACACACACACACACACACACACACACACACACACACACCAAATTGAGTGAACAAGAGAGTAGTCATTCAATTCAATGGAAGTAAAGTACAAGAATAAATGCCCTAGACTGACAGAATGGGGTTTATGGAACATCACAGACTCCAAAAAAAAGACCATGTCCCTAAAATAGAAAAATCTGTCCATCCTTGACAGGGACCAATTCAAATCAATTGTAAACATAAGAGTGTGGCTCTAGCAAATGGACATATACCAATAAAGCTCTAAAATATGTTTCCCATCCTCTTCAGAGGTCTCCATGTTCAATACATGTTCATCATCAAAACAAACTGTTCTTGTCAAAACATCACCTCCATTGCGATCATGTTTCTTTTCTGAATTTCAAGCTGAAAAATGATTCATTATTCCCTTCACAGAATAGAAATCCTTCATAAAAATCTCATTTAGAGTTAACTCGGGAGCTTGTTTTAACCCAAAAGCCATGAGTTCTAACAAATAATAGACAAGTATCTATTTAACTTTCAGAGATGACAATTTACGGATTCTCAGCACAGGAAAATGTAAGTCCACAACTGGCCTCATGCAGTTTTCCAGGTTTTGATCATAAATTTTTCTGCAAAACAAATTTAGAAATTTAGCAGATTACAGACTACTTTCAAAGCAGCCAACTTACTATCAAATGTCGAGTTTTATATCTGTGAATAAATTTGTTTTCCAAAGTTGGTTACATTTAAATATAATGCATTTAAGGGTCAATATATTCTGAATGAACAAAAACAAATAACCCTTTCACATCTGTTTCAGTTTTTAAAATATAATACTGTAAAAGACCACATATGAAACAAATGATACCAGAAGACTGGACATCTAACTACTTTAAAATCTTAACATAAATGAAAGTAAGCTTTTTATTTTTTATATCATTTTTTTGGCTTGAACTCTGGGCCCAGGAACTGCCCTGAGCTTTTGTGCTCAAGGCTAGTGCTCTACCACTTGAGCCACAGCTCAGCTTCCAGCTTTTTGTGTTTAATTGGAAATAAGAGTCTCCCTGATTTTCCTGCCTGGGGGTTAGCTTGAAATATCAATCCTCCCCAGCCTTCTAAGTAGCTAGAATTACAGGCTTCAGCCACCAGCCTCTAGTTAACTTAATATTTTTAAGACCAACAATTTCATGTTAAATAACTCTTACTGTTTTAACTAAACTACTCTAGCATAAATCTAAACAAAGATTCTAGTGTGTACTAATGGAACACATGAGGGAAATGAAATTTAAGGATTTTTGATAATACAGCAAAGTCTGTGTGATTCAAAAATTTACTAAATATAATGAAGAAGTATTGTGGTTGATATGCTCTAGCTAAAGATAGAATGACTGCATAATGTAAGTCCATGCAAGTATCAATTGTTTCATTTACTCTGTTCCCAGCACGTAGACCACTGTCAGAACCACAGAGTACCCTTTAAAGTGGTTGGGCACCCACACACAGTGTACGTGCGCACACACACACACACACACACACACACACATGCAAACACACAGATGCCATCATAACCTATGTAATCAATTGTGAGATAAAATGATTCTTAAGATTTTTTAATTTTATTTAAATTGAGTCCCCCTCCTCCTCTGTGGCTCATGCCTGTAATCTAGCTATTCAAGAGGCTGAGATCTGAGGACTGAGGTTCAAAAACAACCAAGGCAAGAACATTCATGACACTCTTGTCTCCAATTAACCACCAGAAAACCAGAAGTGACCCTGTGGCTCAAAATGGTAGAACATGACCCTTGAGCAAAATTGCTCAGGGACAGCACCCAGGCCCTGAGTTCAAGCCCCACCACACACAAAAAAATTCCAAAATTTGAATAAATAAAAATGATTTTTCCAGGTGTCTACTGACTGAAAACAATACAGCAAAAACGGTAGTCAATGAGGTCTAGGGTATGTTTTCAAGAAAATTTGCAGGTGTTGACACTTAGAGTTTATATAATTAAATTCCCCTTGAACTCCAGAGAGGAACCATATCTTAAGGTAAGCCCACTATCATGTTATGTTGTACAGCAGAGATCTTCAGTATTGCTAAGTACACTTTCAGAAGGATGAACCCCTAATATACATCTACAAAAAATTTTATGAATTGTCATAATAAAGTTTTTAATCTAGATTCTGTGAATGTAGTGGATTTTAACATGGCATTTAACTCACAGTTCTTAAAACAGGTACTGTGTCAACTGAACCTAAGTACCCTGCTGCCAAAATCTATTGAGATAACACAATCCTATATGATAATTATGGTTCTAAAATGTTTTAAATTTTAGTGCAATGGAGTCCCACACCACTGATAATGTAAATAACGCATTAACAGTAGAGTAATAGCAAAAATAATGTGCTCAAATAACTGTTTGTGACAACAGTACTATGCATCTTAGAAAAATGTGAAAGACACACTTCTTCCAAAACAACTAAAAGCTCAGAATCTAACATATTGCTATAAGCTATAATGGTTATAACTGTTAATCCAATACACCTTTTATACAAACCCATAAACACATAAGTGGAAAAATAGCACAGATGTTCATCTCTAATGCAATTTCCATTCAATTTCCTAAGTGCGGTCCCTGTGTGCAAACTAGCTTAACGTTATGTTTAGCTTGCAAATTCTTTTAATAAATAATGAATGCAATAAAACTAGGAGATCAATGGCAAGCTGAGAAATCATAAAAAGAAAGCCTTTTGTGTTCAGGCTGTTGCCCATTTCAAATTTTAATCCAGAGACAGATCAATATTACTTTTTTTTTCTTTTTAACCCATCACATAAATAGCGGATAGACTAAAAGTAGCCCAAATGCAGTCAGCAGCTAGTAGTTGCCAGAAAACCAATAGGATCATTGGATGATGGCAACTGAATGTTTTATACCTTAACATATACACTACATTATATGCTATTAACCAGTCAACTTGTACAAAAGTAAAAAGTTTTACAGCAATAAAAATATTGTGGTTCATTATTTTTTTTAACTTTCCTGTGCTGTATATTTTTTCCAGTAGAGCAAATACAAAGGTTTTGCTACAATTTGCTCTAATAAACCAAGTAATTATACTGGGTCAAAATAGTACATAGACATGAGTAGTTTCAACCTCAGGGGTCCTAGATGAAAGGAAATTTTACTCTTGAAAATTAATTACACCTGAAAGAACTAAATTATTTCTTTAATTGGATGTTAGGGAGAATATTCCATGCAAATTTGAGTTTGAATTTGATTTGAGTCTTTAGATTATTCAGGAAAATATTAAATCATTTTTCTTAATATGCATTTGTTTCTATTCATAAACTCTAGAAACAAGAGAGGAAAAACTACCATCTTATCAAGTCCCTTTGGATAAATAAGCACATACTGTTTGAAAGCAAGTATCACAAGTCAAGTGCCACAAACATTACTGCTGATATCAAGCAGTATAAATTGAAATCACTGAGAATCATTTTATGCTATTAGGCTTTATTTGTTAATTCTTGCCTATTCATAATCATCTCCCTCTGTGTTTTCACTGAAATGAAATAACAAGAAGTCATACTTTCTATACGCTATATTTCTTTAAAGCATTCTAGTCTCACATATTAAATTGATATCTTTACATGTGTATTTGTGAAAGGTTTATTATATTATAAATGGTTTTATACTGGGGTTACAAATTTGGGATTGTATCTTTCTAATAACTGAATAGTGTATGTAACTATTTCTTATATAACTGATTTTTAAAAAACAGCCATTGCTGCAAAGAATTCTGATTAAAGGAATGAGTGTGTCTGTGTGTGTCTTGTGTGTGATGGGTTGTACTGTCTTCATTCAGCAAATGTGAATTAGATGCATAATATATATACAGTATCAGTCTTAATGAACTTCACCACATTACTGAAGTTCAAACTAATTCCCCCAAAACTATTATAAATTCAAAGGTTTGTTTTATGTAATAAAATCAGTTCTTTTTACATGTGATCAGGATGGGAACTGATAAAGATAACAATTTTCTCTTTGTGTTATATTCTACTTTGTACAAAAATTTGTATTATATCTTAATATTCACAATCTCAGTTTAAGAATTTCACCAATTATCATGTATACAGCAGTAAAGAAGGATGAGGTGAGGTCACATCATCAAGATATGTGTATCTTAAACCAAAGTTGAAAAAGGAATTTAACTAATGCTCAATACTTTACTGAAGTTCATAGTAAACTTCTCTTTGAACTCTGTTATAGGGAAGAACATATATCCTAAGCTTTAAGATATCCTAACACTGAAGATAAAATTTTTCCTGAAGAATGTGAGATCTAAATATCAAGATCTAACAATGTTTCTAGTCTTATTCTAATAAAAGTAGCAATAAAATTATGGCTAAGGAATACTGTAAAAGCCTATAAAGAGGGTCTATTTTCAAAGTTGATTGTGTGTGTGTGTGTGTGTGTGTGTGTGTGTGTGTGTGTGTGTGTGAATTCTGATAAGGATCAAACACACAGCTTTATATACACTAGGCAAGTATTCTATCAACTGAGCTATCATCCTAGTCTTAAAGGCTGATTTTTGTAATGTGTGTATATTCTTCAGAAAGTTGAACAAAGAAATGGATTCTTCTTTTAAAATTTTGCATTTTTAAATATTGGATATTATTAATTTAATTGTATCACCTACAATATTAAATAAATGTTCTGGATCAATTATCAGCATTGTTTCTTTCTTAAATCAGATGGATTGAAGCAATGGATTAAATGAAATGAAGTATGAGAGAGAATGAGAGAAGGGTTGACACTGATCAAATGGAAATGTACTCATTACCTGACTTATGTAAGTGTAAACATTCTGTATATCACTTTCACAATAAAACATTTTTAAAGAAATGAAGTACGATAGTTATGCTACTTAATGCAGGAAAGTAGATTTCAGTAGACTGATCCAAGTTCCTTTTAGGGTTATGTGCTCTTTTGTAGTCTAAGAAATTAAAGTATAATGGTAACATTTATGGTTCCTGCATATTTGCTTTTGCAATACTGAGAGTACACATACTAAATTAATTTTCTAAGATATCCAGTATCACAAATTTATGAAATATTACATACACAATGACTAAGCTATCACTGAGTTCCAAATCCTTGGGTAAGGGTATATTGCAGCTATATTAGGCCAACAAAAAAAGCTTATTAGTAGGGATTTAAAAACTAACACCATTCTGTAATCAATTTGGGTGCAGCATTATTCTATTTATAGTGACACATGCAATGTGTCCCAATCACATATCACTAATTCTCATTTTTCCTACTGTGATTAAATATTAATGTGGAGGCACTATTCAGCAGCTACACTATATTTAGGTATATAATAAATACATTGATTTCCACCATTTCGGAAGAGTTAACAATATAGCGAGAATAGTACAAGTCTTTCTCATGAAAACATCTTATGCTTCCTGTGCTATTTTTCCTGATTTCTAAGTAAAATAAATTTAGTTGTTCTAGCAGAAAATGAAAAAAGGGATGCCGGCACTTTAAAAGCTTCAATCTCTTTGACATTGCTGGCAGTGTATGGGAACATTAATGCATCTGTCATGATAACAAGCTAAGAATAACATCTAGACATCAAACCGAGCAGAGAATCCATCTGAAGTGATTCATTCAGATCTGTCTCATTGATTTATTAAACACAGGGCAACATCTGCAGCCTCACAGAACCGCTTGGTGAAATTAATGCAAGATCAATTCAAATGGAAAAAAAGTGTAAAAGAGATAAATCAAAACACAATTTGCATGCAGTTCCACAATCAGGCTTATTGGGTGCAAATGCTCAATTTCCCTTCCAAAGCAAATGTGTTTAAATGTTGTTTTATCTTTGGAGAATTATGTGATCTGAAGTGACATGAAGAGTTCTGCAGGTCAAGATGGTGAAAGGGAAAAAAGGGAAGAAAAAACGCTACCAAAGACCTTTTGAATATGCAACAAGAATATCATTAATACCTAATTGTTTTGCTTTGGGGGAAAGGTTTGATGTCTTTCTTTAAAAACATTTTTTTTTAATTTTGGATCAATAAACTTGGTTTGATACAAATTTGAAATGTACAGAGTGAGTATACTAAAATATAATGTATATCTTACACACACAAGGTAAAATGCCACTGGGATCCCAATGTCAGAATATAATATATTGTGGTTGTGATTGGGCGTCTCACAATTTTGTTTGTGTGAAGCATCTTGAAAATGATTATGTATTTCATTAAGACAGAGAATAAGTTTATTTAAAAAGAGTCAAATCATTCCTATTTGATAACCTCTAAAATTGAGATCACATAAAGCATTTACATTTAAAGACAAATACAGCCTAATTCTTTATCATTCTTATATGATATTAAGATAAATATTTATTATACATAAAAATCCAGAGATGTATTCTATAATGTCATAGTCATTTTTAATGTAGTATACATAAATGTTTGAAACAATATGAATGCTAGCTAAAGTATTTACATAAATGCAAAATCATTGCTAATATAGAAGTACATATATTAAATTAATGTACACATGAAAGTTCAGTACATTGGCATATGACTCCATTGCTTTCAATATAATCCTGACCTCAATCATCTAATAAAAACACAGCATTGTTGACTATGTGACTATGTGACTATGTGACTGCTTTTAGCAGACAATGTGACTATCCCTGTGGAATAAAATATCTGAATTTACTGCTCAGATTCACTTCTAGAACCTTTTGACCATTTCTCAAAATATAAATAATACAAAATATTAGCCCAGTAAAGTTTTATAAGTTATTTAAGATTTTATGATATTTAACTTTACTGCAAAAGCAAAATGTCAGTTTTCAGAGTAAAGTATATTATACTGTATGGCTCATGAAACATACAATATTCATCAAGTGTTAATACAAAGCAAAACTTATCCACTGCTGACAATAATCATACTTCTAGGATTTAAGAGTAATTTTAAAATATTTTAATGTTATTATAATTTGCATAAGTTGTTTTCTATCAAAGCACATCATGTTTCTATTCTGTCAAAATAACTGAAACATTTTGAATGTTAATTTTTAAACTGAATTTTATTTGTTTTATGTTGTCATATCTCTAAATAATTATTAAAATGTTTCCTAATCATATATGTACTTAATCAAGCATCTATTCAACTGCATTTAAGTGAGTGAATAACATTTAATCAGTTGCTCCTCAAACAAAATCAAATGCTGATCATGCAACCTGACAGTTACTTTTGTGCAGACAGGTACATAGAAAGAGATACTACTAAAGTGTGGTTGATTTTCCTATTTAATAGAAACCAATTTTGATTTAGTATTTTGCCACTAATAAACTTAAGAGAACTTAATAAACATCTCAATGCATAAAGAGTGAGAATATAAATTACAAGTTTTCTTGTTCAAGAAATTAAACCAACATGATAGTGCTTACAAAAACAAAGACATAATTCTCATTTGGTTTTGTGTCTTTTCATCATTTTTAATTATCTAAATAATTCCCTATAGTATTTTTTAGGGTAAAGGGCATGAAAGGAAAATATTTCATAGCCCTTTAAAAGTGCAGTAATGGAAAACTTGACTTACCTAATAGTACACTGAGTTGTCAAGAGTTTTAGTTGTACTGTTCTTTAGCAGTTGAAGCATATATTATTTTCCAGCTTCTTTTCTGAGAAGACAACTTTAAATATTTCAGTAATTAACTAAAATAAAAGGCATTGATAGAGATCTTAGTGTGACTTTTGTATGATTACAAAGTAATCATAGAAAAAATTTACTCATTCACTTTTCTTCATGCACATTAATAAAAATGTGCACTGAACCAAATCAAATTCTGAAGAAGAGCAATTTAGAAATGGTACATTTGCATACACAAGGAGAGCACTAAAAATATACTAAATTTAAAACACACCCTGTCAGACAGAACAGGTAGTCTCTCCCACATATTTGACATAGAAGTTGAGAAGAGATTACGCAAGAAAATTATCAATAACACCATTACAAATAGTTTTTTACTCATGAATGTATTAGGACAATGTATCTATCAAGAGATGAAGATGAAGCTCTTCTTTCAAATAAGAATAGCCTGTGAAATTTTCTACTTAACTGAACATGTACTTTTTGGGGTTCTACTTTCCTCCCCCTCACCTTTAGCTAGAAGCAGCAAGAAGTCATCAGTCCTGAAGGCCAACCTTGTTTCTCCAGGTCTCCAGTATTAACATCATCCGTCCTCTTTGGGCATCTCTCCAGGATCTTTTCCTGCACCTTTTCTTCCTTCTGGTGGCAACATTCTGCTCTTTTCCTGCATCTCATATCTCTCACTGGCATAATGTATCATCTCCCTTCCATTGTCTATGTTGGACCTTTATCCTCTTTACACGTCTCATTTTCCTTTTAGCAGACTTTGAAAGTCTTTTGTAAAGGCTTTTAAAGCCATAGAAATAATGTTGATCTAAATGCTACTTGTAACTTTTATTTGACAATACAAAATTGAATCATTTTTACACATATTTCTAGAAATAATATTGCCAAAGCCATGAAGCATCTTGTTTAAACATTATCATATTCTATCATTTTATCATGTCAATGAGGGTATTAGCATCTATAAAATCTGAAAATGTTATGCTATTTATATTACTATTAGTTAAAACTTTCAGAGATTATCAGTGGTTTCCCATCTAAATTTGCCATGTATGTTTCTTTCTAGTAGTTCCTCTCATCTTCATTTATGGATTGTATCCCTACAATCTAATAAATTTCATATTTTTTACCACTATATATTGAAATACTTGTAATATGTTGTAGAAAACATGTGTAATAAAAGACCCGTGAAGAAAAAGCACAATAGAAAGTACATGCATCATTTTACAAATACTTCTTCCTCCATATTCAATGTTTCTTTGACCTACAAACATGTAAATACACAAACTAACTCAAGGAAAAAAGTTAGCTATGTAAATACTGATAAGAATTTTCTCTTAATCAGATTTAAAATAACCTCTAAATATATTGTAGCATAGTCCAAAAGTAGAAGAGGTGCATCTGCCTTTGAATGCAGAATAATTTATCTTTTTTTTTCAGTTTGGTAAGTTCCTCTAACTAAAAATAAAGTCTCTATTTACAGAGGAAGGTATAAAAAGTCACAATGAAATGTTAATGTGTGTACTCTTAAGGGAAACATAGATTTTTCTCCTGTATAAATTAATTATTCAGGAGGAAATGTTTCCTATGTGTAAGAATTGATCACTCTATGAATGAGAAATTTTGAGAGGGGGAGGGGAAGAAAGGAGAATAGGGAGGTAAGGAAGAGGGCTAGAGAAGGAAGAGAGGAGGAGGAAGGAGAGAGGAAAGAGAAAGTTCCTAAGAGGATAGATTCCCTGTATGCAATTATTTAGGGGTGAGTATATTTGAATAATAACAAATAAATGAGACAGGCCTCCATCCCTAGGAAAGCATCGAATTTGTGTCATTAGTAAAATGTTTTGTGATCAAAATAAAATTTTCTTCTACCCTTTCCACTCATAATTGCTTGCTTTATTGAATGAGGCTGTTATCCTTTGTGTTTTAAGGTCATCTGTCTTCCTTAAGAAAAGCTGATCTAATAAACCAGGTTTGTTAGCCCTAAATATGAATCAGGTACAAGTTCTCATAGGAACAAGTGTCTGTTCAATTGCTTGAACACAGAAGAACACTTTAAAGAAAAAGGAAATGTTCTTTTGTAAGTTCTGTAGCATTATCTTACTGTAGCAGTAAGCAACAGTTTGTCTCCAACTTGGCAGTATTGTTCAACTAAACATAGCAATTTGCATTTTACAACAGATGTGGCAACTGAGTTACAGCTTTTGTTTTAGTTCATTATTTAAAGTTGCTTTGTGAAACAGTGTACTTAAGCAGAAGTTCTCTGCAAGATAATAAATAGTAGTGCTGTTCCACAACAAAATCCTTGGCTCAGATGATGATTTCTCCATTTGTATACCAATCGTAGGTATCACATTTGTACTTTTCTAATAGGCATTAACAGAAGACTGGAGATGGAGTGAACACCAGCGAGATTAATTCATGGGTATTTTAAAAGTCAAATATTCTTGAATGTTATTTCTTTTCCTTGTATTCAAAGCATTGAACACAGTGTGTTTCTGATATGCACATGTACACTTACTCCCTAATGTGTTTCTAAACTATGATGTGAACCAGGGAAGGTAGTCATTACCAGCTAAATAATCCTCTTTAGAGAAATGGGATCCGTTCCACTGTTTACCTAGGGAGAAGAGCTCAAACCATCTCTCTACAAAAACTGCTAACTTCCATACCAACCCTCCAGTCCCAGCCCCAGCCCGGCATTTCATGCCCCATATCACCCTCTGCAGACAGCCCAAAAGGGACGATCCCAGGAAAGCAGCATCGGTCGTCGTTGTTTTTAAGATAGAAGATTCAAACCTACTTTCCTGTACCGTGCATCAGGGAGCTTTGCGCAGCAGGCATGTACACTCCTCCTTACACGCACTTACGTTCTCTCTCTCTCTCAATCTTTCTCTCTCTCTCTCTCTCTCTCACACACACACACACACACACACATACACACAACAACAACAACACTCATTCCACACACTAACACAACAAACACACAGGATGGGGATCAAATCACCCTCTGGGATGGATTCTAAACTTCCGACTCTCTGCATCCTCCTGGCCAGCTCAGGAGCCCAATTTTACAGCTCAGCCAGCCACCCCCCTCCCAGCACCCCCCCCCCCCCCCCCCCGCCAACACACACACGCTCCCCAAACCCCTAGTGTTATGTTTAGGAGGAAACCTATCCGACCCGTGTGGCCACAAAGGAGCAGGAAAGAAAACCAAATTAACAAATAATCACAAGCGGTCAAAAAAAAAAAAAAAAGCATGCAAGATATGAGCGAAGGGCTGGAAAGTTTTCAGTAGACGACTGCAAAGTTAAGTTTTATGCAGGACTTTTTTTTTTCTTAACCCGAGCCCTGCCACTGAGCACAGACTAGAAACAGGACTTGCAATTAATGAGTCCTTCTAGTCTTCATTCCTCAGCGATTTACAGCATGAAGAGACAAGCTAGTTTCTGACTCTCTACAAAGTTGAATGAGACATGCAAATGAGGGCAAAGGGGTGAGAGAAACTAGCGAGTAGAGAAAATAGTGTCTCACCTGGCATTGGTGCAATCGGTGAACAAAGTTTCGAAGTCTTTCCTGGTGATGAGTTTGCAACGGTTCACCCCCGGCTGGATGGCTCCCAGCCCGCGGAGTATACGGACTTGCTCCACAGTACACACCACGGGGGATATGTCCAGTCTCTTCAGCTTGGTGTATACTGTGTGCAACCCCCCAACCAGGTGTTTAAGGAAAAGATCAAACACTTGCGGCAGGCAGATCAATTCCTGGCCATCCATCAAGAAGGAAGCCACCTTCACCCCGTGCATGTCGACCATCCGGCACTCGTTGGTGTTAGCGTTGGAGTTGCCGCTGCCACCGCTGCCACTACCAATCCCTCCACTGCCGCTGTGATTATTAGCCATGAAACTGTTGATCATGTTAGGGGTTAGTCGAGGGGGCTCTCCAGAAGTCGAATACAAGGGATCGGCCCGAAATAAGCCCCCCGGGACGCCAGCGCTGCTGGAAGTTGCAGAGATCACCGGAGGTGCAGAGACAGCCATGGTCACTCTGTCTCTACCGTGGGTCCTTAGGCCCTCGCTCTGTCTTCCTGAGTCCTCTAGGTCCCCTAGCACTCTGTCACTCTTGCTCGCTCGCTCGCTCGCTCGCTCTCTCGGGCGCGTTCTTGCTCTATCTAAACTGTTCGCAAGTCTCCAGCAGCCCTGCCCCTGCTCTAGGCTCTCCCACCACCCTGCAAACAGTGAGCAGTCCGGACCCGCGGTGGCACAAGTCCCCACCCCACCACACCCCCTCCCGAGACTGGCAGCACCCCCCAGCCAATGGGCCCCACCCTCTTGACGCCCGAGCGCGCCGACTGGCTGCCGCCAGCGAGGAGGTGGAGACTCCCAGGCCAGCCTGTGGCTACCTGAGGCGGTTCGGGGCTTACTAGTGAATGGAGATGGAGAGGAGGAAACCAGCATTTTGATCCCTCCGCTTCTGGCAGCTCAGTCTCCTCAGAAAATGGCCAATTTTTGTTACCTAGTGCTCTCAAAGTGGACTATGCTCTGACCCCATCCTCTCCTAACCCCACGTTTGTAGGATGGGGAACACAAAGCCAGACTCCTGAAGATGACTTGTTAATCTTTTCCCTCCACTTTTGCATCCCAGCTAAAAGGTGGCTTCACCTAGCTTCCAGAAGAAAGACTCCAGAGTGTTAAAGACTCCAGATGTAACCCCTTAGCTTTGCTCCGGCTCACCTAATGCACTTGGAAAACAAATAAATCTCCCAGAGCCAACGCAAGGAGGAACCCTCCTCCAAAATCAGGTCTTACTCAGATCAGAGTTGTGAGTAGCTCACCTGCTTTTGACAGGCAGCTAGGTGGAGAACCTGTAACCACTTTGGGAAAACAGACTTGGATTGTGGATGGCAGTTGTGCTCCTAGCTTTACAGTGTTTCCATTACTGTTCTGGCACAGCCTTACCTTGTTATGTTCTCATCCCTCAGATTTGGAATTGACCGTCTTGCCCTACCCCCACTAAAATGACAGGAAAAATTTATTAAGATCTCAAAACAGTAACTATAGAATATGAGAAAAGGATGAGAGTTTACACTCTGAAATATGGCATTTTCCTTTCTGCCCCATAGGTCTTAAAGGTTCAGTGCTTGGTCCAGTGATTTGAAAGGCTTCATGTCCTAGGACATAGATGAAGATTCCTTTCCCCACTTATCAAATGCAGAAGATTACTCCACAAATTCAAAACAAGCAAAATGTACACATAGGGTACATTCTGGAGAAAAGGTGTGATGTTTTTCTCACAGCATATGGTGGCCATATCACCTTACGAAATTTGTCAAGGTTCTGGTTTTCTGAAAGGCAATTCCTCTGCTGTTCTCTAGTAGAGGCTGGTAGTTATTCAGTAAACAAAATCTAGGCTTCGTTTCTTTACAAACAATTGCAAACCGGGTTGGTAAAGCAATCTCTCTGATATTTTTCCAGAACATAAACAATTTTGGAAAATTGCTGAATTTTATTCAACTCTGGTTATACCTAGCATTAAAGACAAAGAGTCAGTGGGCTCTTTTTTGTTTTACCTTCGTTAAGTCATTAAATGCTCTGATTTGGATAATGCCTCTTTCTACAGCATCTTTTCACTTTCTGTAATTTCCTCAAGAATCTCCCATTGAAATTTCCTCATACTGTTCAATTTCAAATTGTATAAGATCAAATGGTAAGAAATTTTGATGGTAGTTGCTTTTGGAATTCAGCAATAAATAGTTAGCATAATAGAATATAGGCAATCACAAGACATTTTTTAAGTTATCTAAGTGAGTTTGCTACATTGGTTCTGCTGTGGGAAGAAAAAGAATGAGAAAAATAATACCACAGCAATGAGCTTCAATAAATGGTTTGCAAGTTAAAAAAAAAAAAAAATAGGACAGAACAAAGAATGTTTGTATTTGCCAAATTTATTCAATGGGTATTTTGACAGAAAAGAATATTAAACTATGTGTTAAAATAATTTGCCTTAAATAACTTATTGTGATAAAAATTCCAGATGACTGAATCCAATAAAAAGAAAAGTTGTGTTTGAAATAGTCCTAATTATGTTGAAAATCCTAAGGCCATGTCATGTGTTCCCTGTTGTCTAGCTGCATACACATTATCAAGGCCTTTCATTGTAGAGTGATTTATTAGATTTTTCAGCAATAGGACATTACACGAATGTTTCAACATTTCATATGCAAGAAATTCTGAAATATGAAAAGGAAAGTAGGTAGAACCTTCATTCAGGCTGTAATTATCATTTGTGATATTGACAAACAAATGTAACTTCCAAAGAGGCATGAATTGAATGTCTAAAAATTTCATGTGATCTAGAAAGTTCACAGAAAATTACCAAAGATGAAGTTTCAGATTGTAGTAGAATATTAGGAACTCACAATGGGAAGTGATTGTTGAGAATTAAAGTCCTTTTGAAACTTTCAATACGCAAAAGACCCTACATTTCATTATTTTAATATCTTCCTATTGGAGTCCTGGAAGAAAATAAACTTGGATTTTTTTAAGTGATTGTACTTTAAAGATTTAGTCATCTACAGCTAAACCTACAGGTGTTTTCTCCTTAAGTTTTCTTGATCTTTTGATTTTTCTATATCTTGCACTATTATCTGTGTTTTGAGAGTGAGACAATCAAATTCCACATACGTATTTGTTTTTATTCCTTTCTGACTTTAATGCCTTCCATAGCCAAGCATATTTCTAAGTAAGGCTGGTTTTCTACAAGGCCAAAGGAAACCTTGCATGTCAACACCTTGTAAGTTTGGAATTGCATGAAGCAAAATAAACTCATAAAGGCTGTAGTAAACAAAATACTTGGGAGATGAAAGGTAGTGCATTAAAACTAAGAAAACATTCAAGGTTTCTGAATTAATACCAGGCAGGAGCCAACCTCCCCAGCAAATACGAATAAAATTAGTTCAAGCAGATACCATATCTCATCAGAACAAGAAGTTTTAGATGCCATTAATTCCAGTGGAATGATCTGAAGCCTAAGAGTAGCTTCTCATATACTCAAATGCTGCAAACTTCTTGGTTGTCACTAGCAATTTATATATTCTCCTAATTCATTGTAAATTTGGAAGGGATGGTGCTCATCTGTGAATCTAGGCAAAATAGTCTACTTGGGCATTGTCAGGAAAACAAACATAGGATGCAAATTAAATATAAATATATATTTGATACATTATATATTTAAATTACTGGTGAATATATACATGGTTTATACATATGTATTTCCATTAGGCAAGGTTTTGCAGAATTGAAAAACATACACAACAGTTTGGAGGGCTGCATTTTCAGAGTGTGCCTTCAAGCACATCCTAAGACAATAGAATTATTTGAAATCTTCAGCAAACTGAGTTTCCAACCTTTAATATGGCTCTAATCTGAGGCTCTCAGAAACCCTGTAAAGGTTCATTTTTAGGCAAACAATAAAAGGAAATTGATTGAATAAGACAATTAACATGAAATGAAAGCAGTCTTGTAATTTGATTGGCTAAAGTCTGTATGTGAAGCACCTTACACACCTTACTTAATATTTTCCAAGGAAACTGGCTATCAAATGGTGTTCTATAATGTATTTTTTTCTCTTTTAGTTATTGAACTGAGGATGAATTCTACTGGAGAGTAAGACAGAAAGGGGACAACTGGAGCCAGAAGACAATTGGCTAAAGCTGTAGGAGTAATGATTAAAAATCAGATGCTTAAAGGAAAATAGAAACATTTTCTAACTGAAATACAAAAAATAAATTCTCAAATCACTTTTATAAGCCCTTACAAAGCATTTATTTTTGTCAGTCATGGAGCTTGAACTCAGGGCCTTGGCACTGTCCTTGAGCTCTTTTTGCTCAAGGCTAGCCCTTTGCCACTTTGAACCACGGTGCCACTTCCAGTTTTCTAATGGACTTTTCTTGCCTGGGCTGGCTTTGAACCATGATCCTCACATCTCAGCCTCCTGAATAGCTAAAATTATAGTCATGAGCCATCAGGCACCAAGAACAAACTAGTTTTCCACATTTTATTAGCACTAATGAGTTGTACAAAGGGGATTCATTTTATCCTGTCCATTTATGCACACAATGTACCTTGGGCAGGCTTACCCTCTCTGTAACTCTCCCAGCCACCCTTCCCTTTACCCAAATCATCTCAGCAAGCTTCTTTGTTCCATTTTCACTTAAATACGTAGAGTATTTTGACCATTTTCACCCTTGAACAATCTTTCTATTCACCTACGCTTCCCACTAGTACCCACATTCCAAACAAAACCTGATTTCCATTCCTGTCATTCATTTTTAAAGTTTATGTTAATTGTTCAAAGAGGTTTTACACATACAGATATAGTACTTTATTGAGATTAAACCCTTGTTTATTCTTTCCCCACCCTCTGCCACCTAGTATTCAACAGCTGTTAGTAAGTTTTTGCACTCACAGATGCCACATATTTCAATTTTGGTCACCCTCTAACATTCTCTTTTCCTTTCCTTCCTGCCTCTAATTCTCTATCTCACATTTACAAACATTATGCAAGCATACACACAGATTGTGTCTGTCCATGTGTGTTCCCATATGTGTTTATGCCTGTGTTTATCTTTTAAGTCTAGTTTTCACATATGAGAAAAAACATGTGACCTCAGAGAGGCATAGGTCCTCTTTGAATTCTATCTATGCCTCTCAAAGTATTATCTGTCCAACTATTAGGCTTTTAACTATTCACATGACAGCCATTTTAATATCAGCTAGGTATAAAACACCCTTTTCTTCATTTTCTTGGCTCCATGTAAAACTCCATGTAGCAACCATGCCATAGCAGCCACTCCATTTCCTTCCTTTCCTTCTTTTGTTTCCTGCCTTCCTGCCTTCTTTCTTCCTCCCCCCTTTTCCCTTCTGCCTTTCTCTCCTTCTCCTTCTTCCTTCTCTTTCTCCTCTTTCTTTTTATGCCCATATTGGGACTTGAACTTAGGGTCTAAGCTTGTCCCTTAACTTTTCCATTTAAGGTTGGTGCTCAATCACTTGACCCACAACTCCATTTCCAGCTTTGTGGTGGTTTATTGGAGATAAGAGAGTCTCATGGACTTTTCTACTCCAACTAGCTTCAAACTTCCATCAAATCTCAGTTCCCTGAATAACTAGGATTACAAGAATGAATCACCAACATATCCAATTTTCTAACATTTTCTAATCTTTGTTAACCATCTTCCTCCTTTGCTCACTTATACAACAACATAATTGATAGGTGTTTCCCAAATCTTTCTCTTCTCCTTCAAAAAAAACCAAACAAGCAAACAAAAAACGTGGTTTTAGCCTGGTGCTAATGGCTCGCCCATCTATCTAATCACAGAAACTCAGGAGGCTGAGATCTGAGGATTGCAGCACAAAGCCAGTCCAAGCAGGAAAGCCTGTGAGACTCATATATGCCAAAATTATCAGAAGTAAAGCTGTGTCTCAAGTGATATAGTGCTAACCCTAAGCAAAAAGATCTCATGCATAACACCCAGGGCCTGAGTTCAAGCCCCAGGATCAACCCAAGATTTTCATCCTGTGTCTTATTTTCCCCTACTCTCTTCATCCCTCCATGAGTTGTTGTGTTTGTGTTTGTGTGTGTGTGTGTCTGTGTGTCTATGTGCCAGTATCTGAGTTTGAATACAGGACTTGAGCATTGGTTTTTTGTTTTGTTTTTTTTGTTGTTGTTGTTGTTGTTGCTGTTGTTTGCTCCAGGCTAGCACTCTACCACTTGAACCACAGTTCCACTTCCAGCTTTGAGTTAATGGATAGTAAATAAGAGTCTCACAGACTTCCTGGATCAGACTGGCTTTGAACTGCAATTTTCAGGTCTCAGCTTCTTCTTTTTTTAAATGTAACTATGCCAGTCCTGGGACTTGAACTCAGTACCAGGATGCTGTTCCTGAGCTTTTTCACTCAAGGCTAGCGCTCTACAGCTTGAGCCAAATTTCCACTTCTGGCTTTTTGATAGTTAAATGGAGATAAGTCTAACAGCCTTTCCTGTCCAACTGGCTTCAAACTGTGATCCTCAGATCTCAATCTCCTGAGTAGTCATGATTATAGGCATGAGCCACCAGTGCCTGGCTCCTCCACTGCTCTCATTGACATTCCAGATCCATTTTGCTGCTTCATGTCATAAATGTGTGCATTTTCTTCCCACCTCTGTATTTTTTATCTGTAGTCTCTTCCTCTCTACTTACTTTTACCTTTTTCACTGTAGAAAATGTTCTAGACTATAATTCAATTCAAAGAGATAAAAATCTCTCCTCAGATTCACCAAGAATCCTGACTATCATTCTTGGCTTGGACCACAAGCATCAGCATGATCTGAGTACTTGATAAAAATCAAGCTATTTTTACCAAGAATTACTGAGAGAGAGAAT
Organism: Dipodomys spectabilis; assembly: GCF_019054845.1. Lineage (NCBI taxonomy): Eukaryota > Metazoa > Chordata > Mammalia > Rodentia > Heteromyidae > Dipodomys > Dipodomys spectabilis. The sequence goes on along the minus strand of NW_024871350.1, from coordinate 412,039 downwards.
CCAGGAGCAAGCTCAGCATTGTGTGTTAACAGATTTTGGATGCAGCTGAAAATCTGAGATCTACTTGCCATAGAATTAATATCCGTTCAGAACCCTTTCTGTTGTTGTTGTTGTGGGGCTTCAACACAGGGCCTGGGCACTGTCCCTGAGATCTTTTGCTCAAAGATAGTGTAGCTAGTGAGTTTTGAGTGATTAATTGGAGATAAGAGTCTCAGAGACTTTCCTGGCCAGGCTGGCTTTGAACTATGATCCTCAGATCTCAGCTCCTGAGTAGCTAGGATTACAAGCATGAGCCATTGAAGCCTAACTCATACCTTTACTTTTAACAATTTCATGAACTTTGTTTAGCTTCAACCCACCATACATTATAGATTATTCCAAATCTTATCTCCAGCTTGCTTTAAACTCTCCTGTAGGATTGATGACTCCACTTGAATATCCTGTTGAGAATATCAGACACAGCATGACACAACTTAATTATCTTACTCCCTTCAATCTGCCCTTTGCTTACAATTTCTGACATTTAAAATGTGTTCTCTATACAATTAATAAATGAAATACATGTTTAGGAGATTCATTTTATTCATTTCATTTCTCTTTTCCCATTACACCTTCATTCAACTACTCACTTGTGAATTTCCACTCAGTAATCTCTCTCCTCCTCCCTTCCCATTGTTTTCCATTTTATCTTACCTTTGTCCATTATTGGTGTGTGTGTGTGTGTGTGTGTGTGTGTGTGTGTGTGACCTGGGACCTGAATTCAGGGCCTGGGTGCCATCCATTAGCTTTTGTGTTCTACCATTCGAAGCACAGCCCTACTTTTGGCTTTTGGGATAGTTAATTGGACATGAGTCTAACAGACTTTCATCCCCTCGTTGGGTTCAAACCATGATTCTCAGAACTATATCTCCTGAGTAGTTAGAAATACAGGCACAAGCCATTCACCTTGCCTGATTTTCATTATTGTTTTGAGACCATTACAATAATTACCACATACTCTACTTTCAGTAATTTCCTTTTCCAATCTAGCTAAACTATTTTTCCTTACCAGGGGAAAGGGATGCATATAGAGCTTTGATATACCATGGCTGACATTGAGCTTGAGATCCACTTATCTTTTTCTATCCTGGGGTTGAACTCAGGGCGTGGGCACTGTTCCTAAGCTTTTATTTTATTTATTTATTTATTTTGGGAGGGTGGGTCCGGTCGTGGGGCCTGAACACTGGGCCTGGGCGCTGTCCCTCAGCTCTTCAGCTCAAGGCTAGCACTCTACCACTTGAGCCACAGGGCCACTTTCTGCTTTTTTCTTTTTTTGCTTATGTGGTACTGAGGAATTGAACCCAGGGTCTCAAGCATGCAAGGCAAGCGCTCTACCACTGAGCCACCTTCCTAACCCCCTGTTCCTAAGCTTTTATGCTCAAGGCTACCACTCTATCACTTGAGCCACAGCTCCACTTCAGCTTTTTGATAGCTATTAGAGATAAGACTCTCACAGGAGCCAGGGACCAGGGGCTCATGGCTGCAATCCTAGCTACTCAGGAGGTTGAGATCTGAGGATCATGGTTCAAAGCCAGCCCAGGCACGAAAGTCCATGAGACTTTTATCTCCAATAAACCACCAAAAAAAACAGAAGTTGTGCTGTGGCTCCACTTCCAGCCTTGAGCTGAAGTGCTGAGGTATAGCACCCAGGCCCAGAGTTCAAGCCCATGACCAACACACACACACACACACACACACACACACACACACACACACACACACACACACACACACACACACACACAGAGTCTCACAGTGTTCTTGATGGTGCTGGCTTCAAACTATGATCCCCAAGTCTCAGCCTTCAGAGTAGCTAGAATTACAGGTATGAGGCACCAGTATAAAGCAAATTGAGTTTTAAGTTGCATAGCATTCTGAGTACAGTGGGATAAAATCTTTTGTGGGCTTCTTCCATCTTACCCCATGTTACATAAAATGTGAATTATATGATTGTTCATTATATCCAGGCTCTATATGGCACCAATAAATAAAATACCTAGGTGTTAACCAAGGAAATGAAACATTTCTACATTGAAAACTATAAAACCCTGTAGAAAGAAATGAAAAAAATGTTAAAAGTTGGAAACTTCCCATATGCATGGATTGGCAGAGGTAATATCATTAATATGGCCATAATGCCCAAAGCAAATCTACAGATGCAATATAATAACCATTAATATCCCAATGTCAGAACCAGGTGCCAATAGCTTAAGGTTGATATCTGGAGGATTGTGGTTCAAGTGTAGCTTGTGCAGAAATGTTCGCTAGACTTCATCTCCAAATAACCAGCAAAAAGTAGAGCTGGAGGCATGGCTCAAGTGGTACAGTATCAGCCTAGCAAGCATGAAGCCCTGCGTTCAAATCCTACTACTAAGAAAACCAATTTCATTTTTACAGGAATAGAAAAGTCAATCAAAAATCATATGAAACATTCATATCAAAAATTCAGGTAAAAAATAGTAAAAGTCATCCTGAGTAAAACAAACAACACTAGAGATACCATAACATATTTCAAATTATACTGCAGAGCCATAGCCATAACAACACATAGTTTGCTACTAGGACAAAAATGTAAGATGTGACTTTAACTAAGTATTACTATCCTATAATACTGTGAAATTTGTGAAATTTATTTAATCAATAATAATAAAAATGCTATAAAAATGTAAGAAAATCAGTGCTACAGACAGTCATTCTAATTCTTGATATCATCTTATTTTTGACAAGGAAGCCAAAACAGACACAGGCAATAAGAAAGCCTCTTCAAATGGTGCTGGCAAAACAGGTTTTGAACTTGTAGGAAACTGGAACTTAATGTTCATTTCTCACCTTGTACAAAAGTCAACTCCAAATGAATGAAAGAACTCAAGACCTGAAACTTTAAATCTGCTACAGAAAACCATAGGGAAAATTCCAAAAGGAGCCTGAGATCTAAGGATCCAGGTTCAAAGCCAGCCCAGACAGGAAAGTCTGTTAGATTCCTATCTTCAATTAACCATTCAAAAACCAGAAATGGAGCTGTTACTCAAAGTAATACAGTGCTAACCTTGAGCACAAAAGCTCAGGGACAGTGCCCATTCCCAGGCCCAGAATAAAAAGAAAAGAATAACCTGCAAAAGCTATTTTGGGAACAGGTAGTGGGGTGGGAGAGAATGAGAGAATGAGAATGTGAGTCTAATCAGCATGTCAGGTGAACTCCCCACCTCCATCTCCATGTAAAACTGATCTAAACTCATGCTTTTCAAAGAAAGAAATTAGATCCTTTACGAGTAGGAGAGAAATAGATATTTTTCTATGATTGGAAAGATTTAAATATGAAGTATGTATACGCCAGCAACATCAGGACACCACATACACAATTATTGCCTTTTGGTTTTATTAGGTTTTACTTTTCCTGAAAAGTATAAGTAAATAAAACAAGTTGGGCTTTTGAAAAATATAGCTAAAATGCTACTCAGGAGACTGAGATCTGAGAATCGTGGTTCAAAGCCAGCCTGGGCAGGAATGTCCATAGGACTCCTATCTCCAATTAACCACCAGAAAACCAGAAGTGGTGTTGTGACTCAAGTGGTAGAGTGCTAGCCTTGAGCTGAAGAGCTGAAGGACATCTCCCAGGCACAGAGTTCAAGCCCCATGACTGACAAAGAAAAAAAAAAAAGAAAATATAGCTAAAGCCACCTCTGAGTGTTGCTTGTATAACAGACAGAACAATGTACTATTTTTGGCTCAATCCATTGAGATAGATAATATAGCACCTTGTCACCAAGCTTGTCTAAAAGGTGACAGTCATTTCTAGTATGATTATACTACCTCAGGGTTGGGTATGTAGTGTAAAAACTATAAAATATTTAAAATAAAGTTCCTATATTTCTATTCATAGAACTAAAATCTTAAAGTATACTTGTGAAGTATACAAAAAACTTACTGTTCCATTCCCTTCTTCAATCTTCATGGCAGTTCTGTTAAATTGACTATTATTATTCTCAGATGAGGAACCTAAGGCTTAAAATTGCAAACGTGTTCAGTCACTCAGAAATAAAGTGGCTGAGATGGAAATAAAAGCCAGACCTCTAAATACTCAAATCATAACATTATCATATACATAGATTTTAATGAAAAAAATCAATATTCACACAAAATTTTCAAAATTACTTTTAATGTTCAGATGTCTTCCAATGTAAAGATGTACATTTAAAAAATAAAGCAGCAAAACTATAAAGAAGAGATATAGCATTAGAAGAAAGACACCCTACCTACATCCTAACAGCTTTTATCTTGAATTTTAACTCATGTGATTGCTTCATTTGGCAAATGGAGACACAAACCATAAATTGCAGGATTAAGTTCCTTTGACATGTTAATAAAACAACTTCCAATGTTTACATTTTTAATCCTTATATTTTGAGGTGAGAGAACATAGCACAACATACATCTACACATTCCAAAACTCCCCTTGCATTCAGCCTTGTTGGGAAAATAAATGAACATGAACCCAAGACACTATGAACAGTAATTGTACTTTTTATTTCTTCATGGTTTGCTGCTTTATCCATTGACTGACGCCCAATTAACACCCAGAGTACAGTAATCTCTTCACAAGTTAACTTGCAGCCAAAATTTTTATGTGGCTTGAAGTCAAGGCATATCTGCTCTCCCTAAGCTTTTTTTGGTGCTCTACCACTTGAATCACAGCTCCACTTTCAGCTTTTTTTTGGTGTTTAATTGGAGATAAGAGTCTCATAGACTTTCCTGCCTGGGCTGACTTCAGACCTTAATCCTCAGATTAGCTAGGGCTAGAGGTATGAGGCACCAGCACCCAGCTAAGAAATTTTTATTTCATGGTTGGAGAATGAGCCACTTTCTTTACTTCTTTCCTACTTTAATGACTTCTACTAATGTCAGAAAATAAATCAGCAGAAATGCTATTCACACCTTCAGAATAAAATATACATATTGCTTAACTTTAGATTTGTGTAAAGGAATTTAAGTAACAATACTCCAGCAACATATTCTATCAAAGAGTGGGCTTACCCAGATTCTTCACCTGACAACCTGGTTTTTATTAGGCCTGCACTTGACCATTAATTCTTCAACTACTTGGATGTTATTTTCAGAGCTGGGACTCAATAATAGGGCCCTGTATATGAAAGGCTAACAACACCATACCAATGAGCCACAACCTTGCCCATCTACTTAGTTTTAATTGCTCTTATAAATGAAATGAACAGGAAGCCTTAACTAGGTGACATATTCTTCCTGATGTCCAGATTACAGAAGTGATCAATGCACAAAGTGCATAATAATCAATTTAGATTATGAAATTTCAACTCCACATTAATTTTCACCAATTTCTGTCCTCTATTTCTTCTCACAGACAGTCACCTTGAAATGCCTTGAGTGACTAAAGAGTTAACAAACATATTGGTCAGAGAAAGTTTTATCTAAAATTTCACTTCTCCTTCTCTGTCTAGTCCCACACTTTCAGTCATCTTCAACAAGTGTATAAATATATTTGTGAGAAAACAAAAAGAGACCATTTACTTGCCTACTTAATAAAAATACTTCTTTTTTATTTTTGGTCATTTGTGGGGTTTGAACTCAGGGCCTGGCATTATCCTTGAGCTTTTTTTGTTCAATGCTGCTGCTGTACCATTTTGAGCCACAGCACCACTTCCGGTTTTCTAGTAGTTAATTGGTGATGAGAGTCTCGACTTTCCTGACTGGGCTGACTTTGAATGGCGATCCTCAGATCTCAGTGTCCTGAGTCTCTAGGATTACAAGTGCGAGTCACTGGTACCTGGCTATGAGGACATTTCTTTTGGGACAATGTCACCCCTTCCCCTGTTCTCTCCCTGTTTTTCCGTCTTGTCCCCAACCACAAGTTGTATAGTTCATTTTCAACATAGTGAGTAATGAGCACCACTGCTGCATTTGTTCACCCTTTGTGCCACATTCCTTTTTGTGTGTGTATACTTGTCCTACAGCTTAAACATAGGGACTGGGCTCTCTCTCTCTCTCTCTCTCTCTCTCTCTCTCTCTCTCATATTTGGGGGGAAGGCAATCCTGAGACTTCAACTCAGGGCCTGGAGTCTGTCCCTAAACTTTTATTCTCAAGGCTAGCACTGTGCCACTTTGAGCCACAATTCTACTTCTGGTAGCCAGCCTGGGCAGGAAAGCCCGTGATACTCTATCTTCAATTCACCACCAAAACATCCAGAAGTAGAGCTGTGGATTAAAGCGGTAGAGTGCTAACCTTGAGAAAAAAAGCTCAAGGACAGTACCCAAGCCCTGAGTTCAAGAACCAAGATCAGTACGTACACACAAAAATTCTCTCTCTTGGTTTATGAAAAGCGTCTTTCAGCTAGGTGCTAGTGGCTCACGCCTGTAATCCGGAACCAGCCCAGGCCTACAGCTCAATCCCAGGGACCAGCAAAACAAAACAATAACAAAAAAAAATCTTTAAAATATTAATTTGCCTTAAAGTTTCTCTGGGTACTACTGGTAGAAGTAGCACTATTCTCTTCAGAAAATCAGAGAATATATTTCCATCATGAAAATTTCCTCTATTTTTTCAAGATCAATATTTACACAGAAAATATTTGTTATGTCCCCACTATGCACAAGATATTTTATTGTATGTTGTGCAAAATGTGTTCTGAGACCTGTGCAGTTGTAAGAAGAAAAGAACTACTGACTATGTCAGATATGTAATTGAGCATTGTATTTAAATTAGTATAATCATGAAAAACACATATTTCTTAGTGTTTTAATGAAGACTTCAAATCCATTTACTAATAATATCTGAAGCACATGCTAGTTCAGTTTGGATCAACACTTATTATTCCAACCTTTTATTGTTTTTTAAATGAAACTGATGAATTCAAACATGGGCATATCAACAGAAAAATGATCCTTTTTCTGCATAATCAAGTGTACTGTATTAATGTGTGCATAATGTAAAATCAATAAATAATTAATTACCACTGATTGTAATTGAATGTTTTCATAATTTTATTGTCAGCCATGATAAATAATCAGTACATTTATACTGCACTAAATTAATTAGTGTGTCATTTCTATTACATACATCAGTGGTGAAGTAATGCAGTGGCATCTGTTTTGAATGTTTAAAAGATGGGCTATTCCCGTTTAACAAAAAGAAATGGTTGCTACAGGTAGATTCAGTAATTGGCAATTATGGTGGTATCTTTAAGGAGTTCTACTAAAGGAATTCATTAGGCATTGTATTTCTTACAATAACTAACATTTTAATCGACTGCCAATTTTGAGTAACAACATCAAGGCATGAATATTTCTGTGCAAATAAATGGAAGACACTTCTGTCATCACCTTGCTCTAGGAGAGTGAATGTGTGCTAGGATCTTTCTCTAGCACAGTTAGAGGTTGCAAAGTGTGATGATGTAAACTGTAATAATGTAGGATTTTGTATTGAAACCCAATTTGTATTAATCTAACCATATTTTTGGAGTCATTTCATAGAAGAAAGTCATTTATTTTCTAAGTATATGAAGTGAGCACTAATGACAACATTCCCCATATGTCATTATTTGATAGACTCAATGAAACACTGCAATTTGGAAATGATGATAAAGCCCTTAACTAAGAACTCTAAAGTAAAGCTGACACTATTTAAGACATATTCACACACACACAAAATTTATGGCTGATCTGAAATTCAAATTAAATTAAGGTTCTTCTACTTTTAGTAGCTAATTCTGGCCACTCTAACATGGGGGGAAGACAATCTGGGAGGGCTTCTCAGGAGAGGTGATGCCTGGCTCATGAGGAAAGAGAGTGGAAGATTGGGAATCACAGAAAGATAATAATCCATATGGCCAGAGGAGAGGAGTGTAAGAGTCATAAGAAGTGTGTGCCTTTAACTTCTTCACAATGATAACAGATAAAAGAAGTTACTTTACTTGAATCTCCAAACTTTTTCTTTCAGTTCACAGTAAAGTGTCACAGGTACTAATACAACAGTTGTGCAAAACACTTGTTTAAAAGAACACAAAGCTCTACTCTCCATATGTCTTCTTAGAACCTTCACCAAGTTTCACCTTGCTTTGTGAGAATTAGCCCTTGATTTTTTTCTCCCCTATGGAATCTGGTCACTTCTCTTTTCTTGGCAAATGTCACATTCTTTATTCTACACAATGGCTTCAACTTGTCAAGATGTCATGCAATTTTATGGTTAGAGTAGGAAATCTAAGTGTTCTAACAGCAAATTTTAATAATTGAAGAAAAGCACGTGTTTTTCTTTTCTCTTCTTTCCTTTCCTTTTCTTTTGTCAGCCATGGGGCTTGAACTTGGGGCTTGGAAAAGTCAGTGAGCTCTTTAGCTCAAGGCTAGCATTCTACCACTTGAGCCACAGCACCACTTCCAGTTTTCTGGTGGTTAATTAGAGATAAGAGTCTCACTTTTCTGCCAGACTTGCTTTGAACCTCAGTCCTCAAATCTTAGCTTCCAAAGTAGCTAGGATTACAGCACCAGGTGCAAAGGCTTTTTGATGTAAACTGATATTTGTATCTTGTTTGGGTGCTCACTTCTGAATTTATTTTTATTTTTATTTTTTTGGTGTGAGTCCTGAGGGTTGAGCTGAGGGATTGGGCGTGAGGCCTGAGATTTTGCACTCAACACTAGTGGTCTACCACTTCCAGACTTTTTGGTTGTTAATTGGAGGTAAGAGCTTCACAGGCTTTCTTCAGGGGCTGGTTTTCTTAGTTCTCAGCCAACTGAGTAGCTAGGATTACAAGAGTGAGCCACTGGTGCCTGGTTTTGAAATGTTTTGTTCTAAGTATGACTTGTTTGTGCTGCCTACCAAAATCTCTCACTATGTGGCCTTTAAAAGGACAGATTTATCTCTCTTAGGAGGGCTTTTCATAAAATAGAAATTTCCATTTACATTATTTATCATCATTAGGAATTGCAAAATTGATTTCAAAATCAGACAAAAACATATTTTTCAAAACATTAGCCTACCTCTTTACTTAAAATATACAATCAAATGATGAATTTTGAACCCAAATATTTGGATAGAAGGAAAATGTCAACTGGAATTTGTGAACTTCTTTTATATTAAAATACTGTGTCATGGCTCTCCAAAAACAAATGGTGCTCTGATCATTGCTAACAACAATGACACATAAATCATTGAATTACAAATTCTAAAAGTCTATATGTAAGGGAGATATGTTCTGTGGGTTTTGTTTTGGCTTTGTTTTTTACCTTTTCCAGACATTAACTTGGCTTTAGTTTTGAGTCTTTTGTAAGAAAGGGACCATGTTCTTAACATGAATAAAAAAATTATATACTCATAAACACATACACACTTTTATTGTATCTTCACCGCAAAACACACATTTTTTTCTACCACCAGCACTACTAAAATTTCAATCACGATTACTAACAAATTTTACTTCTTTTCTATGTGAGACCTATCCTGAAGTTACCGCCATCTAGTGACAAATAGGAGTATTTAATTCTCCCATTTTCCCTAAAATATTGAAGAGAAGTGAAAATAAGAAGGTAAAGATTCTGAAAGAGCTGGGCACACGGTACCTCACGCCTGTAATCCTAGCTACTCAGGAGGATGAGACCTGAGGATCATGGTTCAAAGCCAGACAGGGAAGGAAAGTTCATGAGACTCTTATCTACAATAAATTACTCAGAAAAAGGCAGAAATGGCAGTGTGGCTCAAGTGGTAAGTCACTAGCCTTGAGGACAAAGAGTCTCAGGGATAGCTCCCAGGTCCTGAATTCAAGCCCCAGGATCATCGAGAGAGAGAGAGAGAGAGAGAGAGAGAGAGAGAGAGAGAGAGAGAGACAGAGAGAGAGACAGAGAGAGAGAGAGAGAGTCAGAGAGTCAGAGAGACAGAGAGACAGAGAGAGAGAGAGAACGAGAGAGAGAGAGATTCTGAAAGAACTCTTCAGACTACAAAATGTCTGTGAAACCATTGTTTGAAGATATATGAAGCAACCTTCAAACAAATTGGACTTTATCCAGTTTTCCATTATACCAACATTTTACTTTTGGAAAATGTATGCTATCCATTTTACGTATTTCTTTGCATCTCAAACATATTAAAATTCTATGCTGAAATAATATTTCTTTTATATTGACTTACCAATTGTTTTCAATAATAATAATTTGCTATTTTTATAGAACATGCTTACATCTGCAGCTCTTATCTTGAGAAGTTTCTGTGTATGCAGGTTCCTGAGATGTCATAAATGATTTCCTTGCATTCATGACTGCATAAATATTGCCTTGAAGGAAAGAAAAGTGAATATTGTTCAAAATGTTTACAATCCTTCAAAAATATCATATTAAATAAGTTATGCTAAATATAACTGTCTAGGCCAGCTGTGAAGGAGCACAGTGCAATGCTATCATCTTTCAGTCTGGAAAGTGACCTACTGTTTAAATGAGGAAGCAAAGAAATATTGCAGAATTTCAATTCAGTTTTCTTAAGAGTCAAATATAGACCTATTAACCAAAAATGAGAACATCCACATAAATATTCAAAAAATTAATTTTTATTTCCTAGTTTTTTAGTAAATATTTTAAAATTGTTATTAGAAAGGTAATGCACAGAGGGGTTAGAGTTATATAAGTCAGGTAATGACTAATTTGTGTTTGGACAATATCACCCTTTCCTTTGCTCTCTCTCAGTTTTTTCCCCCCATCTTTGGCCGCAAGTTGCATAACTCATTTTCAACACAGTGTCTACTGAGAACCACTACTGTATTTGCCCACTCTAAATATTCCAATTTTGTTTTTATTTTAATTAATTTTTTTTGTCGGTCATGGGGCTTGAATTCAGGGTCTGGGTGCTATTCCTGAGCTCGTTTGTGCAAAGATAGTGCTCTACTAATTAGAGCTATGGCTCTACTTCTGGTTTTCTGGTGGTTAATTGGAGGTAAGAGTCTCACAGACTTTCTTGCCTGGGCTGGCTTTGAACCACAATTCTGAGCCCTAAACCTCCTGAGCAGCTAGAATTATAAGAGTGAGCCACTGGTGCCCAGCTCAACTTTTATAAAGTACTACTCTTTAAAAGTACTACTCTTTAGTGTGAAAAAGCACATAATTAAAATAATCTATTCTCAATTTGTAAAATATAATTTCTATTTTATTAGAAGTAGTAGTAGTAGTATTTTGTCAGTCATGTGGCCTGAACTCTGGGCCTGGGAACTGTCCTTCAGCTCTTCAGCTCAAGGCTAGTGCATTACCACTTGAGCCACAGTGCCACTTCCCTCTTTTTCTGCTTATGTGGTGGTGAGGAATCAAACTCAGGGCCTCATGCATGCAATGCAAGCACTCTACCACTGAGCCAACTTCCCAGCCCCATAAAATATAATTTTAAACACACACAGACACACACACACACATACATACACATATATATATACACACACAAGTAAAACATTGTGAGTTAGTTCACTATTCCCTCTCAGGAATAGGATAAAAATCTTTAGTCTGGACATTGAATACTTCAAATGGGCAATTTAAGCTATCTGTCCAGTTGAAGAACTCCTGGGAAACATAGACCAGTTATTTTGTCTCTACCAGTAAGGAAAACCCTCAAATATGAATGGCTAAGTGGTGGGTCTTTAGGTTAGCAACCACTTTCATTTCTCAGAGTCACTAGGGCCACATCTCATTAATCTATGTCTTATAAAAAGTTACAGGGGGTATGGAGGAAGATCATGGAGGATAAGCTGGAGGCTAAATAAGCTATCGAATAGAAAGCAGTTTTAGTGTTCCAGTGAACAGTCCTAGGTTAGAGAATAACACTAAGTGTGTCATCACAGGACAGAGAGTTTGGCCAGAGAGGGAAAATCCAGGCAGCTTGGTATAGGAGACAGATCTGAGCACTTGCAATAGCCATGGAGGATGCTGTATCAACAGAGATTCTAGAACAAAGGCACCAGACTCAGTATGTGAGCGATTCTAATCACCACCAGCAAGAACTGACAAGGAGCAGAAATCTTCATACTGCTGATTACAGACCAGGGATGGCCGAGGAACCAACAGTCTGGCGTGAGTAAACCCAAGACATCCTCAATCTTCACAGAGCAGGGGTGGGAAAGTAACCCCTCTCCCACCACCAGAGAAGATCTCCATCTTTGATACTGACAAAGGCCCGGCCAGAGCAGCTAGTTCCAACTAAGGCCTTGGAAGAAAACAATTGGAGCCATTCATCAGGTCACAGGAACCTGACCTGATCTGCCAGGCTCAGCTCCACCGGGGGAAAGTAACCCTGCCCAGGCAGAGAAGCTCCTCCCCAGGAAGAGTGACTTTCTTCACTGGGTAAACCAACCCCAAGACAGAGGCTGCCCCTCCCCACTGCAGCCTCGGCATACAAATGAAACTCAGGAAACATAAACTCTGAGAATGGCTCCAGCTGGGCTCTGTGAGTGTCTCAGGAGCTAGCCACTCAGGGAAAAGCTACTGATTGCTGCTATGCCTGAACCCTACCAAGAACATAGCATCATCACAGCAACTCCAAGCTAGAGGAAACAACCATCTCCCTCTTTTGTGATACTCAGAGCAGATCTCCTTTTCACTGAACTAGCCTAGGAATAGGATCACAAAGTCCTGGGTAAGGCAGAGATTCTTTCTGCCTACTCAAACAAACTGACTTAAGAAACCAATCAAGCCACAGGAATAACAAAAACCACAAACAGATCAGAGACTCCACCAAGAGTCAGGCTGGTTATGGACACAAGGGAGATTCAAGATCTCCCTGACCCCCAAAAAAATCTAATAAAACTTTTTTCTAACTAAATTGTTTTCTATTTTTCTCTCATTTTAGGTGTGTGTGTGTGTGTGTGTGTGTGTGTGTGTGTGTGTGTGTGTGTGTGTGTGTGTCCGTGTGTGTTAAGTCTCTTTTAACCCTTTGGTCCTTTTTTTTTTTTTCTTTTTGGGTGACTTAACTGCTGTTCTGCTCATCCCCAGTTATATAACTGTGGTCGATTTTTAGACCTTATGCCTCAGTGTGTACACACTTAATTCAGAAATTTATTACTCAATTAACAGACTCTTAAGCTTAACTTCTTTAATAGTAGTATTTCTTTATGCCTACATAATTTTTAAGTATTCCATTCTTTAAACTTTTATTTTTATTTTTTGGTCTGTCAGGGGCTTGAACTTTGGGCTTGGGAGCTGTCCCTCATCTCTTCAGCTCAAGGCAAGCAACACCACTTGAGCAATAGTGCCACTTCTAATTTATTTTTTTATTTTTTCATTTTTCCTTTTTATCTCTCTCCTCTCGTTCAATCCTTTTCTTCTCTCAATATCACTTGCTTATACTTAATTTTTAAGTGTTTCAGTTTTTAAATTTAAATTTTTGTTTTTTCCTTTTTCTTATGTTCCTACTTTCATTCTGTCCTATCCATTTCCCTCTCTGAGATTAGGACTTGGTTAAATTCACTTGTTCTTTTTACCTCTTCACATCCTTCTAATCCTATTTTTCTCCACAATTCTCCCTAAACCAATAATTTCTGGTCTGCTTAATCCCTCTTTGATGTTCTTAACCCATTCATCCATAGTTCTTTGATGTTGAATAGATTGTATCTGTTGCACTAGATTGTATCTGCAGCCATTTTGACTGTGCAACTACAGGACTCTGGTTGATGCTTGCCTTAAAATAATGTTCTAGCACACAATTGGTGTTACTTTCATACCAAATGGGCAGAACAAGCTGGAGAAGCACAAGAAAAATGGCAAGTCCAGGTATCTGAATTCCCACTTACGATAATCAGGTGACAGAAAAGTTAATGAATAATCCAGAGGAGAGTTCCCAAAAAGCTCTACAAATACTACTGGTAAACATGGTGAATGAAAATAATGAAAACCTGCAAAGGACTCAGTGTGAGCATGATAGGGAGTGAGATGAGGCTAACCAAATAAAAATACAGGCACTTTACCAGCATGCTGAGGCTAACCAAAAATTACTACAGGAATCTCATGAGCATGTGGAAGCTAATCAAAGATTAATATAAGAATTGCATGAACATGCTGAGAACAGTCAAAGAGAACTACAGGAATTGCTTGAGCAGATTGAGAACAGTCAAAAAGAAATACAGGAATTGTGTGAGTGTGAGGAAGGTAATCAAAGAGTAATACAGGAATTGTGTGGGTGGGATGAGAATAGACAAAGATCAATAAAGGTACTCATGGAATCCATAAACAGACAGCTAAAGGAATCCAGGGAGACCACAAAAGGAATGCTGAATGGAGCCCAAGAGAAGGAAAGGGAGTCCAAGGACAACATAACCAATCAAATAAGTGATTTGAGAGTAAATACTGAACACCAAATTAAGGAAGTAAAGAAGTTCATACAAGATCTAAAACAAAGCTCCAACAAAGAATTTGAAGCCATCAAAGACAACCAATTAGAAGGTAAAGAAATAAAAAAAAAAACAAAGTAGAAAGTCTTGGCAGTAGGTTATACCATGCAGAATCTCGAATCTTGGGGATTGAGGATAGCCTAGACATTATAAAGAACATACAACTATCCAAAAAATTCCAAGAAATAAGATGGATCTATTCAACATTTGGAAGACACCATCAGAAGACCTAATCTGAGGGTAATGGGTGCAGAGGAACACCTAGAGACAGAAGTTAATGGTCTAAGATATTTGTTTAACAGGATCCTAGCAAAGAACTTCCCAAAAATGCAAAAAGATAGGCCTATTCAGACACAAGAAGCTTTTAGAACCCAAAATAGACCAGACCAGAACAGGACATCCCACAATCACATTATAATCCGCACAGGATCCATTCAGACCAAGGAAAAGATCCTTAAAGCTGTCAAGGAGAAAAGATCCATTACCTATAAAGAGAAACCAATTAGAATCACCTCAGATTTCTCAGTAGAGAAAATTAAAGCAAGAAGAACCTGGAATGATATAGGCTACACCCTAAAGACAAACAACTATCAACCAAGAATATTGTATCCAGCTAAACTCTCCTTAATAACAGAAGGTCAAATAAAAACATTCCATAGCAAAGAAAAATTGAAACAATATATCTCCACCAAACCAGCCCTACAAAAGATCCTTAAAGATGTCCTACACATATAAAACCAACAAGACCACAATAAAGGCCAAGAACCACAACCAAACTGAGAATCCAAGAACCATAGGAAGAACCCAGCTGCCACAGCCCCCAAGAAGGTAGATAACATGGCAGGAACTACTGAACACCTCTCAGTCCCAACTCTTAACATTAATGGACTTACCTCTCCAATTAAGTGACATAGACTGTCTAGTTGGATTAAAAAGGAAGATTCTTCTATCTGATGCCTTCAAGAGTAACACCTTGCTCATAAAAACAAACACATTTTGATCTATTCACCAAACAATGGAGCACCCAAATTTATCCAAGAAACACTACTTTCCCTCAAATCCCATATACATCCAAAGACATTAATTGTTGGATATTTTAACACACCACTCTCCCCACTAGATAGATCAACTCGGCAAAAACTCAACAGAGAAACCACAGATCTAAACAGCTGCATAGATCAACTAGATTTAACAGACATCTACCGAACATTTCACCCAGCAGCAAAAGAATACACGTTTTTCTCAGCAGCACATGGAACATTTTCTAAAATAGACCACATTTTAGGCCACAAAGCAAACTTGTCTAAATTCAGAAACATTGAAGCTATACCTTGCATTCTCTCTGACCACAAGGAAATAAAATTAAAACTCAACACCAAAAGCCACCAAAGAAAGTCCAGTATCACATGGAGGCTGAAAAACACACTGCTGAATCACGAGTGGGTCATGGAAGAGATTAGAAAGGAAATTCAAATGTTCATGCTATTCAACAAAAACGAACACACAAATTACCAGCTCCTCTGGGACACAGCAAAGGCAGTACTCAGAGGCAAGTTTATAGCTCTGAGCTCCTACATCAACAAATTGGAGAGATCTGAAACCAAAAATTTAATGACACATGTAAACCTCCTTGAAAAAGAGCAGCAAGATAAACCCCAATCCAGTAGATGGAAAGAAATAATTAAAATTAAATCAGAATTAAATGAATTAGAATCCTAACAAACTATAGAAAGAATCAACAAAACAAAGAGTTGGTTCTTCGAAAAATTTAACAAAATTGACAGACCCTTAGCAAATCTTATCAGAAAAAGAAGAGAACACACCCAAATAAATATACTCAGAGATGAGAATGGAAACATCACCACGGAAACAACCAAGATTCAGAATATTATAAGGGAATACTTCTCAAAACTTTATGCTAATAAGTTTGAGAACTTCACAGAATGGACCTTTTCCAACCAAATATTGACATGCCAAAACTAAACCAAGATGAGTTAAACCATCTCAACAGGCCCATATCAAGCATTGAAATAGAAACAGCAATAAGAGACCTACCATCTAAGAAAAGTCCAGGACCAGATGGTTTTACAGTGGAATTTCACAAGGCCTTCAAAGCAGAGCTCACACCAATACTCCTCCAACTCTTCAATGAAATTGAAAGAGAAAGTTCACTACCGAACACATTCTATGAAGCCATCATAACCCTCATCCCAAAACCAGGCAGGGACTCATCATAGAAAGAGAACTATAGACCCATTTCTTTGATGAACATTGATGTAAAACTGCTCAACAAAATTTTGGCCAATTGACTTCAACAATTCATCCAAAAAATCATACACCATGATCAAACAGGATTCATTTCAGGGATGCAAAGCTAGTTCAATATACGCAAATCAATTAATATTATTCATCACATCAACTGGAGGAAGAATAAGAACCACATGGTTATCTCAATAGATGCAGAAAAAGCATTCGACAAGATCCAACACCCCTTTAGGATGAAGGTTTTGGAAAAATTAGGAATTCATGGAACATTCCTCAATACAATAAAGGCTGTATATGACAAACTTACAGCCAGCATTATACTTAATGGTGAAAAACTAAAGCCACTTCGTCTTAACTCAGGAACAAGACAAGGATGCCCACTCTCTCCACATCTCTTCAATCTAGTATTAGAATGCCTAGCTACAGCAATAAGACAAGATGCAGACATAAAGGGGATCCAAATAGGGAAAGAAGAAATAAAACTCTCCTTCTTTGCAGATGAAATGATCTTGTATTTAAAGAATCCCATAGACTCCACTCCCAAAGTACTCAAGCTGATTCGAAACTTTGGCAAAGTAGCAGGGCATAAAATTAACCCCCCAAAATCAATGGCTTTTCTGTATGCCAACAATGAGAAAATTGTAGCTGAAATTAGGAAAGCAACTCCATTTGTAGTAGCCCCACAAAAAATAAAATACCTAGGAATTAACTTAACCAAAGAAGTGAAGGACCTCTATGATGAAAACATTAAAATCTTGAAAAAGGAAATCAAAACAGAACTTAGAAAATGGCAAAACCTCCCATGCTCCTGGATTGGAAAGATTAACATCATGAAAATGGCAATACTTCCCAAGGCTATCTACAAATTCAACGCGATACCTATCAAAATTCCAACCTCATTCTTCAAGGAAATAGAAGAGGCAATCCAAAAATTCATATGGAACAATAAAAGAAACCGAATAGCAAAAACGCTCCTCAACGGAAAGAACACTGCTGGAGGAATATCAATACCAAATTTCAAACTCTACTATAAAGCCATAGTAATCAAAACAGCTTGGTATTGGCATAAGAACAGACTTCAGGACCAATGGAATAGAATTGAAAACCCAGAAATGAACCTACAGACCTGTAGCCATCTAATCTTTGATAAGGGAGCTAAAACAATAGAATGGAAGAAAGACAGCCTCTTCAGTAAATGGTGTTGGCAAAATTGGTTAACTACTTGTAGAAAACTAAAGCTAGATCCTTATATATCACCCTGCACCAGAATCAACTCCACATGGATCAAAGATCTCGAAGTCAAAGCAGACACTCTGAAAATATTACAGGATGGAATAGGAGAAACCCTAGATCTCCTTGGCTCAGGCCGAAATTTTTTGAATAGAGACGCGGAAACACAACAAATCAAAGAAAGGTTGGACAAATGGGATTGCATGAAGTTGCAGAGCTTCTGCATGGCAAAGGACATAGCTAGCAAGATCAATAGAAAGCCCACGGATTGGGAGAAGATCTTCACTAGCCATACAATGGACAAGGGTCTCATATCTAAAATATACTTGGAACTCAAAAAATTAAATCCCCCAACAACAAATCCTCAAAGAAACAACTGCCCAATAAATAAGTAGGCTAAAGACTTAAAGAGAAACTTCTCTGAAGAAGAAAGAAGGATGGCCTATAGACCCATGAAGAAATGCTCAACCTCCCTAGCCATAAAAGAAATGCAAATCAAAACAACATTGAGATACCACCTCACCCCAGTTAGAATGGCTATAATCAAGAACTCTAACAACAACAGATGCTGGAGGGGATGTGGACAGAAGGGAACCTTACTGCATTGTTGGTGGGAATGTAAACTTGTTCAACCACTTTGGAAAGCAGTATGGAAGTTCCTCAAAAGACTTCACATAGAGCTCCCCTATGACCCAGCAATCCCACTTTTGGGCATTTACCCAAATGTTTACAAACAAGACCACACTAAAGCTACCAGCACAACTATGTTTATTGCAGCATTATTTACCATAGCTAAGATATGGAACCAACCCAGATGCCCCTCAGTAGATGAATGGATCAAGAAAATATGGTATATATACACAATGGAATTCTATGCCTCCATCAGAAAGAATGACATTGCCCCATTTGTTAGGAAATGGAAAAACTTGGAAAAAATTATGTTAAGTGAAGTAAGCCAGGCCCAAAGAAACATAGGTCCCATGGTTTCCCGTATTTACAATATCTAGTATATGTATGAGTCAAGCGGAAAAGGTCAGATAATGTGATGTTAGGAAAATGAACCCTTAGATATGTACTCTAATGTTTTTTTTTCTTCCATGCATTTGTTTCTAACGCATTTATAAGATTATCTCTTTGTTGCTTTGTATGTCCCTCCCGCACAGTATAACCCCTGCTTTCACTATATTTGATGTCAATATAACTTGTGGAGGAGCTGGGGAAAAACAAGTCGTTTAAGGATACAGGTGGACCTGTTGCAACAATGAGAAGCACAAGTTGTCATGTCAAAAACGAGCTTTACAACGTTGGTGCAGGGGAGGGTCGGAGGATTGGGGGGGGGGGGAGGCTGGGAAGGGATGTGAAGGGTAAACAAAGGAGGAGGCTGCAATGCTTGATAAGAAATATACGCATTATCCTGCCTATGTAATTGTAACCCCTCTGTACAGTATGTTCACAAAAAAAATTAAATTAAATGAAAAATTAAAAAAATAAACACATTTTGAAAGTGAAAGGCTGGAATAAAATCTACCAAGCAAATGGTCCCCATAAACAGGCAGGAGTTGCAATCCTGATATCAGATAAAATAGACTTCAAACTAAAATTAGTGAGAAGAGATAAAGAAGGTCATTACACACTAATTAAGGGATCTCTCCTTCAGGAGGATAGTACAATTCTAAATATCTATTCACCAAAAAACGGAGCATCCAAATTTATCCAAGAAACACTACTTTCCCTCAAATCTCACATAGATCCAAAGACATTAATTGTTGGGGAATTTAACACACCACTCTCCCCACTAGATAGATCAACTTGGCAAAAATTTAACAGAGAAACCACAAATCTAAACAACTGCATACATCAACTAGTTGTATCCAAATATTTCACCCAACAGCATCAGAATACACGTTCTTCTCAGCAGCACAAGGAACATTTTCCAAAATAAACCACATTTTTAGGTCACAAAGTAAACTTGTCCAAATTCAGAAACACTGAAGTTATACCCTGCATTCTCTCAGACCACAAGGTAATAAAATTAGAACTCAACACCGAAAACCACCAAAGAAAGTCCTGTAACAAATGGAGGCTGAACAAGACACTGTTGAATCACCATTGGGTCATGGAATAGATTAGAAAGGAAATTCAAATATTCATGATATTCAACAAAAATGAAAACACAAATCACGAGCTCCTGTGGGACACAGCAAGCAGTACTCAGAGGAAAGTTTATAGCTTTGAGTCCCTATATTAACAAATTGGAGAAATCTGATACCAAGAATTTTGGGGGGGGAGTCCGGTCGTGGGGCCTGAACTCTGGGCCTGGGCGCTGTCTCTCAGCTCTTCACCTCAAGGCTAGTGCTCTACCACCTGAGCCACACCGCCACTTCCAGCTTTTTTTTTGCTTATGTGGTGCTGGGGAATCGAACCCAGGGCCCCATGCATACAAGGCAAGCGCTCTGCCACTGAGCCACCTTCCCAGCCCCAATACCAACAATTTAATGAGACATCTGAACCTCCTTGAAAAAGAGTAACAATCTAAACCCCAATCCAGTAGATGGACAGAAATAATTAAAATTGAGTCAGAATTAAACGAATTAGAATCCAAAAAAGCATAGAAAAGAATCAATAAAACAAAGAGTCGGTTCTTTGAAAAACTTAACAAAATTGACAAACCCTTAGCAGATCTAATCAGAAAAAGAAGAGGACACATTCAAATCAACAATCTCAGAGATGAGACTAGAAACATCACCATAGAAACAACCAAGATTCATAACATTATAAGGGAATACTTCTCAAACATTTATGGTAATATGTTTGAGAATCTGGAAGAAATGAACGATTTCCTAGCAAATATTGACATGCCAAAACTAAACCAAGATGAGTTAAACCAACTAAAGAATCTCATATCAAGCATCATAATAGATACAGCAATAAGAGACCTCCCATCTAAGAAAAGCCCAGGACCGGATGGATTTACAGCGGAATTCTACAAGGCCTTCAATGCAGAACTTACACCAATACTCCTCCAATTCTTCAATGAAATTAAAGAGAAAGTTCACTACTAAACTTTTTCTATGAAGCCGTCAAACTCTCATCCCCAAACAAGGCAGGGATTCATCAAAGAAAGAGAACTATAGACCCCTTTCTTTGATGAACATCGATGCAAAACTTCTCAAAAACATTTTGGCCAATCATCTTCAACAATTCATCCAAAAAATCATACACCACGATCAAACAGGATTCATTTCAGGGATGCTGGTTCAATATACTCAAGTCAATTAGTATAATTCATCACATTAACAATAGCAAGGATAAGAAACACATGGTTATCTCAATAGATGCAGAAAAAGCATTTCACAAGATCTAACACCCGTTTATGATGAAGGCTCTTGAAAAATTAGGAATCCTTGGAACATTCCTCAATACAATAAAGGCTGTATATGACAAACCTACAGCCAGTATTATACTTAATGGTGAAAAACTAAAGCCATTTACTCTAAACTCAGGAATGAGACAAGGATGTCCACTCTCTCCACTTCTCTTCAATTTAGTATTAGAATTCCTAGCTACAGCAATAAGACAAGTTGCAAACATAAACGAGATCCAAAAAGGGAAAGATGAAGCAAACCTCTCCCTCTTTGCAGATGACATGATCTTATATGTAAAGAATCCCACAAACTCCACTCCCAAATTTCTCGAGCTGAATTGAAACTTTGGCAAAGTAGAAGGGTATAAAATTAACCCTCAAAAATCAATGGCTTTTCTGCATGCCAACAATGAGAAGATCATGGCTGAAATCAGGAAAGCAAGTCCATTCCTAACAGCCTCACAAAAAAAAACTACCTAGGAATTAACTAAAGAAGTAAAGGACCTCCATGATGAAAACTTTAAAAACCTGAAAAACGAAATCCAAACAGAACTTAGAAAGTGAAAAAACCTCCCATGCTCCTGGATTGAAAGGATCAACATCGTGAAAATGGCAATACTTCCCAAGGCTATCTACAAATTCAATGTGATACCTATCAATATTCCAAGCTCACTCTTCAAGGAAATAGAAGAGGCAGTTCAAAAATTCATTTGGAACGATAAAAGACCCAAGTAGCAAAAATAATTCTTAACAGAAAGAATAATGCTGGAGGAATATCAATACCAAATTTCACACTCTACTACAAAGCCATGGTAATCAAAACAGCTTGGTACTGGCACAAGAACAGACCTCAGGACCAATGGAATAGAATTGAAAACCCAGAAATGAACCCACAGACCTATAGCCACCTAATCTTCCATAAGGCAGCTAAAAAAATAGAATGGAAGAAATACAACCTCTTCAGTAAATGGTGCTGACAAAATTGGTTAATCACTTGTAGAAAACTAAAGCTAGATTCTTATATATCACCCTGCACCAGAATCAACTCCAAATGTATCTAAGATCTCGAAGTCAAAGCAGACACCCTGAGAACATTACAGGATGGAAGAAGAGAAACCCTTGGCACAGGCTGAAATTTTCTTAATAGAGACCCAGAAACACAACAAATCAAAGACAAATGGGCTTTCATGAAATTGCAGAGCTTCTGCATGGCAAAGGACATAGCTAGCAAGATCAATAGAAAGCCCACGGATTGGGAGAAGATCTTCACTAGCCATACAATGGACAAGGGTCTCATATCTAAAATATACTTGGAACTCAAAAAATTAAATCCCCCAACAACAAATCCTCAAAGAAACAACTGCCCAATAAATAAGTGGGCTAAAGACTTAAAGAGAAACTTCTCTGAAAAGGAAATAGGAATGGCCAAAATACACTTGAAGAAACCTCTCTAGCCATAAAAGAAATGCAAATCAAAACAACATTGAGATTCATCCTCACCCCAGTTAGAATGGCTATAACCAAGTACTCTAATAACAACAGATGCTAGAGAGGATGTGGCCAGAAGGGAACAAACCTATAGTTGTTGGGAGTGTAAACTTGTTCAACCCCTTTGGAAAGTAGTATGGAGGTTCCTCAAAAGACTCCACATAGAGCTATGACCATGCAATACCACTTTTGGGCATTTACCTAAACGATCACAAACAAGACCATACAATGCTACTAACACAACTATGTTCATTGTAGCATTATTTACCATAGCTAAGATATGGAACCAACCCAGGTGCCCCTTAGTAGATGAATGGATCAAGAAAATGTGGTATACGGGCTGGGAAGGTGGCTCAGTGGTAGAGCGCTTGCCTTGCATGCTCAAGGCCCTGGGTTCGATTCCTCAGCACCACATAAGCAAAAAGAAAAAAAAAGCCGGAATGTGGCGTTGTGGCTCAAGTGGTAGAGCACTAGCCTTGAGCTGAAGAGCTGAGGGACAGTGCCCAGGCCCAGAGTTCAGGCCCCACGATTGGACCCAAAAAAAAGAAAATGTGGTATATATACACAATGGAATTCTATGCCTCCACCAGAAAGAATGACATTGTCCCATTTGTTAGGAAGTAGAAAGACTTGGAGGAAATTATATTAAGTGAAGTTAACCAGGCCCAAAGAAACATATGTCCCATAGTTTCCCTTATTTGCAATAACTAGTATATGTCTGGGACAAGCAGAAATGTTCAGATAAGATGATATTAAGCGAAATGAACCAAGTTAGGGACCCAAATTGTTTTTTCTTTCTTGCTATTGTTTCTAACATATTCATAAGGTACCATTTGATTTTTTTGTTGCTTTGTATGTCCCTCCACCATGGTATAAGCCCTATTTTCACTGTATTTGATGTTGGTATAATTTGTGGAGGGAAAGGGAAAAAACAAAATGTTTAAATCTGTATCCACAGATTGACTCATTGCAACAATGAGATGTACAAGACGTTATGTTGAAAAACAAACTTTACAATTTAGGTGCAGGGGGTGGGGTGTAGTTCAGGAGGTGGGAGGGACAGGATGGTAGGGGAAAAACATAAGAGGAGGCAACAATGCTGGATGGGAAATGTACTCCTTACCTTGCTAATGTAACAGTATTTTCACAATAAAAAACATTTCACAAAAAAAGACTTCTTACAGATCTGAACCAGGAAATATTTAAAATATGCCAAGAAAAAAAAGTTACTGGGGTCACACTAAAATGTGTGCGGTACAACAGTTTCTCCTTCTGGACCGGACAGGAAAACAAAAGTTAACAGTAGCTTTCTCAGGCTGAGACCTTCCATTACTCAATATCCATCTGGAATTCAAGAAGTGTCTCAGTGATTCATCCTAGTAAGAATATTAAAGGTAAATTCAGTTGATGTCTTAAAATTACTCTTTGGTGAATTGGGGGCAAAATTAGCTCTACAGCAGTGTATATTCACTTTATTCATTTATATTTTATGGTGCTGTGGATGAAATTCAAACCCAGGTATTCTACCATGGAGCTACATTCCTAGCTCTGGAGTATGTTTCAAATGGGTTCTAATTAAATGGATAGGATGCAGATTTAATTATGTTGATATTAGAAAATCATAAAGGCAATCTCTTTGTACCATATAAATTATTCAAAGTGATAGAAAATTGTCTTAATTCCTAATTATATTTCTTATGCTCTGAGTTATTATTTTACCCCAGAAATGGAATCAAAGCTGAAAAGTAGCTAAAATGTTCATGATGTACAATGGGTATAGTACTGCTTTAATCTACAGAAATAGAGAATGTAAAAGAAATTATGTAACCATCTCACTATTAAGAAAATTGAAAACATATGTTCAATGTGAAAATAAATAATAGAACACTAAAATCGTGAATTCAAATATGACAAATACCAGAAGGACATTTCCAACGTTTAGTGTCTTGTGTGCCTCTTGTTTTATCTAAATTATTGGAATCTTGAAAACAAAACAAAACAAAAAACCTTGGTACTGTTGGCTCATGGCTGTAATCCTAGCTACTCAGGATGCTAAGATCTGAGGATAATGCTTTTAAGGAAATATGGGCAAGAAAGTCTGTGAATCTGCAATCGACCCTCAGAAAACTGAAAGTGGTGCTGTGGCTCAAAATGCGAGAGCACTACCCTTGAGCAAAAGCTATCAGGGACAGTGACCTGGCCCAGAGTACAAGCCCCACGACTGACAAGTTAAAAAAAAAATAGTAAAATTTCGGGCGAGGCTCAATGGCAGATTGCTGGCATTGCATACATAAGGCCCTGGGTTCAATTCCCAAGAACACAAATACATATGTAGTAAGATTTCTAACGAAGTAAGATCAATACAGCGAGTGTGGTAATTAGAAGTAACATTTGCTCAAGTAGTACATTGCCTGCCTGGTAAGCATAAGGTCCTTAATCCAAACTCCAAAATCATAAGAAATATAGATAAATGAATATAATAAAATAAACACAAAAGAAGAAAAAATATTGTTTTCAGGAGATATAAAGTGTTTTTTGGGGGCATGTAACATTCATCAGTGACAATTTTATAGTAAAGAATTTGGAGAACATTCATTCAATAAAAGGTTTATTCCTCGGGGGAAGGTGGCTCATTGGCAGAGTGCTTGCCTTGCATACATGACACCCTGGGCTTGATTCCTCAGCACCACATAATCAGAAAAAGCCAAAAATGACAATGTGACCCTGAGCTGAAGAGCTGAGGGACAGTGCCCAGGCCCAGAGTTCAGGCCCCATGACCGAAAAGAAAGAGAAAGAGAGAGAGAGAGAGAGAGAGAGAGAGAGAGAGAGAGAGAGAGAGAGATTTCTCCAAATATTCAGGTAAGGATTTTCACTTCTTAGCTAGATATTTTGCTTTTAACCTGGTATGAAGGGTTTGGATTTTTTTCTGCGTTTCTTATTTATAATCAGAGAGTAAGTCAGGGATCAAGCTATAGTAATCTATCAGAGGTAAAGCACCCATGAGTAAATTATGGTGGGACCTTTGATGTGTCTCCCTGGACAAACACATATTACTGTGACCTGTGACATCAAGAAGTGGAGACCAAAAGGAGAAATAATTCTTTAAGACAAGGACAAGGAATTTTACATTGTCTAAGGTACCTGGGGCAAAGGAATTCAGGAAAAATATGTGATAAACTCATATACCAAGACCCTCATAGAGAAGCTATTTAAAAAGTAGGAAGTTCTCAAAAATGGAATTCTCAAAGTCCAACTGAAGCAAAGCTCTCTGTAAAAGAAAAGGAGAATGGCCCTCAAAATGATCTTATAGGGACTTTTCAGTTAGGCATAAATTATAATAGGCACACAAAAGGTAGGAAAAGAAACACCCTTAAGAACTGTTTTTCAATCATATACACATACATAATAATACACATTCTGGAAAAAAATATGACCAGGGAAGCCTTGAGACCTTGGAAAGTAGAACAAAAATTTAATGGTATGGGTGGGGTTGAAAGAGATGGGGAAGAACGCCAAAAGGATGACATTGATCAAGATGCATTGTACTCTAAAACTCAGTATTAAATTGAAAATTTCTGTGTACTAACTACTTAAAGATAATAGGAAAGTAGTTATATATAATATATAATATAATATATAAATTATATTAAAGAAAATCTGAAAATGGAAGAAAAATTTACAACTACTAAAAGTACCTTTGTAAAAGCTATGCTTACACTAAGCACAAAAACGGGACTGTACTGCTGTTATACACAGTTACAGTTAACATGTTTATTTAACATATGCATTCCAACCAGGCACAGTGGCTTCAGCCTGTAACCCTACATAATAAGGAGGCAGAGATCAGTGAGTCACAGCTTCAGTCCAATCTGGGAGTAAACTTTTGTGAGATTCCATCTCAACAAATGTCCGGGTACAGTAATGTATACATGACATCCCAGCAACATGGGGAATCACAAACAGAAGGACCACAGCCCAAGCCAGTTCTAACATGAAGCTATAGTCTATCTTTAAAATAACTAATACAAAAAGAAACTGCTGAATTCTGGTGCCTGTAATCCTAGCTATTCAGGTGGCTGAGATATGAGGATCAAGGTTCAAAGCTAGCTTGTGCAGGGAAGTCCAAGAGATTCTTATCTCCAATTAACCACCAAAAACCCAGAAGTGTAGCTGTGGCTCAAGTGGTAGACCATTAGCCTTGAGTGAAAAAGCTCAGGGACAATGCCCAGGCTCTGAGTTCAAATCCCAACAACTGATGAGACAGACAGACAGAGACAGAGAGAGGAAGGAGAGGGAGAGGAGAGGAGAGAGAGGGAGAGAGGGAGAGAGACTCCTGGGTGGCTTGAATAGCAGCGTGCCTAATTAGTAAGCACAAGGCCCTGAGTTCAATCCCTAATACCAGTAAAAATAAATAAATAAAACACTTCTATGCATACATAAACCCAGCCCTACATTCTCAATATAGTTATTACACAAGTTGGAGAAAATCAGTACTTGATGTTTACACCCATATGACTACATCATAGTTGAGTCAATTATACTGCAATTACATTTCCTTTCTCATTTTTTTCATTTTTTAAAAGAAACTGCCATTCTCATTTTTCAGTTTTTTAAACTGATGTTTCCCCAGGTGTTAACAATTGTCATATTTTTCTACATGCATAGATTTTTGTTTGTGGTTGTGGGGCCTGGACTCTGGGCCTGGGTACTATCTCTCAGCTCTTCAGCTCAGGGCTAGCGCTCTACCACTTGATTCCACAGGGCCACTTCCAGCTTTTTCTGCTTATGTGGTGCTGAGGAATTGAGCCCAGGGCATCATGCATGCAAGGCAAGCATTCTACCACTGAGCCACCTTCCCAGACCTGCATAGATTTTTATGTATATTCCTAATTCAAACTCAAATTGCCATAGTTACTTCTAGTCAGTCTATTTTCCACTTAAGGAAACATAAGTTCTTATTTTCCTAGAAGTCTTTGTCCTGGAGCCTTTAAGCTCTGCTTTGAGCTAGCTTTACCCCAGGCATTTTGCTTACCTACTTCCAGAAATTTCCTTTATCAGCATTCTGAATTGAATCTCTTATTCTCTCAATTTTCCTGTTTCTTGATTTATTCCTTTCTTTTGATAGATCATATCCTGAAGTCATTTTCTTGGTGCTTCCCAGAAGATACTTTTTAAATTTTGACATGTCAGAAACATCTTTACAGCAACAATGAAGTTTTTCAGGGTCTCTCTCTCTCTTTCTCTCTCTCTCTTTTTTTGTCAGTGGTGTGGCTTGAACTTGGGGCCTAGGTGCTGTCCCTTAGCTCTTTTTTGTTCAAAGTTAGCACATTACCACTTTGAGCAGCACCATTTCTGGTTTTTGAGTGGTTAATTGGAAATAAGAGCCTCACAGGTACTTGCCTGCCTGGTCTGGCTTCAAACCAAGATCCTCAGATCTCAGCCTCCTGAGTAGTGATAGTTAGATAGATAGATAGATAGATAGATAGATAGATAGATAGATAGATAGATAGGGAGTGCCCTGCCTCAGGTATTTTGTAACAACAGAAAAACAACTAAAACATATGTAAATAAGCCTTCCAAGCCTTCTACCTTTCTTTTCACTGTATTTCATTGATTAGAATCACTAATACAATGTTGCATATAAGCAATGACAGCAGGTGTTTCAACAAAAACCATTCTTTACAAGTTCTGTCACTCTTCAATTGAAAGTTTTCAATATTTGATCATTAAATACGATAGTTGATGTAATATTTTCTTTTATATCGGCAATTTCCATTATATCATAACAATAATAATCCATTGGAATGTATTCCAGGGGTCAGTGCTATAATCAACTGAAGTTCTCTACAGTCCCTAAATTAATATAGGGATAAAAAGTAAAAAAAATAAAAGAACTGTTATCTCAGAACTGAAGGTGTGGTTCAAGTGGTAGAGCACCAGTCTTGAGCCAAAAATGCTGAGAGTGTAAGGGCCCGAGTTCAAGCCACAATAATCATTTACTCTCTCTCTTTCTCTCTTTCTATCTCTCTCTCTCTCTCTCTCACACACACACACACACACACAAACACACACACATGCATGCACATACACACAAACTGCTATCTTTATTCTCTATTAGTCCATCTACTTTACTATAACAATGTTCCTTAGGTTATAGATTTTATAACAAAAATGGCTTCTTTTGCTCAATGTTTTGAAATTTGAAGGGCATGTTGTTAGCTCAGCTCTGTGGTGAGGATGTCATGGCATATGTCATCATAATGGGGGAAATGTGTATAGAAAGGTGAGAAAGGTAGCCAGAGAGTGGGGAGGAGCCTGGCTCACTAGTGTATGTGTGTGTGTGGGGGGGTGTGTGTGTATGTGTGTGTGTGTTTACTGGTCCTGGGGCTTGAACTCAGGATCTAGGTGATGTCCCTGAGCTTTCTATACTTAAGGATAGTGCTCTGAGCTGGGAATGTTACTTAGTAGTAGAGTGCTTGCCTAGCATACATGAAGCCCTAGGTTCGATTCCTCAGTACCATATGAACAGAAAAAGCTGGAAGTGGCACTGTGGCTGAAGTGTTAGAGCTAGCCGTGAGCAAAAGAAGCTCAGAGACAGTGTCCAGGCCCTGAGTTCAAGCCCCATGACTATAAAATAAAAGTGTAGCACTCTACCACAGCTCCAATCTCCACTTTTTTGCTGTTTACTTGGAGATATGAATCTCATGAACATTCCTGCCCAGGTTGGCTTTGAACTGTGATCCTCAGATCTGACCTCCTGAGTAGCTAGAATTACAGGCATGAGCCACCAACATCTGGCCTCACTAGTTTTAAAATATTTTTATTAATGTTATTATTTAGTAGTTGAACAAAGAGGTTACAATTCTATAAGTCAGGTTATGAGGACAATGCACCGTGATCATTCTCTTCTTTCATTTCATTTTCCCATTTCTCCCCTCCTGTCCCTACCCTCACATCACAGAGCTCATTTCTTCTATACTGTACATTGAATATAATGACTGCATTTCCTCACCCTTCCTCACTTTATTCCTGTGCCTTACTTTGCCTATCTCCTAAAACATATTTCTACTTCTGGATATTCATTTTGTTTGGATAATTATACCTTTGGATTCCTCCCCTAAGTAACCACCTTTATTCAGCTTGTTTGTGTAGTTTCATTAAGCCCTGTATATGTTATCATGTTTAGTTGTACTTTAGATCTAACTTACATATAAGCTCACTAGTTTACAACAATCTATCTTACAAAAAACTGTCAAGGTCCCTCAAGAACTACCATAATCCCTCTTGAGAACAATGTACTCAGTGACTTAACTCCCATTAGTATCACCCTCTTAAAGGTCCCATTATTTGGGCCATACTGAGGATCATGTTGCTTACATGCAAACTATTGTCATAAATTTCAAATTTCATAATAGAAATTTGACTATTATTATTTTCCCTATATGTGCTAAAAAAAGAGATTTGTTGAATTCCAACTTAAACATGTAAAGTTGGTTGTCTTTAAATCTTAATAAGAAACTTTTGTGACAATGGGCCTGCTGATGCTGCATGCTTGTAATCTCAGCACTCAGGGGGCTGAATATGAGACGACAAGTTCAACTCTTGTCTGGATACATAGAAAAACCCTGTCATAACAAAAAAAATTTGATGGAGGGGCACCAGTGGCTCATACCTGTAATCCTAGCAAGTCAGGAGGCTGAGATCTCAGGATCACCATTTGAAGTAAGTTCAGGAAGAAAAGTGCATGAGACTCTTATCTGCAATTAACCACCCAAAATCAGGAAGTAGAGCTGTGGCTCAAATTGGGAGAGTACTAACCGTGAGCACAAAAGCTCAGGGACACTGCCCAGGCCCTGAGTTCAAGCCCCAGGACCAGCACACACACACACACACAAACACACACACACACACAAATACACACACACACACATGAAATAGGAAGAAAAGAAGAAGGGGTGAATATGTTCAAAGTACTTTTATGCATTTATAAAACAGAAAAATGAAACTTGTTAAAATTGTTTTGGAAAGGAGGAGAGTGACAGAGAGGCTGGGATCAATTGGAACACATTGCATACATGACTGGAAATGTCAGAATAAAAATAAAATCATCCTCCCCTATAACTAATGTATGCTAAGAAAAAAACTGAAACATGTTGAAATTGTTTTAAGAGGGAAGGAAGTGAAGGGAGAGAGATGGAAATGAAAGTCCCATGTACAACTAATGTACTCTAATTAAATTTTTTTATTTTTATTTTTTTGGGGGGGAGGTCCTGTCATGGGGCCTGAACTCTGGGCCTGTGCGCTGTCCCTCAGCTCATCAGCTCAAGGCTAGCGCTCTACCATTTGAGCCACAGCGCCACTTCCGGCTCTTTTCTTTTTGCTTATGTGGTGCTGAGGAATCGAACCCAGGGCCTCATGCATACAAGGCAAGCACTCTACCACTGAGCCACCTCCCCAGCCCCTAAAAATCTTTTTTTTAAAAATGAAGCTGGGCACTGGTGGCTCAAACTTATAATCCTAGTTGAGATATAGGTGATTACAGTCAAAAGGTAGTCCACAGAAAATTTTGAGTCTCCATCTGCAAAATGACCAGGAAAAACTGTGGAGGCATGGCCAAAGTGAAAGAATTACAGCTGAACAAGTGAGAGACCTTGGATTCAAACCCAAGTATGAAAAAAATTAAAAGATTGAGAAATATAACAAGGGGAACTGATTTGAGAGTAGATCACATGGAAGGAATAAGAATTACAATTTTAGCTGGGCGCCAGTGGCTCACGCCTGTAATCCTAGCTACTCAGGTGGCTGAGATTTGAGGATTGCGGTTCAAAGCCAGCCCGAGCAGGAAAGTCTGTGAAACTCTTATCTCCAATAAACCACTAGAAAACCTGAAGTGGCGCTGTAGCTCAAGTGGTAGAGGACTAGCCTTGAGCTGAAGAACTGAGGGACTGGGCTCAGGCCCAGAGCTCAAGCCCCATGACTGCCAAAAAAAAAAAGAATTCCAATTTTAAAATAATTATATAAGTGTGTGCCACTTCAATGACCTCAGTTTTTTCAATTTTAATGTATTTTAATTGACATATAATAACTATACAGAATTAAGAAGTACGATGTGACATTACTGTCGATGTATACAAACAATAAATAATGATCAGATCAGGATAACTAGCATATGATTATCTCAAACATCTGTCATTTCTTTGTGTTGGAAATATATAAAAACCTTTTCTAACAGAAAAGCTAACAGCTATTTTGAAACGTTTAACTATAAGTTTATTTTTCATATCTGCCTACAAGCACATGGAATTTCTGGGGGAATTTTAATTACTTTGATTACAAAACATTGATTAGCTGAAACTTGTTAGCTTAGTTTATGAAGCTATTGTACCTTATAGGTTGCATATATTATTAAAAGCAAATGTTTTGAGAAAAACTACGTAAAAAGAGGAATGACGGAAAGGGTGATGTTGATTGAGACATCTTGCACTTATAAAATGACATGTTGAAATGAAACCCCTTTATACAACTACTTAACAAAAAGTCAATACAGGTTTTTAAAAAAATAAAAAATTAAGATTAAAAAGGAATAATGATGTACAGAGATTTTTCTTTATGACCAAAACAATGATTTGCAGCTCTCTGGCTTGCTGTGCTAAAAAAAAATCTTACAAATATTCATCTATGCTCCTGTTGTTTTTGTTTGTTTTGTTTTTGTTGATTGTGGAGCTTGAACTCAGGACCTGAGCACTGTCCCTAATATCTTTTGCCCAAGGTTAGTGCCCTACCACTTTGAGCCACAGTGCCATTTCCAGCTTTCTGATAGTTAATTGGAGATGAGTTTCTTGGGCTCTCCTGCCCAGGCTGGCTTTGAACCATGATCCTCAGATCTCAGCCTCCTTAGTAGCTAGGATTATAGCATGAGCCATCAGCACCCGGCTATGCTCCTGTTTTGAACCTAAGAAAAATGAAAGTGGTAGAACGTGAGTGGGATAAGGTTTGGGTCAGAGGGTTTGGAGAGGTCTGGCTTCGCTCTTACTGTCCCAAAGCTGGGATAGTGTCGAGATCCAGGGCAAGGAGAGGCCTCAGTGTTTCCAAGGGTCTGCTCCTCACAAGAGCTGTCATTTCTGCAGGCCAATCCAGAAAAGGGACCTCGGGTACCTTCCTGATCTTCAGACCCAGCGCTCCACTCCCACTCCCTGCAGACTTTCATCCTTGCCATGGCTGAGCTGATCCAAAAGAAGCTGCTGGGAGAAGTGGAGAAATACCAACAGCTACAGAAAGACTTGAGTAAATCCATGTCAGGAAGGCAGAAGCTTGAGGCACAATTAACAGAAAATAATATCATGAAGGAGGAGCTGGCTCTGCTGGATGGGTCCAATGTAGTGTTCAGACTTCTGGGTCCAGTGCTGATCAAACAGGAGCTGGGAGAGGCTCGGGCCACAGTGGGAAAGAGGCTGGACTATATCACAGCTGAAATTAAGTGATATGAATCCCAGCTTCGAGACCTTGAGCGGCAGTCAGAGCAACAGAGAGAGACCCTAGCCCAGCTGCAGCAGGAGTTCCAGCGAGCCCAGGCAGCAAAGGCAGGAGCTCTTGGGAAGGCCTGACCCCCATAGTGGGGGAGGGGAAGGGAAGGGTGGGAATGAGGCAGCTTTAGGGACTATATTATAGTAGCTAATAAAATTTTTAAACACCAAAAAAAGAAAAAAAGAAAAAAAAAGAAAAATGAAAGTGGAGTAAAAGAAAGCAGTCTCACCATTCTTATTTCAAGACAAATTTTTCTGTGGATAGCCTCAGATGTAGTTACCACACAGTTGAAGAAGGACCCTGCTAGTTGGCAGCACCTTTCAAATTTAATGCTTATCAACAATAACTATTCATCAACGCAGAAGAAATAGCCTACTTGCAAGAGTGGGCTGTGTAGTGTTCCCTTGTGGGAGCATCAAAAGCCATTCAAGCAGGCAACACTTGGACGAATAGATCTCTATGCACAGTTATTTGTCTCAAAGGAGTATCTACATAGAGTATTATACAATTACTTTATTTACATAGGCTTTTACTTGTCATTTCCCTCTCCCAACAGTCACTTCATATATAGTTTCATAGCAAGCATTCTCTTTCTTGGATTTTAACCTTTTTTTTGGTAGCCAGTAGCATGTGTTCACATCAGTGATGTAGAAAGGCATTGATTGGTGAAATGCCCATGCCTTGCTCTGTCTTTGCCATATATTGGCTTTGGTTTAATGTTCAGAAAATAATAAGGAACATGAAATAAATACAGAAATAGTAATTCAATCCAAAACAAAAATTTTTTATTGTGAAAATACCGTACAGAGGGGTTACAATTACATGGGCAAGATAATGAGTACATTTCTTATCAAGCATTGTTGCCTCCTCCTTTGTTTCCCCTTCGCATCCCTTCTCATCAAAACAGAAAATTTAATAACATTTTTTAAAAATAAAGTCTTCCTAATTTTTTTTTTGTTTATTACTTAGAAAATGTGAAGGTTTATCTTTAGCTGTCAGCTAATATTTTTAGAAAGATTTAAGGTCTAAGGGGATATTTTCCACCTATGAAAAGTGCCAGCTGGGTGCCAGAGGCTCATGTCTTAGGTATTTAGGAGGCTGAGATCAGAAGATTACAGTTCAAAGCCAGCCTGGGCAGAAAAGTCTTTAAGACTCTTATATCCAACTAACTACCAGAAAACCAGAAGTGGTGCTGTGGCTCAAAGTAGTAAAGTGCCAGGTTTCAGCAAAAAAGGCTCAAAGACAGAGCCCAGGCCCTGAGTTCAAGCTCCCCAACTGACAAAAAATAAACCAAACAAAAAAGAAGAAGAAAAGTGCCAACAATCTCCAGTCTAAACACATAAAGAAATCCTGTCAGTCCTCTACTACTTAGTGGGTCACTGAGGTGGGTCTGGATCTTATTTGGGGCACTTACTTGGCATGTTTACATACTTGCGCATGTTATATTACATTTGTTTAGAGAGAGATATTAGATTTGAAAATTAAAATTCCAGGTGAGAAAGTGCTGTGTTGCCTTCTACCTAAGAATACATACTAAGGGCCTTTTCTCTCCACAGTGATTTCAAGTTTTTAACTTTGTTGGCAAAAATTTAATTACATACATTAAAAAAAAACATTTTTATTATAACACTAACATGGAAAGGCCAATTTCCCAAAATGTTTGTGAAGGGATTTGTAATTTTATAAATAGTTCAGCTCTGTAATACCCTATCAAATTTAGCTCCCTACTTGAAATTAAAAGTGATCCTTTAAATTCTCCCAGAGATAAAATACTACTACTGCTGTAAACGATACCCTTGCTACTTGGCTCTCAAGTGAAGGGAAGGGCTTTTTTTGCGTTTGCTTGATATGTTTACTCAGCTCCTACTAATGTGAAAAGACAATCCCCAAGGACAAGAAAATAAATTTATGTCCAGCATGAGAAACACCAGCTCAATAAGTTTAGTTCTGCAAAGAGATGTGAAATTCCTCCTGACACTACAGGAACAGCACATAAATTAATGGGCCTGGTGTGGGGTGTACATGTAAGGAAGTTGGAGAAATATTGTTCAAAGTGTACAGAAATTCAGTAAAAACTGAATATATTCTGGGGATATAATTTGCAGGATAGGTAGTGATGAACCTTTTAATTAATCTGACAGTGGTCATCATTACACAGTGGGTGCATCCATAAAATAATCACATCAAGCTTGGCACAATAGTTCAAACTTGTAATACTAGCTAGTTGTGAGGCCGAGATTGAGAGCAGTTTGAGGCCAGCCCAAGCAAAGTTAGTAAGTTCTAAAAAAACTAATTAAAACAAAGAACCCCCTGGTCATGGAAACACACATTTATTTTTTTAATTTATTTTTTATTGTGAACATATGGTACAGAGGGGTTACAATTACATGGGCAAGATAATGAGTACATTTCTCATCAAGCATTGCAGCCTCCTCCTTTGTTTACCCTTCACATCCCTTCCCAGCCTCCCCCCCGCCCCCCTACCCAATCCTCCTCACCCCCCCACCAAAGTTGTAAAGTTCGTTTTCGACATGACAACTTGTACTTCTCATTGTTGTAACGGGTCCACCTGTATCCTTAAATGACTTGTTTTTCCCCTTCTCCTCCACAAATTATACTGTGGGGGAGGGACATACAAAGCAACAAAGAAATAATCTTATAAATGCGTTAGAAACAAATGCATGGAAGAAAAAAAACATTAGAGTACATATCTAAGGGTTCATTTTCCTAACATCACATTATCTGACCTTTTCCGCTTGACTCATACATATACTAAATATTGCAAATACGGGAAACCATGGGACCTATGTTTCTTTGGGCCTGGCTTACTTCACTTAACATAATTTTTTCCAAGTTTTTCCATTTCCTAACAAATGGGGCAATGTCATTCTTTCTGATGGAGGCATAGAATTCCATTGTGTATATATACCATATTTTCTTGATCCATTCATCTACTGAGGGGCATCTGGGTTGGTTCCATATCTTAGCTATGGTAAATAATGCTGCAATAAACATAGTTGTGCTGGTAGCTTTAGTGTGGTCTTGTTTGTAAACATTTGGGTAAATGCCCAAAAGTGGGATTGCTGGGTCATAGGGGAGCTCTATGTGAAGTCTTTTGAGGAACTTCCATACTGCTTTCCAAAGTGGTTGAACAAGTTTACATTCCCACCAACAATGCAGTAAGGTTCCCTTCTGTCCACATCCCCTCCAGCATCTGTTGTTGTTAGAGTTCTTGATTATAGCCATTCTAACTGGGGTGAGGTGGTATCTCAATGTTGTTTTGATTTGCATTTCTTTTATGGCTAGGGAGGTTGAGCATTTCTTCATGGGTCTATTGGCCATCCTTCTTTCTTCTTCAGAGAAGTTTCTCTTTAAGTCTTTAGCCCACTTATTTATTGGGCAGTTGTTTCTTTGAGGATTTGTTGTTGGGGGATTTAATTTTTTGAGTTCCAAGTATATTTTAGATATGAGACCCTTGTCCGTTGTATGGCTAGTGAAGATCTTCTCCCAATCTGTGGGCTTTCTATTGATCTTGCTAGCTATGTCCTTTGCCATGCAGAAGCTCTGCAACTTCATACAATCCCATTTGTCCAACCTTTCTTTGATTTGTTGGGAAACACATTTATTTGTCAACCCAGTTATGCAGGAAGACTGTGCTTCTAGGCAACCCTGGCAGAAATTTCTCAAAACTCCATCTCAGCAGAAGTTGGATGTGGTGTGGACACCTACCATCCCAGCTACAGCAGGACATATATAATTAGAGGGTCATAGTCCAGGCATGGGACTAGGCAAAAATCAATACCCTATCTCAAAAGTAACCAATGTAAAAAAGGGATGTATTGATAACTCAGCAACAGAGCATCTGCCAAGCAAGAACAAAGCCTTGAGTTCAAAGCCCAGTATTACCCATAAAATCTGTATGGTATACTTTGAATATATAATCTTTATTGTCCATCTAATACTTTAAAATCAAAATGATGATAACAAATAATCATTATTACTGTGGAATATAGTTAGGTATGGGGTTTATGGATGTGTAAAAAGGAGCCGACTAAATAGAATGGGGATCAGTATAAAACTTTCCAAAGAAAGTATCAACTGAAGCAGGTACTAGTATAGTAATAGAAGTTCACTAGAACAAAGCAGAGAGGAAGATATCTATATCTATCTATCTATCTATCCATCTATCTATCTATTTACATATATGTACAGGTATTACTTAACTAAATTGAGAGGTCAGCAACAGCAATAGAAGTGTCAGAAAAATTGAAATCTGTGACAATTCTATTTATATGACAATTTTTTTCAAATTTGGGATGGTCTTGGATATTTAGGATTTTTATGCACACAGGTAAGGTAAGATTGTATCTAAAGTAGAAATTACAAGCTACACACAAACATACAATTTGTTAACACCAAGAAGCCTTAGTTCAAAGAGTTTCATCCTTATTTTATAATTAATATATTAAGCGTTGGGAGAAATCAAGATGAGGAAGTAGTGACAGAGATTAACCCAAGCTCCCTCTCATTAAATAGAGGAAGAGGTCCTGTAATACAGAACTCCACTTCAAAAGACCACAGCAAACAAACTAGAAATAATCAAATAAATAAATAAAATAAAAAAGAATGAAATGTATTGCAAGACAAAATAGCTGTCCATTTCTGGCTTCTTGGTGCTTAATTGGAGATAAGAATCTCCTGCACCTGGATCCTCAGATCTCAGCCTCTTAAGAAGCTGGGATTACAGGCATGAGTCACAGGCACCCAGTGCTGGTTTCTATTATTTCAAACACTAAAAAAAATTAGGTTTATTAAGTAAGAAGAATTATAATAGTCTATGTGATTAGTTCAGAAGTGAAAGAAAGCAAATTTTAAAAAGGAAAGCATGAGCAAAAAAAATTAATGTAAAATGTGGGACATACACTCTATTGCAAACCAGTCATTTAGACTCTCAAAGATAATGATAATGATTTTGATGACAATAACTATATTTACATAAAATAGCAACTTTTTATTAATCTATTTAGTCAGTCATTGAGTTTGAACTCAGAGTCTGGGCACTGTCCCTGAGCTCTTTTGCTCAAGGCTAGAACTCTATCACTTTTGAACCATGGCTCCACTTCTGATTCGCTCAAGGTTAATTGGAGATAAGAGTCTCAGAGACTTTCCTGCCTAGGCTAGGTCCTCAGATCTCCACCTCCTAAATAGCTAGGATTATAGGCATGAACCACTGGTACCCTGCTAAAATATCAATTTTAATTTTATACTTTACAAGTAAAATGTCGTATTTCTTTCTCTTCCTAATATGAATGTCATGATTTCATTTGTCAGTGTCTTCCTAATTACCTGCTTCAGAATGAAGATGTGAATCACTTGAGCCACAGCACTACTTCAGGCTTTTTTCTATTTATGTGGTACTGGGGAATCTAACCTGGAGCTTCATGCAGTCTAGGCAAGCACTTTACCACTGAGCCACATTCCCAGCTCCTGAACTCTTTTCTTATGGTCCAACAAATGCAGAGGTTTAATATACAAAAATTAAGAGAGACAAAAGAAAATAAAGAAGAAAAATATCTGATTTTTTTTTAATGCTAGTCCTGGAGCTGGAATTCAGGGCCTAGGCACTAACCTTGGGTTTTTGTTTTGTTTTGTTTTTTGTTTTCCTAAAGGCTAGCACTCTACTACTTGAACCACAGCTCCGCTTCCAGCTTTTTTTTTTTCCAGTCATGGGGCCTGAACTTGGCCTGGGTGCTGTCCCTCAGCTCTTCAGCTCAAGGCTAGCACTCTACAACTTGAGCCACAGCGCCACTTCAGCTTTTCTCTGCTTATGTTGTGCTGAGAAATTGAAACCAGGGCCTCATGCATGCAAGGCAAGCACTCTACCACTGAGCTACCTTCCCAGCCCCAACGTTCAGCTTTTTGATGATTGATTGAAGATAGGAGTGTCATGGACTTTTTAGCCCAGCCTGGGCTTTGGACTATGATCCTCACATTTCAGCCACCTCAATAGCTAGGATTGCTGGCACAAGTCTTCAGCATCTAGCAACAACTGAACTCTTTTTTTTTTTTGGTCAGTTATGCGGCTTGAACTCAGAGCCTGGGTGCTATCCCTGAGCCTCTCTGTGTTCAAGGATAGTGATCTACTACTGGAGCCGCAGCACTACTTCCTGTTTTTGAGTGGTTAATTGGAGATAAGAGTCTCATAGGGACTTTTCAGCTCAGGCCTGGCTTAGAACTGTAATCCAAAGATCTCAGCCTCCTGAGTGGCTAGAATTATACGAGTGAGCCATCAGTACCTGGCTTACAGCTGAACTCTTGAAAGACACTAGCAGACAAAACTTTGGCAAAATCTTCTACTGTCATAAACTGAATGACACAACTAAGGCTGATTCTAACCTGATTACAGTGACTAGACTTAATGCACAAAACATAAAATAGTGCAAGTAAGAACTACAATAAAATGAAAACGTTATATAAGATTAAATAAGGACTACTTAGGAAAATGCCTCCCTTTTTAACTCAAGTAAGGAGGAAAGATTTTGGCTATCCAAGGAAATAAAAGCAAAATTCAAATCATAGAATGGTCTGAGTTGTGATAAAAACAGCTGTGTTCGGGCGGGAAAGGTGGCTCAGTGGTAGAGCGCTTGCCTTGCATGCATGAGGCCCTGGGTTCGATTCCTCAGCACCACATAAGCAAAAAGGAAAAAAGCCGGAAGTGGCGCTGTGGCTCAAGTGGTAGAGCGCTAGCCTTGAGCTGAAGAGCTGAGGGACAGTGCCCAGGCCCAGAGTTCAGGCCCCACAACCGGACTCCCCCCCCCCAAAAAATAGCTGTGTTCTCTTGAAGAGTTAACCTTTTTTTCCCATCCTGGGGCTTGAACTCAGGACCTGGGCACTGTCACTAAGGGAGTTTCTTTGCTCAAGGCTAGCACTCTACAACTTGAGCCACAGGCCCACTTCCAGCCCTGAAGAGTTAATTTGTAAAGGGCACATCTCCAAGTCATGAAATCAAACTTTTGTTTTCATAGCTAAATTGGAAATATTGGGAGACAGTCCAGAATGGTAAGCTTTGTCTTGCTGTTTGTTATGGAAAGCAGACACATAAATGCCTGGCATGAAAGAAAAACTTGTTTCTGTCAACTACATTCTTTTCAGGAAGAGTGCATCCGTGTGAAAATATGACCCTTCTAATGCTGCCAAATTCAGCAAAATCTGAGTTGCTCTGTCGAGGAAGTGCTAAAAACAGCTTTAACTTACACACGCAGTTTTTTTTTTAACTTTTAAAAACAATGGCAAGGAGAACACTTACAGCAAAATCTTTTTGTAATTCTCCTTTGGACTTCCTCTGTCTCAATTTAGATATTAGATAAATCCATTGTTTCTGAAAGAACTAGAAACATGATGATGAACCAGCAGCTTATGTTTTTCATCATGCTGGTTTACATGTCCTAAGTAAATTCCATATTTGTTTATTCCCACTGTAAACGAAAATCAGTGTCCTCTTCAACAAATCCTAGTAAGAACTCTTTGCATGCGTTATTTTTTTTTTTTTATCATATCCTTATCCTCCTCTTTCATTTATGGTCTTCCTTCCTTCCTTCCTTTCTTTCTTTTTTTTTTTTTTTTTTTTGCCAATTCTAGGGCTTGAACTCAGGGCCTGGGTGCTGTCCCTGAGATCTTTTTGCACAAGGCTAGCACTCTACCACTTTGAGCAACAGCACCACTTCTGGTTTTCTAGTGGTTAATTGGAGATAAGAGTTTCATTAACTTTCCTGGCCTACCTGGCTTTGAATGGTGATCCTCAGATCTCAGCCTCCTTAATATCTATGTTTACAAGCATGAGCTACCAGCACGCAGCTATAGTTTCTCTTCTAAAAGTCTAAATTAAAATATTACATATGGGATACATCAATGTTTTAGCTTTATGTGGTAAAATGTCTAAATGAGTTTTGCTAGTTCTACAACTTTAGGAATAGTTGAAGATTATCTTTCATGTTAATTCATTTTATTTTCCAGGATTATAGAGGAGTTATAGGTAGACACATTTTTCTTCATTTTCCCATTTATTAAGAAAAACAATGTAAAACATAGGTCCCATGGTTTCCCTTATTTGCAATATCTAGTATAGGTATGAGTCAAGCGGAAAAAGCCAGATAATGTGATGTTAGGAAAACGAACCCTCAAATATGTATTTTAATGTTTTTGTTTCTTTCATGCATGTGTTTCTAACGCATTTATAAGATTATTTCTTTGTTGCTTTGTATGTCCCTCCCCCACAGTGTAACCCCCGCTTTCACTATATTTGATGTCAGTATAACATGTGGAGGAGACGGGGACCAACAAGTCATTTAAGGATTCAGGTGGACCTGTTGCAACAATGAGAAGTACAAAATGTCATGTCAAAACCAGCTTTACAATGTCGGGGGGGGGGGTATGATTGGGTGGGGGGGAGGGGGGAGGCTGGGAAGGGAGGTGAAGGGTAAACAAAGGAGGAGGCTGCAATGCTTGGTAAGAAATGTATGCATTATCCTGCCCATGTAATTCTAACCCCTCTGTACAGTATGTTCTCAAATAAAATAAAATAAAATTAAAAAAAAAAAAAAGAAAAACAATGTAAACTTCCAATTGGAGCTCTGCTATGCTATGACACAGAGCTATTAGAACAGCAAAGAAAATCAGGAACATTTATTTATGGACTAGATATTGGATATTACTAAATATTATTGTTTTTTTTTTGTTGTGGTAAGGCATTGTGGTTATGTAGGAGAATATTCATGATGTTTATGGACGTATACAAAATTATGTAGAGAGCTGGGTGCTTGTGGCTCAAGCTTGTAATCCTAGCTACACAGGAGGCTGAGATCTGAGGATAGCAGTTCAAAGCCAGCCCAGATAGGTAAGTCCATGAGATTCTTATCTCCACCAGAAAACCTGAAAACCAGAAGTGGCACTTTTATCTCCACCAGAAAAACAAGAAGTGGCATGGTGGTTCAAAGTGGTAGAGTACTAGCCTTCAGCAAAAGAACTCTGGGACAGTGCCCAGGCCTAGAGTTCAAGCCCCATGACGACAACCACCACCACCACCAAAACATAATAATCTACACTAGTTACATGATACTGAATAACAAATTATTTCAAAATGTATTAACTTAAAGCAATAAATGTTTATCTCAGTTCTCTGTGGGTAAAGCAATTGGTTATGACTTAACTGTGTTTTGTGACTCTGGTCTCTCACAAGACTGCTCTCATGGGCTTGTTCAGGGCTACAGGCATCTTAACATTTCTCTGCCCACACATGATTGTAAGTTTGTGTTATGTAATCTCAAGGCTTATTTCAATCTGCCAA
The DNA here is from genome assembly GCF_019054845.1 of Dipodomys spectabilis. Classification (NCBI taxonomy): domain Eukaryota; kingdom Metazoa; phylum Chordata; class Mammalia; order Rodentia; family Heteromyidae; genus Dipodomys; species Dipodomys spectabilis. Next base: position 369,414 of record NW_024871350.1, on the reverse strand, counting down.
CCTACCAAGAGGTGAAGGTCAGCTCAGGCATAATTAGCAAGACTGTCCTAATGGTGCTAAGCCTGGTGCCTAACACTTGTAATTACAATTCCTTCCTTCCTTCCTTCCTTCCTTCCTTCCTTCCTTCCTTCCTTCCTTCCTTCCTTCTTTCCTTCCTTCCTTCCTTCCTTCCTTCCTTCCTTCCTAATCCTGGGGCCTGGTTGCTGTCTCTAAGCATCTTTTGCTCAAGGGTAACACTAAAGGATAGCACTCTGCCACAGCTTGAATCACAGCTCCACTACCTGCTTTTTTGATAATCTCACAGACCTTCCTACCTGTGCTGTCTTCAAACTGTGATCCTCAGATCTAAGCCTCCTGAATAGCAACAGGTGTGAGCTATTGGTGCCAACATGGATTTCTCAATTCTATGGATGAATCTCCCAAATTCTTTCCCCTTCCATTCTTACTGCCTCTATCTAGCTTTGTGACTCACTTTCTCTTCTAAATTATTCCAGTAGCCTCTCAACTGTTTTTTTCTGCTTCTCATTTTTACCATGCTATATCCTTTAAACCAGCAGCAAAATTTTCTTCTGATATCTTTCCCTCTGCAAATCTCTGAAAACTACCAGTTATCAGTAATATTCAAAATTCCAGGCCCTCATGATCTCATTGCAACAGACTCTGCAAAGTTCTTCTTAGGCCAGTTCTTTCCCATGCTCCATACAATAGTTGCTCAAGTCTCTTCTGTGTTGCTTAAGCTCATCAGTACACTTTGATAATTTCATACCACGAACCACTCTCCCTCTTGTGTAATACTCCTTCCATTCAATATTTTTGTCGGTCATGTGGCTTGAACTCTGGGCCTGGGCGCTGTCCCTGAACTCTTCAGCTCAAGGATAGGACTCTACTACTTGAGCCATAGCACCACTTCTAGTTTTCTGGTGGTTAATTGGAGATAAGAGTCTCATGGACTTTCCTGGCTTTGAACTACAATCCTCAGATCTCAGCCTCCTGAGTAGCTAGTATTACAGGCATGAGCCACGGGCATCCAGCAGTGTTACCTTTCTAGGTCTTTACTGTCACTAGATAACTAATTATATAATTAGCAAACACCTCTGTAGAAGCTGGCAGGCAAACTCTTGTCAGCTGATGGCTTAGGTCTTTGGCAACCCCCATAAACATGCATGCTACTCACATACTTAGGTCACAGGGTTGTTTCTCAGATTGTCCTCATCCTTAGGCGATCCAGGGATAGTCTGGTCAAATATATATTAATAGCACAAGCAGATTTGATTGTGATAATTCTTCTTTTGTTTTGTTTTTTGTTTGTTGGGCTCGAACTGTGGACCTGGGTACTATCCTTCAGCTCTTCAGATCAAGGCTAGCGCTGTACCATTTGAGCCACAGCACCACTTCTGGCCTTTTCTGTTTATGTGATATTGAGAAATTGAAGCCAGGGCCTCATGGATACAAGGAAAGCACTCTACCACTGAGCCACCTTCCCAGCCCTCATTGTGATAATTCTGTAGATGAATATGGTGTACTTTGCCCAAGTTTACTCCTCCATTACATTTCTATACCTTCTACCTCCTACCCACTTTTTCAAACAGTGTTTGGTAGATTTTGTTATACTACCTATATATATATATATATATATATATACACATATATGTAAATATATTTTACATTTATGTTTATATTATATGTATGCATATATATATATTTCAATCCCTTTTACCCCTTGGTATCTTTTCCTCCAGCCAGATTCTCCCAGACTAGTTCTCATTTTACATATATCTTCTTAATATCATGATCATCAGTTTATGTCTAGGTTCTAAATGAGTGAAAATATGCAAGATCGGTTTGTTTTCTGTTTTTGTGCCAATCATGGGGCTTGAACTCAGGGTGCTATCCCTAAGCTTTTATTTTTCTCAAGGCTAGCGATCTACCACTTGAGCCACAGCTCCATAGTCTGGCTTTTGGTGGCTAATTGGAGATAAGTGTCTCAAAGTTTTCTGCTCAGGCTGGCTTTGAGCCATGATCCTCAGATCTCAGCCTCCTGAGTTACTAGGATCACAGGTATCAGTCATTAGCACCTGGCACAATATTTGTCTTTTGAACTGACCTTTCCTTGTGCAACATGATGATCACTAGTTCTGTTCGTTAGCCTGAAAATGATATAATGGTTGGTTAGTATTTCATACTATAAATGCACCATATTTTCTTTATCTGTTCATTGTTGGGCACTTCATTTGATTGCATATTTATTTTATGGCTAATATCCCTATACGTGTCCATTTTTCCCACTGCTCATTTCTCTTAATAAAAAAATGTTTCATGAGCCGGGCAGCAGTGGCTCGTGCCTGGAATCCTAACTACTCAGGAGACAGATCTGAGGATGGCGGTTCAAAGCTAGCCCGGGCAGGAAAGTTCATGAGACTCTTAGCTCCAATAAACCACCAGAAAACCAGAAGTGGTATTGTGCCTCAAGTGGTACAGCACTTGCCTTGAGCTGAAGAGCTCAAGGACAGTGCCCAGATCCAGAGTTCAAGCCCTGTGCCTGACAAAAAAAAAATGTTTCATAAGAGGAGAAAGAAATGTGTCGCAGGAGATTGGTAAAAGATAAACTTAGAAGCAGAGAAAAAAAGAACTACATAAAACACAAGAAAAATATTAAATAATACACTAAGGAAGAGACCAAATATCTTGCTCTGACAGCTATTGCATATCTATTATGCAAGTCTACACTTCTCTTCTTTCTCTGATTAACTCTGATATTCATCTTCATTGTGGTCCATATATAACATGGTTGCCTTGCATAATGGCTTACTGCCTACTTTACCATTAGATAAAACTCATTTATTTCTTTAAGCTTCTGTTCTATTGCATTTTTTATTCATGTCATTTAAAAAGAATTACCTTGAAAGGTAATATGAGGGCATAAATAATTTCTAAATCAAGCCTCAATTTCACATATAAATGTTGGCAAGCCATAAGTTCCTGGAAGCAAATTTTGCTCTTTATCCTCCAGTCAACTATGATTGAAGGTTTATAGTCATGTGATATTTAAAACATGGCTGCTGTCTTTTGGCAGGGCTTGAGGAAACATAGCCTTCATACAGAAATACTTGAATAATGGTAGACATTGAAACTCAGAGATGATTCTTGCTTTTTAGCAGACATGTAATCTATTTCTCTTCAAACTCCTGCTTTTTTCCTTCAATAGAATATAAAAGTGATTCAGGTTACCTCACATTAAAACTTAGCATAATCACCCCAAATATGAAGCTAAACTTTCTGTTCTTAATAGTTTGAGTCATGCATAGATTTAATAAAATATTATCCTTTTAGACTACAGAGAATAAAATGTCTGTATCTTAGACTATTCAGGAATTTTCTAATAAAGACTAATTAAAACTCCTTTCAAATTGAAATAAAACATGAATGCATTCTAGCAAAAATGAACTGAACTAATAAAATAAATAACATGAAAGCGTATATAAAAGTATGGTTTTAAATTTTTTACTGTGAATATTAATGCGATAAATTCTGGTGTGTGGTTTTGTCAGCAAAATTGGGGGGAATAGTTCACCCTTTAAGATTCAATTATCTCTTTAATAATTTATCTTGTTAGAAATTAAAAATAAAATATAATTGTGTAAAACCATCCAATGTGTTTGAATATTTTCCTTTGTACAACCATACAGAAAATTTACTTTCAACTTGGGGATAATAAAAGAAAAAAACTAATTTATTGAATGATAGAATGCAAATGAATAGTGTTTATACTTAATCTTTTCAATGTGTATGCTTGAATATATTTAGGCAATTATAATTAACTGGATGCTAGTTGGATAAAATATTGGGAAACTTTGCAATCAGGCCACTGAATATTCAGTTTAATTATGTTGGTGTGCACTTCTCTTTGCTTCTAATGCCAAGGATCCATTGGTAAAATGAATGCCCATTTTGTGGTCTGTTATGCAGAAAATGTTTAATCCAGTGTTTGATTTACTCTGTTAAATCTTCCTTATTGAATGTGTTCATTCATCCATGTAGAATTGGGTATGCTGCTTTCTGTTACTATGACATTACAATTAAATAGCTAAGTGAAGAACAGCAAGACTTTCTGTAAAGGTTCATGAGAGATTCACAAAATTATTCATAGATTTTTTTGTTTTGTTTTGATGTAAAAATGCAAATATGTTCTGAATATCTCCCTATTGAACAAGCTGACAAATAGTTCAAATAATCATTTTGTTATTAAAACTAGTAGTTAAATATATATTTCTGATATAGTGGAAATGATTGTTGTCAGGACATTGGTTGTCTTTTTTTTTTTGCCAATCCTGGGGCTTGAACTTAGGGCCTATGCACTGTCCCTGATCTTCTTTTGCTCAAGGCTAGCACTCTACCGTACTTTCAGCTTTTTCTGTGTATGTGGTACTGAGGAATAGAACCCAAGGCTTCATGAATGTTAGGCAAGCGCTCTACCACTAAGCCACATTCCCAGCCCGATTGTCTTTTAAAGATGGAAATAAACATGAACTCACAGAACTCAAGTTTATAAACTCTAAATGGAAGATAGTATAGTATTTATATACATTTGAAATGGAAAAATTGAATCTGACTCCATCTGTAAAACTCTTTGAACACTTAATATGGTCACAAAAGTAGAGCTCCATGTAATTTGAGATTATTCTCCAATAGACTAGAATTTCTCCATTTTTAGCTAAGTTTTACTGTCCTTAATATGTGTCATGAATTTTTACTACCACTACAACCACAAGCTTCAAGACAAAAAGTTTTAATTTAAAAAAAGCTGTGACAGTATTTTGGCATTTAAAACAGATTTCTCTTTCTGAGTCTGAAACTTATAATGTGTTAATAAGCTACTCACTGTTGTTCTTTCATAGTATTAAGAAATACACATTGCTACAAGTGGAATGGTTTTCTAAGACCCATTCTTATATTTCAAGAACTCATGATGTTGGGAGTGGAACTGTGGCTCAAAGTGGTAGAGTAAAATGACAGAGCCTAGGCCCCGAGTTTAAACCTCAGGACTGGAAAAAAAGTTGCTCTTAAGTCAGGTGCCAGTGGCTCACACCTGTAATCCTAGCTACTCAAGAGGCTGAGATTTGAGGATCCAGATGTGAAGCTACCCTGGGCAGGAATTTCTGAGTCTCTTATCTCTAATTAACCACCTGAAAACTGGAAGTGGTGCTGTGGTGCAAAGTGGTAGAGTGTTAGCTTTGAGCAAAAAATCTCAGGGACAGTGCCTAGGCCCCAAGTTCAAGCCTCATGACCAACAAAACAAAGCAAAAAAAGAACTCATGATGTCCAAGATTGATCTGGTACTTTTTTCCCTTTGTTTATGCTAGAAGATCAATAGTTAGTTTGATGTTACATAACACTGGATTCTGTGGCAGTGGATACAGTATGTGTGTTCATATGTGTGGAGCACATGGGCAGCAAAGATGGCGCTGGGAGGGGGTTGAGTGGGCAGCCCCCAATTGATCTTCTGATCAGTGCCTAACCAGCCCGTGAAGGCTCAGGTGAATGATAGGGTGTGACCTTGACAGTGATTGGTTCCTCTTCCTCCCTTACCATACCACCCACCCTTGTTGTCCTTAAAAGGGGCTGCTCTCTGTTAATAAACGAGTTTTTCTACCTGCTGGATTTGGCTCCCCGCTGTGTCTGATTGTCTCCTGGGCTGAGGGAGGCTAGGGAACGGGCGAGCGCCGCACTTACCTTTCCTCGGACCCCGTCCGTGGGACGGACGAAGACCCAACACATATGTGTATAAAATGTTATAAATCCTGGATCACAAACTACACTATCACCACTGATATCTGAAAAAAGTGTGTCAGTAATTCTGATTCATCTGATCCACTGCCACTCCTAAAACCCATTTGGTGATATGTCCCACTGATGATGGGGCAAAATCATCATTTATGAAAATATGACTAACACCATTCTAGTTCAGGTGTGTAGCCTAACCTAGTGTTGCCCAAAGTTTGGTTTGTGGCTTAAAAGTTTTTGTGAAATCCTCATAGTTTGCATATGTATTTATAATACATACAGCTGGTTTAAGCTTGAATACATCAGTAATCATTTAACTTAATTTCCCCTAAATGTACTTGATCATAAAACTCCTAATAACCTGCAGATTACTTATCACTTGTATATAATTTTGGGAAAGTGGTTCTGTGATAAACAAACAAAAACAAAACAAGGCAGGCACTGGTGGCTCATGCATGTAATCCTGTGTCAGGAAGTTGAGATTTGAGGATCTTGGTTTGATAGCTTCAGGACCAGCACAAAACCAAACCAAACCCTTTCCATAGTGTTAAAGATTTCTCAGGAATGTGTTATAAGTCTTTACCCTTTGATATTCCAGTAATATTTACTAACATATTTGATTACAGATGCTCATCTAGATGTCTGGGATAATCCAGTAAATGAGTATCTCTGCTTTCCTGTTATCAACTTGCACAATCATTAAATTAATATAAACATAAATATACTTACATGCTTAATTTCCAGGGCATCTTAGAAGGCAAATATTTTTTTAAGTTGTGTGCAGGGCCAGAGAGGTTGTGAATAATTCACATGTTAACTTTAAAGATAGCTATACACATACATTATATAATCCTCACTTCTGGTCAATTGGAGATAAAGAATCTGAATCTGGAACTTTGAATTTATTCTCATTAAAATTAATTAGCGGAAGTGTATGGAGGGAATATATAAAAGTACATTTATTTTTGTGATGGTCCCAAGGTTTGAACTCAGGGAATAGGTACTGTCTCTGTGGCTCCGTGGTGTTTTATTTTGCTCAAGGCTAGAGCTTCTACCACTGGAGCTATAGTTTCACTTTCACATTTTTGATGTTTAAATGAAGATGAAAGTCTCAGCTCTGCCCGGACTGGCTTTGAACCATGATCCTCAGTTTTTGTCTTCCTGAATAGCTAGGATTATATGTGTGAGTTACCAGCTCTTGGCTATTTTATTATTTTTTAACTCATATACAAACTTCACAAATTCATAGAATATTATGTGATATTTTGATATATGTACACATTAATGTTTAAATCAGGTTAGATATTTCTTATTCTTGATCTTAAAAATAAATGTTAGCTGAGAATGTTAAAATCATTACATATTAAGGAAACAGCTTATTTGAATTTGATCAGAAACTTGGCCAGAAGAAATTGTGAGGGACTGTAATCATCTGGGAAGATGGATGATGTACCATTACTGCACCTTGTTTTTGATGTAATTTGGAATTCTTGTAAAATATCTACATAGCCTCATGTTTTCTCTCAGGTATGGATTCTAGATAAAAATGGAAACATATAAATAAACACATTCCTATACAATGCTTCTAATCATGGGCCTGTCTATTACAGAGTGAACAATACTGAAATCTATTGAAATATATTCCATCTGTGAATGAAGGTGGAATAATGAAACTAACAGAGGGTTGTTGAAAAATAGGGGGCAGCAAGGACCGGCAAGGTGAGAGTAAAGCAAGAGTTCAACCCAGTTTGTGTAAAATACCAAAGTCAAATCCTTCTGGCCAATAAACATACATCTAAAAATGAACAACAGGAACGACTCCTGTGATAAGTTCAGTGAAAATATTGCTATGTCGATTGGTAACATAAAATCTTCACTTTTGTTTTTTTGCTGGTTATTGTACTAACACAGGAACTATGTGTGGCAGTGAGTACTTGTGGGAAGGTGGGGGGATGAATGTAGAAAGGGAAACAGTGAACATGGTCAAAATACTTCATGTACTTGTGTGAAAATGGACAAATGAAGCTTGCTGACGTTGGTTTGGGAATGGAAGAGAGAAGGGAGATGGAAAGAAGTGAGTCTGACTAATCTATGCATATGTGTGTGTGTGTGTGTGTGTGTGTGTGAGAGAGAGAGAGAGAGAGAGAGAGAGGGAGAGAGAGAGAGAGAGAGAGAGAGAGAGAGAGAGAGAGAGTTCCTGGGTGTTGTCCCTGAGGGTTTTACTCAAGGCTGGTGGTCTACCACTTGAACCCCAGCTGCACCTCTGGCTTTTGGGTAATTAATTAGAGATAAAAGCCTCACAACTTTATACTTGCATTGGCTTTAAACTTTGATTCTCAGATCTCAGCCTCCTGAGGTGCTAGGATTACGGGTGTGAACCACTAGCAGCACCTGGCTTCAGAAAACATTTTAAATATGGGGAGTGGTAGGTGACAGACTTTAAAAATTTACATGAGAACTATGTTAGCAACTTGGCAAAGACAGTTTGAAATTCTTTCTTCAAATACAATCACTTTGATATAAAGGACACTCTAGTCATTTCAGCAATTGCTTATTAGGAGAATCACATATGGACTTGTTTGATTTGGGCAGAAAATCAGATTCTGACTTTCAATAAATAATTATTCAGCATCTATTAAATTTTTTTCTTTGTCCAAGACTGCGGCTTGGAATTCTGTACCTGACACTTTTGCTCATTTTCTGGTGCTCTGCCAACTGAGCCATGTCTCCAAACCCTAAAATTTTTATTATAATTATTCTTTGGAACAAAGGCGTGCTCTTTAGCCCAGAGTGGCTACGAACTAATGGTCCTTGTGTTTCTGCCTTCTGAATGCTGGGATTATAGATATACACTACCATATTTGCCAAACCATCTATTATTCTTTTAAATGCTCATTTCCCCCCCCCCCCCTTGTAAGGCGATGTTAATTTTGCAAAAATGTATTGTTAGAGTGGCTGTTTAAATTAACTACAAGTATGAGCACTGCAAGAATTCTATTCTGGGGGTACCAGAATAGAATTTTTCTAGGGGGAAGATAAAAGATGAAAAGGAGAAGGAACATAATTTGAAAACAAGGCTGTGCCTATTCATGGCTTGGAGGCCAAAATGAGACCCTCTAGGGTAAAGAGCTTTGTAGGCTGGAACCTTTGTTCCCAGAGCAAGCCCCTTTCAATTTCCTCACCCATAACATATATCCTAACAGTTGTTGTTTCATCGTTGTTAAGGGGTACCTAAATCTTTCCAAATTCATCTCAGCCAGACATGTAAAAAGTACGTACATTTTTAGACTAAACTGAAGTACTGCACTCAGCCAGGAAAAAGAGTAGGTTCTGCATTTCTGTAAACATTGGAAATGCAATGCGATCGTGTCTACCTGAACCTTCCACCTGAGAACTACAATACCCACAACGCACTGCTTTTCTTTCCGTCTTCAATTCGGGGATTGCTTAAATACAAACAGGCAATAGTCACATGACACGCTTCCTGTCAAGATGGCGGATAATCTCCCTTCGGAGTTTGATGTGATCGTAATGGGGACGGGTATGTGTGGCTCTGGTATTCCTCAGACAACGCGAACAAAGTCTGTCTTATTCCTAGTTTTTCTGTCACTGACAAGGCTTGGCGAGAAATGCCTAGGATCGAGCACGGGAGGGAGGACCGAAAGGAAGTGAGGTAGTCTGGAGTCAGCGCCGGACTTGGCTGCTCCAGGGAGGGGCTTTGACCCACGGTGTTTTTAGATCCAAGGTTCGACTGGGTCGCTGCTGATTGCTGAGGTTGGTCGCGGCAGTGATTCTTCTTGATTTCCTTAGAGGGAGGTGGGTCTGCAGTGTCATGAGAATGAAGAGTCAAGATTTTAATCAGTGGAGACGACTTTGGCATGACATTATGGTTTCCTTCTGGTGATTTCAAGGTGATATTCTCCATGGTTGTTTTTGTTTTTTTCCCCGTCGGCATTTCATAGTTTTGTTTTCTCCCATATATTTATATGATCTTAGGGTTCAGTGACGCTCGGATACAGCCTAATATATAAATTTACAAGAAGATGCTCAATTGTTACCTATGTGCATATTTACAAGGGAAAGGAAATTTTCTTCTCTTTTCTTTTTTTTTTTTTTGTGTGTATTGAGAAGCCCAAGGAACTGTATTTTGTTGAGGTGACCATTATTCCTGCCTCATGATGCTGAAAGCAAGCATTTTGCTTTCTACTACTCATGCCTAAACATGCTGAGAACAAGCTCCTGAGTTCTGGTTCAGCTGTGTGACCTATCTTGCCCTGTATTTATTCTCCATATTTTGGGTAGAGCCAGTTCCCCCTTCCCCTGCAAATTCTGGATGACAAATTAAACATACAACACGTGGGTGCAGTCATTTAGCAGCAGTTCAATATTTTTTCACATATTAAGAGATGAATTTTGGATAGAATGAAAGGGCATTGGGTGGTGGTATCTGTTTGTGTAATGTAGTGGACCAGAGAAGTTCCAGTGGATGGGACCCTGTTCATTAGGTTAATGAAATCAGTTTCTTTCTCTTCCCAAACAGGAAGAACAGCCATGTTTCCAGGATTAGAGTAAAAAAAAGTGCTACCAGCTTTCAAATGCTTGTTATTTCCTAATCAATGGCAGTTAAGCCAGATATAATCTTCACAAAATTGTTAGAATTGGTATTTATACTTGCAGAAGAGGAAAAGGGAGCTTGGAAATCTAGCCAATGACCACATGGCTGGTAAATTTCTAAAGGCCTATTCCTTCCCAGAAAGTAAATCAGATCTGATTCTCAGAGTTGACCCGTATCTGTGGAAATAAGAGGAAAATGGTTCTAGACCTCTCTTGGTTATTAATTGGTTGTATGAGTTGGGAAGGCTTGAACTTAATATACCAGTTTCCTTTTTTTTTTGAATATGAGAAGATAAATTAGATATCCTATAAGTACTTTTGTCCAGCCAGAAACTCATATTCTAGATATACCCAGGAATTGTTTACAGAGCACCAAGTGCAAGTTTATTTCCAGTATGAAAATAATTACATTGCTGTAGATAACATGGTTGAAGCTACTATAAGCAGATTTTGTATAAAAGCTTGAAAGAGCTAATAGACAATTACTTTTTTTTTTCAGTTTATCCTAAAACTGCAAAAAACCACACATCTGCTTTATAGATTAAAAAAAATGTACTTGAGTTCATATTCTACTTACCTTTCTTTTTTCTTAAGTAGGAACTTGTATTTTAAATTTGAATGTAGATTTTATTATTTAGTTTCACATTTTAATTGATGAGTGCCAATTCTTGTTTTTAAGTACTGTCAATTCTTGTTACAAATATTTTTTCTAGTATACCTCAAAATATTGGTTACATCTATCCATTTAGACTAGAGGTAGAGTCAGAAAATACTATAATCCAGAAAATTGTATCAGGTAGAATCTTGTAATTGGAAAAAAAAGTTTCATTTTAGATTTCTTCTTTGAGGGTAATCTTTCTTTTTAAGGTGTGAGAATAACTTTGCCAGGCACCAGTGGCTAACACCTCTTACACGAGTAAGAAAGTCAGTTAGACTCTTATCTTCAAATAAACACCAGAAAACCAGAAGTGGTATTGTGGCTCAAGTGGTAGAACACTGGCTTGAGGGAAAGAGCTCAGGGACAGCACCCAAACCCTGAGTTCAAGATCTATGACTGACAAAACAAAAAATAACATATGTGAAGTTAAATTTCAAATAAAGTTTATTTATTTTTTTGATCAGTTGTGGGGCTTGAACTCTGGGGCCTGAGTGCTGTCCTTCAGCTCTTCAACTCAAGGCTAGTGCTCTACCACTTTGTGCACCACTTCTGTTTTTCTGGTGGTTAACTGGAGATAAGAGTCTCATGGACTTTCTTGCCTGGGCTGGCTTTGAGCCTCCATCCTCAGATCTCAGCCTCATGAGTAACTAGAATCCTAGCTAATGGTGGCATGAGCCACCAGTGCCTGGCTTGATTTTTTTTTTGGGGGTCCAGTCGTGGGGCCTTAACTCTGGGCCTGGGTGCTGTCCCTCAGCTCTTCAGCTCAAGGCTAGCACTCTACCACTTGAGCCACAGCGCCACTTCCGGCTTTTTGTTTTCTTTTTGCTTATGTGGTGCTGAGGAATCGAACCCAGGGTCTTAGGCATGCAAGGCAAGCGCTCTACCACTGAGCCACCTTCCCAGCCCAGGCTTGACTGTTTTGAATTGAAATGTTAAGTTTGTTAACCTTGGAAGGCAGCTCAATCATTGATTATGAATTATGATAATAGAGTACCTTCATTTCTTTAAACTTTGGAGTATACTGATGCTGCAGGAAGCATTGTAAAGACTAATATTTGACAAATATCCATTTATGCCAGGCTTAACATAGTGATTGCCTATATTTATGTCTTATTTAATCATCTGTCAGGATGCCTATATTTATGTCTTATTTAATCATCTCTCAGGATGCATGTGTGTGGTTCACACATATCCTTCCCTTTGTATTTCAAAATGTCCATACAACTGTTCAGAGCAGGCCTTTTGAAAATTGCAAGACTCCACTTGTTTGTGGGTTATGACATGAATTAAGCTGTGTGTGTGTGTGTGTGTGTGTGTGTGTGTGTGCACCTGCATTTGTGTGTACACATGCACTCTTGTCCTGGGGCTTGAAATGTCCTTGAGCTTTATTGTACTCTACTACTTCAGCAACAGCTCCACTTTGTGCTTTTTTTTTTGGTAGTTAAATGGAGATAATCTCAAGGACCTTTCTGCTTGTGCTGGCTTCAAACCACAGTCCTCAGATCGCAGTCTCCTGAGTAGCTAGGATTACAGGGGTGAGCCACCAGTGACTGACCTGAATTATAGCATTTCAAACAAGGAGGTACAATACAGTACATGTAGTAAGGATGAATGTGTTTTATTTATACACACATGTGTATAGGGAGTACTGACCAGTTGATTTACAAAGTGGAATGGTATTTCAAAAATTCTTTGTGTAAACAATATTATGCCATCCATTTATTACAATTACTTTGACATGCATGTATCTTTTTTTTTTTTTTTTGGTCCATCCTGGTGCCTGAACTCTGCCTGGGCGCTGTCCCTCAGCTCTTCAGCTCAGGGCTAGTGCCCTACCACTTAAGCCACAGAACCACTTCTGGCTTGTTTCTGCCTGTGTGGTGCTGAGGAATCGAACCCTGGGCCTCATGCATGCAAGGCAAGCACTCTACCACTGAGCCAACTTCCCAGCCCTGACATGCATGTGTCTTATTTGGGCAATCTAATGTAGTGGTTGATCATTTAGCCCTGTAAACAGACAAGCTGGGTTTGAATCTATGGCTCTTGTGCCACATTGCACATATTCTTTAACCTGTTTAAGGTTCAACCTCTTTCTAAATAGGTTGAATTTCACAGAGCTGTATGGAAGATTGAAAGAAATAATTTCTATAAAATGTTCAGTAAGTGCTTAGAAAATGGAGTTGATTTTTATGGCCCATAAAGCCCCACAGAGGTGCTTTTATTACTATTATTACTGCCTGAATACTTTCCAGGAAGGGCTCATGATTTCCATGGAGAGCAATGGAAGGACTCAAGTGTCTGATTCATCTTCTTCTTTCCACTGACTGCTTGCTGGAAAGACCTTATATGTCTATTACTGCGATTTCTATCAGATTTCTTACCTGATGGCTTACAGATTTTCTTGCTTTTGTTTTGTTCACCAGCTTTCATTATTTTATTGTTTGTTTTGAACAAATTTTTAATTCATTTTACTTGTGATGTACTATGGGAATATTTCCTTTTCATTTGTAACAAATACTGAAGGAACTAAAAAAAAAAATCTACCAATTTTACTCTTCTGAAAAATACTCTGCATTTAGGCCTTTTTCCTTTTTTTCTCAGTACCTAGAAAAAGTAAGGGGAGTTTTTTCTAAGCCTGGAGAAGACTCTTTCTGAGCTGCTGCTCCTTTGCTGTAAATTATAAATTTGAGCCAATCCCACTGATAGAGCCACATCTGTTACCAGAGTTCCCTCAGCAACCTGATTTCCATCTCCCATGCCTCTTGTCATTTTCTCATTTCCTCCAGTGTTCTCAGGATGTTTTGGATTACCCAGGCTGTAGCAATTAAAATCAAATGTGGCTGCTCACCCTCACATTCTCGTGTTTAACATAAAATCCCAATGCACAGAAACAATTATAATTCCATATAATTGACCTGTTACTCATTCTAAATCATCTGCTATTCAGTTGTAGTGCAGTCTGTTAGCTAAAAAGTTAGGTTGTGCCTGTTATTTGTAAATGGCCTGAAATGCACAGTAGCCTAAAAATCACTGTCAGGGCCCTGTCTATAATATATTGTATAGAGAGACTGGAAATATTTTGGAAACATCTTTTTGTGGCCAATAATTTTTCTTTTTTGGTCTGTCATGGAGCTTGAACTCTGGGCCTAGGTGATGTCCATTAGCTTTTTAGCTCAAGGCTAGTACTTTACCACTTGAGCCACTTCTGGTTTTCTGAGTGGTTTACTGGAAATAAAAGTCTCACAGACTTTCCCTGCCTGGGCTGGCTTTGAACCTTAATCCTCAGATCTCAGCCAGGATTATAGTCCTGAGCCACCGGTGCCAGGCAGTTTTTTTTTCCCACCCTCTGGTTGTGGGGCTTGAACTCTGGGCTTGGGCGCTATCCCTCAGCTCTTCAGCTCAAGGTGAGTGCTTTACCACTTGAGCCACAGCACCACTTCCAGTTTTCTGGTGGTTAATTGGAGATAAGAGTTTCACGGACTTTCCTGCCTGGGTTGGCTTTGAACTGTGATCCTCAGATCTCAGCCTTCTGAGTAGCTAGGATTACAGGCATGAGGAATTGGCACCCAGCCAAAATAGGGTTGTTTTTTTTTTTAGACATACTTTCATTATGTAGACATACTTTCATTATGTAGCCCAGCTGGCCTTGAACTTGAGATCTTCCTTCCTCAGCCTTCTGAGTGCTGGGATTATAAGACATACACTATCGTGCCCAGCTACTGATGGTCTTTTGAATGGTCAATTTACTGTCGTTTTGCTTTTCTAATTATTTTCTTAAGGAATAGTTTAAAAAAAGAATAATTTTTTTGGGTGTTCATGAGGCTTGAACTCAGGGCTTGGAAGCTGTTAGTGGGCTTTTGTGCTCGAGGCTAGCACTTTACCACTTAGAGCCTAGTTCCAATTCTGGTTTTCTGGTGGTTACTTGGAGATAAATGTCTCAGAGGCTTTCTTGTCTGAGCTGGCTTCGAACCTCGATCCTCAGATCTCAGCCTTCTGAGTAGCTAGGATGACAGGCATGAGCCACAGTGCCCAGCTAAAAAGAGAATAATTTATCATATACGTTGATTTATTAAAGCATGTTCTCATATAGAGCTGTTAAAAAGCTTGCAAATAAAAGAAATCAAGCACAGTTTTGTCAGTATAATGCTTGATGTGTGTTTCATCTCATTGAATTTCACTAGGAGCTTAAGTTGGTAATGGTGTACTACTTGGCTGATTTAGTTTTTATCACATTTAGTAAAGTGCTAACATGTGCTTGTTCTTTTCTGAAGTCTCACACATTATTTTTTTGTTCAGACCAATTCATTAAGTCATTTGGTAAGCACAATAACCCTGTCTGTGGCAAATGCCATCTCCTATCCATTTTACAAATGGTGAGCCTGAGGCACAGTTAGATTTGACCCAGGTCAAACAGTAGAATTGCAGTAGCTCTGACTAAGGATGAGATACTAGATTGGGCTTGTTGGACTGATTCTTCAAAGTGGAAAAATACGTCATGTTATCAGGATTAGATTAGTTTGCCTTAGGTTTGTGGTGGCAGTTCTTTGTATTCCTGTTGACATTAAAATTCTGCTGCCAACGGTAGCTTCATGTCAGGGCTTTATTGAAAGTATTGTGTTATCTGTATCAACTTGTAGTTGAAAGTGATCAAAATGATTTGGTTGTATTTATTTCAGAAGAATCATATCCGCTAAAGCCTTGGCAGTACTTGGCAGGGACTATAGCCACATTTTAAAATACAATGTGGTTCAATAGGATTTCCTCATTGGTTTCAAGATCTAAAGTTGCTCACTGAAATAATTTTTGGGAATGTTAAGGTTTAACATTTTTGTGTCTTTTGTAGTGTTCTTTTGGGTACAGTGTTGTAGCTGAAGTTGGGACTCATTGTTCCTGGGAAGCTTTGTTTTCCTTTCTATGCTGGGGGTAGAACTCACTTTGAAAGTGCTAGATAAGCACTTACTACTGAGCTACCTACCCCACATCCCTGAAGCTTCTATTTTGATTGACTGCTCTTTTTGTTCCTGCAGTTTTCAACAACAGTCAGCATTTATGCTACATCATGATTGACAGGATAGGTTTGGGAATATCTTTTTTTTTCTCCATGGGTCCTCTCCTAAAACCAAAAAACAAAAACAAAAACAAAAGTAGATCAAGTACCAGTAATTGCAGCTACTCAGAAGCCTGGGCGCTGTCCCTGAGCTCTTCAGCTCAAGGCTAGTGCTCTACCACTTAAGCCATAGCACCACTTCTGGTTTTCTGGTGGTTAATTGGAGATAAGAGTCTCATGGACTTTACTGGCTTTGAACTGGGATCCTCAGATCTTAGCCTCCTAAGTAGCTAGAATTACAGGCATGAGCCACTGGTGCCCTGCCTGTGAGACTTTTAATCTCCAATTAACCACCAAAAAGCTGGAAGTGGATATGTGGCTCAAGTGGTAGACTGGTAGCCATGAGCAAATGAGACTCAGAGGTAGCCAGGCGCCTGTGTCTCATGCCTGCAACCCGAGTTTCTCAGGAAGCTGAGATCTGAGGATCATGGTTCACAGCCAGCCCGTGCAGGAACCATGAAAATTTAAAAAAAAAATATAATTTCATTGTGGTATATATGTACAATGGAATTCTATGCTTCCATCAGAAAGAACACCACCACCCCATTTGTTAGGAAATGGAAAAATTTGGAAAAAATCATATTAAGTGAAGTAACCCAGTCCCAAAGAAACATAGGTCCCATGGTTTCCCTTATTTGCAATAATTAGTATTCATATAGGATAAGCATATCAGATTAGCTGAAAAGCTCAAAAGCCATGTGCATATGACATATAAGATGATGCTAAGTGAAATGAACTCCCCCAAGATATGGACACAAGAGGTCTGTCTTTATTGTTATTGTTTTAAATGTACCATGTGATTTTATTTTTGTTGTTGTTTCCTTTCTATGTTTTTTCCCCTATGGCATATCCCCTGTTGTCACTGTACTTGATTTTACCTGCATCTTGTATATACATATGTCTAATCTGGGGAGGGGAAGGGGAATAACAAGACTCTGAAACAAGGACACAGGATGACACATTGCAATAAGGATACCCACAGCACAGTATATTGGAAATGAACTTTACAACCTTGGGGGTGGTAGTGTAGGGAGGAGTGGGGGTAGTGGGGGAGAAAAAATAAAAAATACAAATTTATTATTATTTTTTGTTTATGTGATACTAAGGAATTGAACCTCATGCATACTAGGCAAGCACTGTATCACTAAGCCACATTCTCAACCCTGCCTCCCTCCCCCCCCACCATGAGACATAAATTTCTCAAAAAAAAAATGCTGGAGTAGCACTGTGGCTCCAGTGGTAGAGCGCTATCCTTGAGCACAAAGAGGCTCAAGGGACAGAGCCCAGGCCCTGAGTTCAAGCTTCAGGATCAGCGGAAAAAAAAAAGAAAAAAAAAAAAGCTCCAGGTCAGTACCTAGGCCCTGAGTTCAATCCCTAGGACTGGTAAATGTATGTATATATGTATGAATGGATGTATAGATGGATAGCCAGGCATAGTGGCCCAGTAATTCAAGCTAGCTATTCATCTGTTGAAGTGGAGATCTGGAGGAAAAAGGCTTCAGGCCAGTCTGGACAAAAAGTGAGGACCCTCCCCCATCTTAACCAACAAGCCAGCCATGATTTTTAGTCATCTTTCAAAAAGTGCTTTTTCTTCCCAGTAGCCTTTTCACATGTCTCCTTTCCTTTCCTTTCTCTTCCCTTTCCCTTTCCTTTTCCCTTTTCCCTTCCTCTTCCCCTTCCCCTTCCTTTTCCCCTTCCCCTTTCCCTGTCCTTTCCCTTCCCTTCCCTTCCACGTTCATTAAGTCATTTGATTCCTACAATAATCCTTTCTGAGGTGAAAGTTATCTCCTATCTATTTTATGTCTGTAATTCCAGCTACTGGGAGGATCTCAGTCCCAGTCTGGTGCTGGGTAGACATGTGAAGTCCTAACTGGAAAATAACTAAAGGCAAAAAAGAGTTGGAGATAAGGGACGTGGTAGACTGCCTGCCGAACAAGCATGAGGCCTGAGTTCAAACCTCAGTACCACCAAAAAAATAATAAAGGCAACATTTTTATATATCTACTTATAAACATGTGTGTGTGTGTGTGTGTGTGTGTGTGTGTGTGTGTGTGTGTGTATTTAGGTACTGGGCTTGAACTCAGGACCTCATACTCACTGAACCTTTTCACTCATGGCTGGTGTTCTACCACTTGAGCCGTGCTTCCAGTTCCAATTTTCCTCTTTTTTTGTATAGATTTATGTGTGCTTTTGTTTATAAAAGTGTTTCTTGTTGGTGCTGTATTTTGAGGGAAGGGTTTAAAATAGGATGGCCTTGAACTCACAATCATCCCACTTCATCTTTTTGAGTTTTGTTTTTTTTGTTTTTTGTTTTTTCTTTTGCTGGTCGTGGGGCCTGAACTCTGGGCCTGGGCACTGTCCCTCAGCTCTTCAGCTCAAGGCTAGTGCTCTACCACTTGAGCCACAGCACCACTTCCAGCTTTTTCTGCTTATGTGGTGCTAAGGAATCGAACCCAGGGCCTCATGCATGCAAGGTAAGCGCTCTACCACTGAGCCATCTTCCCAGCCCCTTTTTGAGTTCTTATAGCTACAGTTCTTCACCACCATGCCCTATAGATGCCAGTTTGATACTTTTGGTTATTTTCTTTATAATATTTCATGAATATTCCATGTTAACAAATATTCCTCTTTTTTTTGTTGCCAGTCCTGGGGCTTAAACTCTGGCTGCTGGCATCGTTCAGTGCTCTTATAAAGGATGTTTTATTTGGAGATAATGATTAAACTCACATGTAATTGTAGGAAATAGTATGAGAACAGTATGAAGAATGTTTTTCTTCACTTGTGAATAATCTTTTTTCATGTTCTGATGAATTTCGGTTTCTGGTTTTTGGTTGAGGATTTTTACATCTCTGTTTATTGGGGATATTGGCTTGTAATAGATTTGAACTGTTATTTTTTGTGTATGTTCCTATTGTCCTATGGAAGTTTGTCTTTTATTATGATAGTTTCTGGTGTGAAAATGCAGTTTTTTTATATTGTCAAGTCTCAAACATTTTATTTTTTTGCTTCCGATTTTTGTAGATCCACGTAAAGCCCTTTCCATAACTCCAAGATTTCCCTTTCTTTTATTGTATTTCAATTTTTATATTTAAACTAACTCATGTGAAAGTTTTGTTGTAGAGGATGAGCTTTTCCTTTTAAATCCCCCCCCCCCTTTTTTTTTGTTTGTTGCAGGGCTTGAACTCAGGGCCTGGGCACTGTTGCTGGGCCTCTTTGTGTTCAAGGCTAACACTCTACCACTTGAGCCACAATGCCCCTTCCAGGTTTTCAGTTGTTAATTGGAGATAAGAGTCTCTTGGGAACTTTTCAGATATCAGCCTCCTGAGTAGTTAGGATTATAGGCGTGAGCCATTGGTGCCTGCATCCCCTTTAAATCTTTAGCCTCCTATTCCAGCCCTATTAATATACTAGTCTATTCTTATAGCACTGGATAGAAACAGCTCCTTTATGCTTTCTTGTATGATCCTCTTTTGGACTTTCTCCCCTTCTTATATTCTGAGTATCTGTAGGAGTTCTGTGTTTTATAGTGGGAAACATAAAGCAGAAAGTGGGGAGAATAAAATGGGTCAGCTGTCATTAGGGGAAGTGGTGACTTCTCCGTGGAGTTGTTAGGAACCACAAAAAAAACCCAAGAGCTTCATGTAAAACATTAAGTAGCTCCTGAAAAACAGTATACTAAAAATGAAAAGAAAACCTGGATGGTAATATTTGTACCTTATAACAAAGAACTAATTACATATGAAGAGTTTCTTTAAATTGCTATAAAAAAGATCTTTACAGATAAAGTAGATAGCATATGCAAGCAAATGAGACAAAAGAAAATAGAAATAGTTAAAATGTTGGGAAACATTTTTTCTGTAATCTACTGTCAAGTAAAAAATATCTTAATTGTTAGGTATTTAAAAAGAGGTAGCCAAGTAAGAACAGCACCACACACGTGATATTCAGGTAAAGGGTAGGTTTATTCAGTAGACCTGCTGGGACCAGGCCAGGTTGGCACTCCATGTGGCTGGGAAAGGCCTGGGAAAGACCTGAGAAAGAGAGAGAGCTTGAAAAAGAGGTGAGAAAGAGCTGGGGAAAAGGTGGGAAACACAGAGAGAGCTGGGAAAGAGAGCAGGGAAAGAGAGAGAGCTGGGAAAAAGAGCTAAGAGAGCTGGGAAAGAGCTGAGAAGGAAAGAGCTGAGAAAAAAGAGAGCTGGGAAAGAGAGAGAGCTGAGAAAGAGAGAGAGCTGGGAAAGAGAGAGCTGGGAAAGAGCTAGAAAAAGAGCGTGTCTGGGCCTGGGCTAGGTCTTATCTAGGATCTGGGCAAAGGAAGGTGTGGCCACATCAAATTCAGATGTGACCTCAGTGGATGCAGATGTGACCTCTTCCAGGTGTGCCAGTTGCCTAGGTAACGCAGGTACTGGGTGGAGACTTTGCTGCGAGGAGGGTGGAGTCTGCTCACCATCCAGGAGCAGACCTTACACTAATAACTAAAGAATTTAGAAATAATTACTAATTTTCAATTAGTCCTGTTCACTTGGTATGCGGATAATCATGTATTGGTACGCTGGCCAACTGATATGACAGTTCTACTAGGAAGTGGAAATAGGTTTATTGCCTTACACTCAGCAGGTTTGGATCTGATAATTAATTCTTAGGAAATAATTCAATGAAGATAAAACTACGAGGATGATGACATCTGTTTTTCCCCCAAATCAATCAATTTACCCTTAAACACCCAATGAATGAAAAGAATACACTGTCAATTAACTTGCAGATTAACTTGTAATATGTGAAAAAGAAAATATACTGGAAATTAAAGATATCCTGATAAGGAAACTATTCTTGGATCAACAAGTAAAAACCTGAAGGAAGTGAAAAGCATTAAAAATTCTTATATTTGTCAGAGAATTAAGGTCATAGAGAAAACTTCTCTCAAAATTGGAGACATAGAGAAACATATACAGAAAATTGTAGCTTATGAGGGAAAAAAACCCTGAGCAGATAATGCTGTGGGAACAAG
This sequence comes from Dipodomys spectabilis, assembly GCF_019054845.1. NCBI lineage: Eukaryota > Metazoa > Chordata > Mammalia > Rodentia > Heteromyidae > Dipodomys > Dipodomys spectabilis. The sequence continues at coordinate 348,249 of NW_024871350.1, read as the reverse complement.
CATTTAGTTAGGTAGGAAAGCCAAAGTATAATTGTCAAATTGCTGGATGCTCAGTATGGATAAGTCTGAGATTAAAATTATTCCAGAGATGCTCTGTTTTGGATAGAGTTTAATGAATTTAAACAGCAGGATCCCTATTAGCATAGTAGTAAAAATGAAAGAAAATGCATGTCATCTATTTTAAAGCTACTGCTAATAAGATTTGAAAATAATCTAAGTGTTCGTTCGTATGGAAGAGCCCATATATCTCAATGGAGACTGGCTGGCTGGTGGAATATGCAGTCTTACATTGACATAGAAATGCTCCTTAGCTTTCTGTTTTTTTTTTTTTCTTTTTTTGTTGTTGGTTGTGAGGTTTGAACTCAGGGCCTGGGTGATATCCCTGAGCTTTTTTGCTCATGGCTAGCACCCTACCACTTTGAGCAACTTTGCCATTTCTGGTTTTCTGGTGGTTAATTGGAGATAAGAGTCTCATGGACTTTCCTGCCCAGGCTGACTTTGAACCACAGATCTCAGTCTCCTGAGTAATTAGGATTACAGGCTGAGCCACCAGCTCCCGACTCTCTATGAGACTCTATCTTCAATTAACTTCCAGAAAAACAAAAATGAGGCTGTGGCTTTAAATGGTAGTTCTAGCCTTGAGCAAAAAAGCTCAAGGACAGTGCCCAGGCTCTGAGTTCAAGCCCCATGAACCAAAAAAAAGAATAAAATAATCCTCTGTGCAATAATTTCCCTTTCACTTGTCACTT